>NC_081405.1:251661830-251988080 GCF_030272615.1 Cryptomeria japonica
TTTTGCATAACCCGCGGGTTTCTAAAAAGTACAATGTTCCTCAAAACCCTTATGGGTTTGAGGAGATTTTCATTTTTTATTATAAAATATAATGTTCCTCAAAACTAGTACGGGTTTTGAGGAACTTTTGATTTTTTATTATAAAAAAATAATATTCCTCAAAACTAGTACAGGTTTTGAGGAACTTTTTATTTTTTACTATAAAATATAATCTTCCTCAAAACCTGTACGGGTTTTGAGGAACTTTTGATTTTTTATTATAAAATGTAATTTTCCTCAAAACCCGTAGGGTTTTGAGGAACTTTTTGTTTTTTAATTGCTTTTTGCTAGTGCATTTTTGAATTTCCAGAACATGCACGGGTTATGAGAAATTTCATTTTTTTTTTGCCTGTGGCCACTTTTCTGTTCACCATCTTGGTGCACTTACCCACCATACATTTAAAACCATGTTTTTTATATTTTTCCTCTTTGATTAATAACTCCTTACCAAGAATCAACAAAGGTGGGTCCTTGATATAATATAATAAGTAATTTTGTTTCATGGGATGAACCACAATTAGACAATCATAGGTATTGTATAGGGTGGAAATAAGGATTCACTATCTTAATTATGTAAACAAGGAATTAACTTATTTCCAGCCAAGGTACATTAAAGGGGAGAATAAGATCAATAGGTTCAACCTCAAATATGTGAATGTAAGGGCTAAACATAGACTAGATTTCACTCTCCCCTTTGTTTGAGTTGAAATTGAATAATTGAATGTGGGAAATAGGGTTGATGATGCAAAATTGATAATGCTTAGCATATATAGACATCTTCAAAACATATGTAGACATGAAGCATAGATTTGGAAATGGAAGGTGATAGGTTCCTGTAGCTTAATTTTGGACTAAAAAATCTGGGGCAATTTTGCTAGGCATCCTTGTCTAAAACTATCAAATGCAAACAAATGAATTTTTTTCAAAATTTGGATATCTCTCTAAGTATATCCCTAAAAATTTGTCAAAAAAATATTAGACACTAATTCTAGGTGACCTTGGTCCAGTGCTTTAACTTCTACAAAATCTAGTTCTACGCACCTAGATCTAGAACTCTTATTAGATCTATAACTTTTGTCTCCTAATCCTGTCACCTGTGCACACAAGAGGGGAAAATATTGTTGGTTTGATAGGGGTTTTCCTAGGTCAAACCTTGGATTAAAATAGACCTTGGAATGAAATAGAAATGTCTAAAGTAAAATGTTAAATGTTATATGTCAAGCTTGTTGAAGTTGATAATGGTGATGGTGCAATTCTCTTTGAATGCGATCCCAAGTGTTGATGCAATAACATAACATGACAAGACCTAAAATAATTAATCACAAAAACATGCTTGCATGAAGATTGTTTCAACTTGTTGCTCCATAATGGTTAGATCTTCAAGGATATTATGGGATTAAATGTTGCTTTCCAAATGCTTGTGATGAGTGTGGATACTTATGCACATGTAGGTTGATGAATTATGAAAAATGAATTGAAAGGATTCTCTTATATAGGGTTCTCAAGGATTTTTTAAAAATAGGTCGACCTCCAATGGGCATATTAAAGTATCTAGATCGGGGTTCAACTAGACGGAACCAAGCACCGACATTTAAAAATGGGCCCTTTCTGGAGGTGCAAGCGTGCCTAGCACCTTTGACCTCCCAAAAGGGACAAATCCCTAGATCACCATATGATCCTATGAAAAAAAATTGGTAGTGCAAAGGCCAAAAATATGCCTGGATAAGAGCTAGGAGAGAACACAATAAAGAAAGGGAACAAAAAAGTAAAATTGTAAAGGGTTACAATTTACAACACTATAGGTACACTAACTATGAAATTTATAAAAGTAAAGGTGATCTTCTTCTTAATAGAAATCCTTGTTCTCATAATTACTTTTCCAAGAGGAAAATAACATCTTCATAGGACCTTGGAGAATTTGGGTTAAGGTTTTTTTGTCTATGTCTTTGTTTCTTTGCTGGCGGTCTACTAGCTTTTTTCTTTTTGGTTGGGTTGGGGTGTATTTTTGTTGTATCTGTTGTCTCTCAGTCATGTGGTGTTTTCTAGTTGGTTAGTCTTATGATGGGCGTTCCTTGAGGTAACTAAAGATGGAATTTTGAAGAATGTATCAAATTTTTATAAGCATTTAGATGACAATGAACAAAATGAAATGGAAGAAGCAATTTTCTTATATTTAGACGCATATAAGAAGGCTTCAGTAGAGATTTTGAAGGAAATTCCTTTATCTATGTATAATAAGTTGGATGCAAGAAGATTAGATGTAGTTAAGAGGGACAAAGAGATTAAAGAAGTTGAACTTTTAAGCATTTGTGGCTCTATAAATAATGAGGAAATGAAAAGATGTATAAAAGTTTCAAATAGAACAATCTTTAGTAGCAAACCCTGAAAAATAAGCTTAATGATGGGTAGAGTCAATGAAATAATAAATGAGACCAGAGAAGGATGGGGTAAATGCTTCCAAAATAATCCTGATTTCCTTACTTCCCAAGAAGAAATTTGCTAGGGAAACTACTCCCAACATTCTAGACAGATCGAAAAGAAAATGAATTTTGGGAAGCTCGGATCAAATTTTGAATGAACCAGTAGATAATAAGAGTGTATAGACTCCACTAGAAAATAAACTTGAAACTAATGAGAGCGTACAGGATAAACTGATTGAGACAACATATATATAGTCTGAGCAAGGTAATATACAAATATTATGGATAATAATCCACTGACAGTGACAGATACTGCACCAAGTGGTGAAGCCACCGGTGCAAAAGAGGATGAGAGAAGAGACACATCGGGAGATGATAAGGAAAATAAAGAAAAGGAAAAGAAGACTAATAAGAGTAAAATTGCACAAATATCCAATACCAAACTGGCAGATGATTCCTCATCAAAACTTTTGGCAATTGACACTTCTCAAGTTGACAAGAAATACATCACGAAGATGAGTCCCACAGAGCTAATGATGATGGTCACTCAAAAACTAATGAAGGAGGGATCTACAGACAAGGGAATGATGGATTATTCAATAACAATTTTGCACAGACTGATTAGAGAATGTATGATTGAAAATGAAGCAAGCCCTTCCAACAAACTTAAGGTATTGACAGAGCACATCTCTAAAAACTTTCAATCATTACAACGAATTTTTGACCAGCAAGCACTTGAAAGATTCACTTTGGCCAAGAAAGCCTCTTTTGACCAGATCATTGAGACAGAAAAGAGGAAGATTGGAGAGAAACTCATACTTATTGAATTTTCGTTGAAATAGTGTACTAACATTTATAGGGTTTGTTGTAATATAGATATTCTTACAAAATTGTAGATAAGAGGATAAAGGAGTTACAAGAAAGAATTGTTAATATTGAGCTAATTCTTTTGATGGAATAACTTCACTTACAACATCTATTGATGGACAAATTTTGACTTTGGAGAACCAAATTTTTGCTTTTGAAAAGGAAAGAGTGAAGATCATTCAGAGAACTAGAAGTCTCAGAGGTTTGGTGATTCCAAGATGGATTCACTTGGTGTACATAAGAGCGAATGCATGGATACTCTTGCAAAGCCCACACCAGCATAAGTCATTAAGAAAGAATCACTTGCACATTTACTAAGTGGACTTGTATCCATATCCAAAACATTCAAAACCAGTTGGGATACCTATATAGAATTACTAGAGAAAGCTTATCCGGAAATATTGAAATTGGTCAAGCTCTGGTAAGTAATCTATAATTATTCATTCTTTTGCACAAATTCCTAACAATTCTTTCAATTCTTTCACCGGTCTTTGGAATTGATGCCAAAGGGGGAGGATATGTATGTGAAAAATAAAATGAAAAGTAAAGAATGTATATAATCTAGGGGGAGTATATCAGACAAAGAGTTTATGAATCAAAGTGGTCAATCAACTCAGGGGGAGCATGTTTCAGTTTCAGTTGAACCGACAGGGAATCTATTTGTCATATGAGTGTTGCCATCAATGCCAAAGGGGGAGATTGTTGGCAATTGACACTCATTGGATTCATATGTTGTCATCGATGGCAACAATATTTTGTAGAAGGCATATACCGATAGATATCGACATATATCGACAAATACTGACAGATACCGATAGATACTGGCGTTGGAATAATCAAGGTCATAACCAACGCTGGCACCGACACCAGCATCCAACACTTCAGTGAAATTGACATCAGTTTGGGATCCAAAAATTTAATTTGTAAAATAATTTTATAATTATTGTATAAAGCCAACATTGAATATCTTTTGTATCATGTTGTAAGCCGACATAAGGCATATTGTTTGTAAAGGGTATATAAGTCAGTTTATTAGGTCATTTTGATATAGGATAATGTGTATAACAATGTGGAGAAGAAAACTGATGCAAAGGATATGTATGTAGATCATTTGTATGTGAAATTAATATCATGCAATGAACAGTAGATGGTTTGTAAAGAATTCTTAGAGGAAAGGAGATACCGGTAAAAGGGTTTAGGGTTTATGAACTGGTACAAAATAGAGCTATAACTGGAACTTGTTTTGGCATTGCAGATGCATTTTGTAAGTTCACCATTATTGTTTTATCTCAGCAAAAGCTTGTGTTAGGATAACTGGTGAACAACTGAGAGGGGGGGTGAATCAGTTGTTAACATGTTACAATAATTAATCCACTTAATAACTTTTAACCAGATCAAGTACCGGTAAACAATACATCTTAAAAATTAAATAGATAATCAATGCAAAGCAAGCATAGCACATAATACCATGATTTGTATGTGGAAAACCCAAAAAAGGGAAAAACCACGGTGGAAAGCCTACCCACAGTCAAATGATACTTCTGCAGAAATTATGTGATACAATGAGGGGCCTGCACATGCAGGAAGGCACACTTCCTAGAGTGCACTACTCATTACAAAAGAGTCTCACTGACTACAGAGAGGTTAAAACCACCTCAATATATTTGGACAACAATCCAGTAGAATGAACTGCCAGGAATAACATCTACCATGCCTGATTACAGTCTCGATTAAGCTCAACACCAGAGGCCTTTGACCTCTTCCTTAAACCCAATTTGATCCTCAATGATTGACCTAATCCTCCGCCTGAATGATATTATAATATTCACATATTACATTCCATTCCATGATCTACAATGAGACCTTACATCAATTTATACCAACCCTAAGACCTAAATCAATTAGGTCAACCACCTAAAAAATATTAAAATAAGATCATTACATATATCCATATTACAATGATATGCCATGTCGTCTTTAGACCAAAACAACATTAACCAATCCATAAATCATCCTGGTAATGTGTAGAGAACACGTTAACATGATACTAGTCCATAACCTAGATAGGCATTAGACCTATTCTGGGTCCACCACGCCAAAGTGATGTCTCCAACTAGTTGAAGAATGATCAAAGAACATCTTCAGCATCTTGAAAGCCACACCAACACCACTTATGCATCCTTTCAAGAATTCTCAATAAAATTTCTGCCAATAGAACCTTAAACCTATGTCGGTAAGGGTATACTAGACTGTATGATAGCATTCGATTACCAAGTCAATACCATCTGACCAAGACATGCTCCATAAGCATGTACCACATGTAACAAATACATTCCATTGATTCAAACATGTTGGAAGTGTCCAACAGATAGTCTCTTTTGTCGATAACACTAGATCTTCTGCCGGTAACCAAAACCTATATGTCGGTAACCAACCATAACAACTAGTGTTGTCATCAATGACAAAACATCAATGCAACACACAATCAATTCCTTCAAAATGCCAACAATCTCCCCCTTTGGCATTGATGGCAACATTAGATGTGAAAAATATCTAAGTACCAAGAAATGCCAAACAAGTCTCCCCCAATGGAAGACAACCAACAAACTACCCTTTGAATAATATCTCTGTATAGCTCTTAAGTTTTCTTTTTCACATCAATATCTCTCCCCCTTTGACATCAATGCCAGAGATATGACATAGATATCAAAATTCTGTGAATCTCAAAGCTGACTACTCCCCTTGAGTAGTAGCACCACTTCATCAGTACCAAAATGAATAGTATCTCTGATAATGCATGTCGGACTGAGCCAAACTGCATCAATCAAATCTCCGTTGGAGGGGCAGAAACCCCCAACCTGTCTCTCAAATATTCAAATGATTCCTTAGACAATGATTTAATGAATATATTTGCAATCTACTCTTTACATAAACAAATTTGACTTCCTTATCTTCTACCTTGTCCTTTAGAAAGTTATACTTTATAGATATGTGCTTAGTCTTAGAGTGAAATATCGGATTCTTAGACATGTCGATAGCTACAAAGTTATCATAGTAGATAACTACCAGTTCACTATCTTTTATCCTGATATCCTTCAACATTTGCTTCATCCATAGGACTTGTGTACAATTAGTTGTTGCTGCAACATATTCAACTTTTGTTGTAGATAAAGAAATACATGACAATTTTTTGTTGATCCATGAAACAAGTTTCTTTCCAATAAATAAATCTCCACCAGAAGTTCTCTTCATGTCATCAATATCTCCTGCCCAATCTGAATCTATATAGGCACACAAAGTGAAGTTATCATCTCTAGAATACCATAAACCATATTTAGTTGTGCTTTGTAGATGCCTGAATATCCTCTTTACTGCACATTCATGATTTTCTTTAGGATTACTTTGATATCTTGAAACAATACTCATAACATTCATAATATCAGGTCCAGTCTAAGTTAGATATAAAAAGCCACCAATCATAGACTTATACCTTGTTGGATTTACCACTGCAGATGTATCTTTGATAGATAATTTTTTACTTGTCACCATAGGAGTACTTACCGGTTTGGATTTATCCATACCAAAATTCTTCAACAATTCCTTTAGATACTTAGTTTGACAAATAAAGATACCTTTGTTAGTTTGAGTAATCTTCAAACTTAAGAAAAATTTCATCTCATCAATCATGGACATTTCAAATTCATTCTTCGTGTTGTTAGAAAATTCCATGCACAATTTATCTTCTCCTCTGAAAATGATATCATCAACAAATACTTCAATAATCAAAATATCATAATCAGTAATTTTGTAATACAAATTACTATCAACACTGCCTTTAGTAAAACCAGTCTTCAAAAGATATTTATCCAATCTTGCATACCAAGCTCTAAGAGCTTGTTTCAAACCATATAATGTTTTCTTTAACCTACAAACCGTATCCTTATCATATGTCAGTGAAAATCCATCAAGCTGCTCAATGTATACCTCTTCTTAAAGTTCACCATTCAAAAATGCACATTTAACATCCATTTGGTAAACCTTGTAGTTCTTATATGCTGCATAGGCAAGAAATAGTCTAACAACTTCAATTCTAGCTACAGGTGCAAAAGTCTCACCATAATCAATTCCTTCCTTTTGAGAATATCCTTTACAAACTAGTCTAGCTTTGTTTCTTATAACTTGACCATCCTCATTCAATTTATTTATAAAAACCCATTTGGTTCCAATAACATTCTTATTTTTAGGCCGGGGAAATAAAGTCCAAGTTTCATTCTTCTATATCTGATCTAATTCATCTTCCATAACCTTTAACCAATGTTTATCCTTACAAGCTTCAATAGCAATTGCTAGTTCAACTTAAGAAATAAGACATGCCTCTTCATTTGCTAGTCTCCTTCTAGTCATAACTCCCTTGTTCCTATCTCCAATGATTGTATCTTTAGAGTGATTTAATCTTACATACCTTGGAGTCTTTTGAACTTTAGGTTCACTGATCTGATCATCAGTCACAGTTGAATTTTCTGACTATGTCGGTGTAACAGTTTCAGTGTCTTGTACCTGTTGACACATTGTCGGTTCAGTTATGATCATTTCCACTGTTGGTTCCATGTCATATGATATAGATTGATATCTGTATTGCTCATCCACTTTCACATTTGTACTTGCCACAATTTTCTACAATCTTTTATTATAACATTTGTATGCTTTGCTTTGATTAGAATAACCAAGAAAAATTCCTTCATCACATCTAGGATCAAACTTCCCAATTGAATCATCTCTTTTGATATAACATTTACTTCCATTTTTAAAAAATATTTAATAGTAGATGTATGTCCAAACCATAATTCATAAGGAGTCTTACTTGTTTCACCTATGATGTGAACTCTGTTGAATGTGTAGACTGTTGTACTCATTGCTTCTCTCCAGTAGATATGAGGAAATTGCACTTCCATCATCATGGTTCTATTCTTTCTTTCCACCACTCCATTCTGCTGAGGAGTCCTAGGAGCAGATATCTGTCTCCTAATTCCATTTGTCTCACAATAACTGTTAGATTCATGAGAAGTGAACTCACCGCCTTGATATGATCTTAGACATTTGATTTTTAGTCCAATTTCAGTTTCTACTTTTTCTTTAAATAACTTGAATTTTTCAAAAGCTTCAGACTTCTCCCTAAGAAAAGTCACCCACATCATTCTAGAATAATCATAAATTATTAGCATGAAATACAAGTATCACCTTAAAAGCTTCTAGTCCTTGCTGGACCACATAAGTCAATATGAATCAAATCAAGAATATCATTAGATTTTTCTTGTATGCTCTTAAAAGTAGTTCTAACGTGCTTTCCCAATTGGCATTCCTTACATACCGGATTATGAGGCTTCATAATCTTAGGTATATCTTTAACTACCTTAGTTGAATTGATCTTAACAATACAATCAAAATTAACATGACACAACCTTTTATGCCATAACCAACTCTCATCAATATGAGAAATCAAACATGTCTTATTACTAGTGTTCAAATGAAAGATATTACCTCCAGTCTGAATACCGATTGTAATCTCCAAACCAGTCTTGTTAATGATTTTGCATTTTCTATCCTTGAATTAAAGTTGGAATCTCTTGTCCACCAATTGACCAACAGTCAAAAGATTATGCTTTAAACCTTCTACATAATAGACATTGTCAGTATTATGCTTACCATCAAGAGAAATAGTGCCTCTACCTTTTATCATACATGCTTTGTCATCTCCAAATATTACTTGACCACCATTGTATTCTTGCAAGGATAGAAATTTCCCTTTATCTCTAGTCATATGATGTAAGCATCCACTATCAATTACCTAATCATCCTTATCTTCAACTTTTGTTGCCAGGGCCTTTTCTTCATTCTTGATAGCCAGTTCCAGTTCATCTTCCCTTAAGGCATAGAATACCCATTCCTTTCCATTGCCAGATCCACTAGCAGAGTCTTTTGTCGGTTCATCCTCATAATCATCAGTTACTACTTCCTCATCCGCTATGAAGCATTGTTTGTTTTTCTTGAATCTGTATCTGTTCTGATTAGGCTGAAATGATTTCTTAACTCTTTCCTCAAATCTTGCATTCCTTTCAGGACATATATATGCAAAATGACCAATCTTATGACATGCAAAACATTTAAAAGGTTCTTTTCCTTCATACTTACTTCATGCTAATCCTTTAGGTACTCTTCTAGCAAATAAGGCTTCCAGTTGCTCAAATTCTTCATCTTCTTTCCTCATATCTTCCAATTCCTTTAAATATAAGGCTTTCCAATCATTCTTGTCGGTAGATGATGATGATGATGCATGAAAAGAAGGTTTAGATTTTGCAGCTCCAGAAGGTCCAAATTCTTCAATCTCAAAATCATATAACTTCCCAATTAGAATGCCTTTGTTAACTAATGTGTTTGTCATTGTTCTCAACTCATTAATTGCAGTTTCCTTCATCTTGTAAGCTAGTGGATGGGCTCCCAAGACTTTGGAAACTATTTCATCTTCACTTAGAGATCTTCCACAAGATTGAATTCCCATGACAATCTTATTTAGTTTCTCCATAAATGTAGCAATTATTTCATTGTCATCCATCTTCAAGTTCTCATATCTCACCCAATAGCCATCAAGTTTAGCAATTTTCATAGTAGGGTCACCTTCATTAAGAGTTTGCAATTTATCCCACATAACCTTTGCAAATGATTTATCAATCAATCCCATCATCTCTTGATTAGTAAGAGAGCACATAAGGGCTTCTCTAGCTCTGCAATCATTCTCAACCAAGTCCACAAGAGTAGGATTGCAAGATGTCGGATCATAAGTTGTGTACCCTTTCTCATTGATCTCCCAAATATCCTTGCTAAGAAATCTAAGATGAGTCTCCATTCAGATTTTCCATATCCCATAATTTGTTCCATCAAGATTAGAGATTTCTCTTCTGAAGATAGTTGTCGGTGGATTAGATGCCATAGGATCTACCTCAAGCAGTTAAGCTTATGCAAAATAGGACCAAAGCTCTGATACCAATTGTTAGGATAATCAGTGAACAATTGAGGGGGGGGTGAATCAGTTGTTAACAAATTACAAAAATTAATCCACTTAATAACCTTTAACCAGATCAAGTACTGATAAAGCATAAACATAAGCTGGTAAGAACAGATACCGGTAAACAATACAACTTAACAATTAAATAAATAATCAATGCAAAGAAACCACACCACATAACATCGTGATTTGTATGTGGAAAACCCGGAAAGGGAAAAACCACGGTAGAAGCCTACCCACAGTCAGATGATACTTCTGTAGAAAGTATGTGATACAATGAGGGGCCTACACATTGAGGAAGGCACACTCTCTAGAGCACACTGCTCATTACAAAAGAGTCTCACTGACTATAGAGAGGTTAAAACCACCTCAAGATATTTGGACAATAATCCAGTAGAATGAACTGCTAGAAATAACATCGACCATGCCTGATTAAAGTCTCAATTAAGCTCAACACCAAAGGCCTTTGACCTCTTCCTTAAACCCAATTCAATCCTCAATGATTGACCTGATCCTCTGCCTAAATGATATTACAATATTCTCACATTACATTCCATGCCATTCCATTACATGATCTACAATGAGATCTTACATCAATTTATACCAACCCTAAGACCTAAATCAATTAGGTCAGCCACCTAAAAGATTTTACAATAAGATCATTACATATATCCATATTACAATGATATGCCATGTTGGCTTTAGATCAAAACAACATTAACCAATCCATAAATCATCCTGGCAACATGTAGAGAACATGTTAAGATGATACCGGTCCATAACCTAGAAAGGCACCAGACCTATTCTGGTTCAACCATGCCAAGGAAATGTCTCTAACTAGTTGAAGCACGATTAGAGAACATCTTCAGCATCCTAAAAGCCACACCAACACCACTTATGCATCCTGTCAAGAATTCTCAATAAAAGTTCTGTCGATAGAACCTTAAGCCTATGTCGGTAAGGGTTTACTAGAGTGTATGATATCACCTGATTACCAAGTCAATGCCATCTGACCAAGACATGCTTCAGAAGCATGCACCATAGGTAACAAATACATTCCATTGATTCAAACATGCCAGAAGTGTCCAACTGATAGTCTCTTTTGTCGGTAACACTAGATCTTCTATCGGTAACCAAAACCTAGCTACCAATAACCAGCCATAATATCTAGTGTTGTCATCAATGACAAAACATCAATGCAACACATAATCAATTCCTCCAAAATGTCAACAACTTGTAGTGAGTGAGACTTTTTGTGTTGAGTAGTTTCCTCTAGGTAGTGTGCCTTCCTGCATGTGCAGGCCCCATGCTATGTAATATCTTTTATATGGCCAGTGAATTGATATTGTGGGTCACAAATCCCACTGTGGTTTTTCCTCTTTGAGGTTTTCCACGTATAAAATTCTGTGTGTTATGGTGTTCATTCATGTGGTTGGTTTATTTACTTCATGTTATATGTTTTTTCATTTACTGGTTTATATGTGTATGTTGTAATAAGTTAAAATCTTATAACATCGACAGAACACTAATTCACCGCCCCCCTCTAAGTGTTCTTGGATTCCTTCTATTCCAACAGGCTTTACATATCTTAAAGATATTGGGGGATGGTGAATCGCTGAGCAAAACTGTTGAAGGGGACTTTCATCAGCCTCCACATTTGATTATAGTGCGTTGGAACACTTGGCGATAAAGTTGTTTCCCACTTAGTTCATTCCCCTCTCACTGACCATTAATGGTGCCCTAAGAGAAACTTGGAAGGGCGGGCCATCTAAAGGTTTTAATTGCTTGAAGTAAAGAAAGCATAAGAGTGGTTTGGCTTTTTGGTCACCCAATTAAGGAGAGAGAATATACCTTCCACTTTCAAGACAAGGCAAACAATGTTCTTTTTAGCCTTCAAGACAATGATTTTGATAAAGTCTATTTGGAGAGGTTACTCCAACAAGCATGGTGTTATTTTTAACTTTTCATAGCAAAATATGTGTTTCAAAACCTTGAAAAACAAACCTGGTGAACAAAGTACAATTGTGATTTTGGTCAACAAAATGAAAATCATGCAATCAATACTCAATGAAGCTCTTTTTACCTTGTTCAAAAACAATGAAAGTGGGTTTCTTTTTAACCCTGCCAAATAAAGGTTTGTTTGTAGTGCTTTTTAACCTTTTTGCAAAAATGAAAGAGGTTTTGTTTTAAGCACCAAAGGAGTAATGAAGTTCTTTTTAACTTAACACCAAAAGAAAATGGGATCCTTTTTAACTTTGCAAAAAAACAAGTTTGTTTGTAATTGTTTTTAACCCTTTTGCAAAACTGAAAGTGAGGTTTTGTTTTAAGCACCAAAGGAGTAATGAAGTTATTTTTAACCAACAGGAAATGAACTCTTTTTAAACTAACTTGAAAAAGCTAGAAATAAAGATAATCAAATGCCTAAATATAACTCCTCCCACCTACAAGCAATGATTAGTAACTTGAAACAAATAAAAGTTAGTGAAAAAATTAAGGCCCTATGTGAGCTTATACAAGCCTAACTTTCATTTCTATTACAAATTATTCTTTCTTTCTGCCAGAGTCATGCGTTGGACTTCTACATGGATGCGCTACAGAAAGGTACAAATGCACTAAAGACTGAGTCCTAAGCACTACACTGATTACCAAATTCTCTACACTAATATCTCGATGCGCAAGAAAGAAATTGAAAGTGTTATGTGCTAACAATAAGCTCCAAAGCACTACAAAATGTTCTTATGCGCTAAACAGTGTGATGAACGTGCCACTGTTTGCCACAGATGCACTAAGGAGAGTTCCCAATGCACTAAAATGGTATTCCAGTGTGCTTGTAAGATTTGTCCTATATCAAAGCGATGCGATTTATGGGGATGGGCCCATGGTAGGCACCAAAAATGTATGTAGGGAATGAGGGTGACGAAAGCGTAAAAGTCAAATTCAAAAGACCCACACACCAATGAGACTCTTGGTGCAAGTATAGGAACTATTTGAAATAGTTCAGCTTCCCAAGGGGTGTCCCATTGTTCTCTATTTCACAAGATCCCTAAAGTCAATGTTTTTCTCTTAGATCACTGAGCAAAGTGACTTACGAATGACAACTCCAAGGATGAGTGATGTTTGATTTATATGCATGAATACATTCTCAGACATGTATGATATTGAAACTATGATGATTAAGTTAGCATAAAGATGATGATAAGATTAACAAATTTACCCTAGCATGATATACTAGTCTAGCATGGATACTCTATGATATTAAAATACTTCTAAATTCTATTATGATAATATAACAAAGAGAGGCTAAAAGGCTTAGTAAAATGACTATAAGTTTGATGCACAAAAGACTTGATTGAGAAAAATGACTATAATTTTGATGCATAAAAACTTGAATGTGAAAATGAAGAATGACAACTCTATTTATAGGGAAAATAGGACAATGGATGGTCAAGATTGGATAATCTTAACAAGGGTCAGGATTCAAAGTTAATTAATTCATCTTTACAATTCTCACTAATGAAATGGTGACAATTGTCAACAAGAGGTTGATTGAGAGGAGATGTAAGAAGCATTAAATGCTTGAGAAGACATGAAGGTTACCTTAGGAGGTAAGGTTAAGGTTATATTAGGGTTATCCAATGGATAAAGCTTTTACCCAAGGGGTAAACTCTTGTGCAAGGGTTAAAGGGATAACCAAGGTTAAAGCCTTGAATTTTTTATGAGACCCTTGGGTTAGATGAGGGTTAAGTTAGAGAGAAAGTCTCTAACCATTCAAGAAGGTTGATTTAACCATTAATGGTTAGGAAGACTTTGAGGGTTAACTTGTTGAAGACATAAAGCCTTTAATGCATTTCAAATACTTTGGAGGCTTTGAGAAGTGACTTCTCTTTGCTTAGAAATGTGACAATAATTAGGAGATGAGTTAGGCTTATTGGAATGGATTAGAAGAATCTAGAAGGGGTTTGGGAGGCAAGTGGGAGATGTAGGAAAATGCAAGTGGGTGAGGAAAAAGGATTTTAATTAAAATAAAATTACTTTATTTCAACAAAATAGATGCAACTTGCATAAATACAAGTGGGGGGATTTTTAAATAAATTTAAATTTATGTTTTAATAAGTAAATAGCTGCAAAGGGGCAACACCCTTGTATTAATCAAAATGGGAGAATACAAGGCCTGGTTCAGTGAGAGTAGTAGGGGAAAGAACCAGGAAGAAAACCCCTTACCATAGCTCTAATCCTATACAAAAAAAAACCAGCAATGGAGGCTAGACAAGTACAAAACACCAGTCAACAACCGTTGGAAATAGATACCGGAGGCCTTTAAACAAAAGAAACCATAACCAGGAAACAGAGAAATCGAACAGAGGTGATAACCGGAATTAGTGGGAATCTTCAGAGTCATCATCCACAAGAGCATGAGCTGCATCTAGGACAATGGGACATTCAGGGCCACAATTCAAGTGAGTTGTCTATTCTACCTTCTCCTTAGGGAGTTGGTAGTCGATTGGATACCATTCTTCACCCAACCCAAACCCCCAGTCATTTCCAACCACCAGATCACCATTCTCAAGGATCCTGAGGTCCTCAGTCACCGCTAGATCTCCACCATAGTGAAATATTGCCCTCCAATTCGATGTGAAACCACTTTGTATACCAGCTACTTTTAGAAGGAACTCAATGTTCTTGGAGATGACAAGCCAAGTATCTTGGAAGGATTCAAAATCCAGAGAATTAAAAATCACAAGCTTCCTCACCTCTGCTCCGTTGCTAAATGACATATAGTAATTTTGGGGAAGCGAAATTCTGAGATTGGCATTAATATTGTCCAATACCGCATCTATTGCCCCCAATAGGCAGCACTTGAACATCATCTGGGTTAGCATTTTTCCTTGCTGCTTACTAGTCCCCATGTAGATTAATATTGGAAGAAAAAACCCTGGAATATCAGCATTGGCTCTGTACCTGTGGCAAGCCATAAGAAATTCCTTTCCCAGAATCCTCTTTAAGCTATGAAGAATGAGAGGATGTTTAGATAAAAGGACCTCTTGCTGATGCCTATCTGTGACCTCGCCCAAAAAAGCCATATGTCGACAAGTAGCTTCAAGGAGGATTGGGGCCTCCATATCGAGTTGCCACGAGAGGAAAGAAAATTATGGTGGAAAGCAGGGGAATTCCGCTATTAAAAAGAAAGGAATCAAACTAGGGAATAGGACACCCTGCAGCTGCAACTCCATTAAATGCCCACACGCATGAGCTGTCGGTATCCAGCTAACCATATGCTCCAAACCTCCTCATCTTGTTGTCAATCGACTCTGAGCATCAAGTGATCGTAACTAAAGCATGAAAGAATACAGTCATAACTGGATACTCAAGTACACTTGAATTTAATAGCCACGAGCCAAAAGCTGGCATTAATCAATAGTGTCGACAATGCATCACATCACAATGATAAGATGAGACATTAACTAGTTAACAAGGCAGTCGATTGATCCTGCGACCAAAAACAAGGCACCGGTTTGCAGAGCACTGATTTTCTCCACAATCGAGAGAGGCAGAAAGAAATGGAGAGTGCGCACTAGCGGTTATGACCAATTTAGAAAGTCTATCGGCTTCACCATTGCCTTCTCTATAGATATGGATAACCTGAAATTCATCAAAGGTAGCTAGGAGCGCCAGGATCAGTTGAAGCCACTGGTTGAGGCGCCAACAAAGGGTGCTATTGAAGCAGGCTGTGTTAATGACATTTAAAGAGTTGCCCTCCAAATGAATTTTCTGCACCCTAAGCGCCTTGCCTAATTGTAGACCTCTTAATGCTGCTCTGAATTCCGCTTCATTATTAGTAGCCACTCCAATATTTTTAGAGATTTCTTTTATACAAAGACCCTCAGAGTCCCTTAAAATGCAACCAATACCACTTTGGCTCGGATTTCTTGCAGAGGCACCATCAAAGTTTACCTTGCACCACCCAACTGCTGGTGCATCCTAGATCATCCCTACTCTTGGATTGGTCTGATCCATCGGAGCGCCCGGGCCAAAAATTGGAGGGATGATTAGGTTTGGAAGAACCATCTTAATCTTACAATCCCGGTCTATGAACAAATTTTTCTTAAGTGTTGTGGATTGGGCCACCACATTCAGGAGCTCAATCAAGTGGTTCTCAATTTTCGCACAAAGAGACCAAGGGCACATATCTTTAACCTGGAAGATTCTGCGGTTCCTTTCTTTCCAAATTTCCCAAATCAGAAGAGATGGGAGGATGAAGAGAAAATCATAAAAAACCACCTTTCCTACCGGTTTAGGCCATTGCAAAAACCAATTGTCCAGCCCTACTGGGAAGGGGTTGAAGATTCTCATTTTTCCCATAAAATACCACCAACAGTGGCTGGAGAAATTGCAATGGAGAAGAAGATGATCTATAGTCTCTTCCTGATCTAGAAATAAAAGGCATATTGGTGTAGGAGCACCCTTCTAAGGTCCTCCTCCTTTTGGTTTTTGTTGGTGTTTTGCTTCTTTAAGAAGCCATTGTAAATGTAATAAGAGCCATGAGCTCATTAGTCTTAAATAGGTCCTAGTTTAGGTCATAGGTTCTCTTTTCTTGTGGAGGAGAGTTTATGTGTGCCATTGATGAATTTGGGGTCCTTTTAGCATGGTGGTGTCCATAGGATAACCCAATGTAGGCCTAGGAGTCAAGAAAAGCAACTTTGCAAAAGTTGCTCAAAAGTTGCATGACAACTTTTCAAAGTTGTCAAGTAACTTTTCCACCTAATAGGTCAAAAAACTTAGCTTAGCATGGAGAACCCTAATTTTGGCACACAAACCAAGGAAAGGATACTATATATAGTTTCAAACCCTAAAATGATGGGTTGGATGTTAGTTTTGGTACGGTCCAAGAAAAGAGACCTTGACTGTGACTGTAACTTTGGTTGCCAGTCGGCACAAATGGAGCATCAGAGAGTGATAATGGATTGTTTTGCAGACTAAATTATGTTGAAAGCTTTGTGTTGTGTTTACTCTTCCATTTTGAGCAATTAGCTTTAGTGTGTTGTGCAATTTTTGAGTCTTTTGTAAATATTTTGTAAAACACTCTTTCACTGTCCAGTTTTGGACTGTTTTGTGTCAATGGGTTAACAACTCCTATCCCCATTGTGGAATCACCATGAAACCATGGGGAATAGGAGTACAGACCCTATACATTACCTCAAAGAAAGTAGGGCCCTTGAAGATGCAGGGAAGCCATCCAAAGACCCACTCCTAGGCGAGACTGGACAGTGCCCGGCTAGGAAGGGTTAAGGTTGCAGAGGTCCGTGAGAGCAAGGAAGGTCAGAGGAGGATGCACCCTTTGGAGGAGTTGTAGAGGGGTTTATGGAGCACCATTGGTGAGAAGGAGGAGCTTCCACCAATCCAGACAAGGTGGTAAAAACACTAAGCCTTCACTGTGACACTAGCAGGCCTAAAAACCCCAAAATTCACCTAGGGCAGTGTATGGACACTTGGAGACCTAAAACATGGAAAATCTTTGATCTTTTTCCAATTGAATGGCAGTCCTTTTGGGGAGTTTCACAAGTTGGGTCATCGTTTGCAAGAGGGAGCCCTAAAAGTCCGAAATGGAGGCCTAATTGAGCTCATTCCTTGTAGCCCTATTTTGCAGGATAGAGGCAAAATTGTGAGATCGGTAATAGATAGGGAGGCCTAAAACTCTTGGGGGTACATGAATGGTTGGAAAACCATGCCTAGAATGTGTCCTAACCTTTCTAGGACCTAAGAAGGTGTAGGATAAGCCAAACCCTTAAGAGCTTAAATAAGGGTTCTTTTGAATCTCATGAGTAGGTGAGACCTTAGGAGAAGTATTGCAAGTTGTTGGTGGGTGGATTGGGCAAGGTTAGGTGATTCCAAAAGCAAGGGAAGTCCTAGAGACCCTAGGGTGTGGTTAGAACACTTGGTGATCCAAGGAGAGGATCAAGAGCATAGACTAGGCTAGTCTATCCCATACCCATTCCCATCAGATTGGTATCAGAGCCAGTTAAAGATTTGGTGGACCATGCATGTCTCTATATTCTGGTGAATCAGTAGGGGAGAAAATAATGGTCACTAATGCAGAGCTGGCTAGGGAGATAGAAGAGTAGAAGGAGAAAAATAGACTCCTTGAAGAAACTATGAGTGAGATAAGGGACAAGCTGCAAGAAGTGGTTGATCAGAGGACACATGGACTCTGGGGTGAGGACACCAAGGATAAAGGCAAGAAAAATATTGACATAGATGACATTATACCTGAACCAGACCCCTTGATCAATGAAGAACCTTTTGTAAAGGCCATCAAGGCTTTGAATACTAAAGATTTTGAAGGATTGCCACATTTTAGTGGAAGGATGGACATTGACACTATCATGGAATGGATTGAGGGTATGGAGAACCACTTTGAGTGTGAAGGTGTGACAGAAGCTCAAAAGGTTAAGGTTGCCAAATCAAAACTAAGGGGAGCAGCCTTGACATGGTGGAAGTACCTGCAAGAAGAAAGAGTTAGCATGGGGAAGCTACCTATTGCGAATTGGAAGGCCATGGTGAGTAAGATCAAGGAGAACTACCTACCAGAGGATTATGAAGTCCAACTTCATAAGAAGAGACAGGGATTGAAGCAAAATGACCTTGATGTGACCTCCTACATAGAGGAGTTTCAAAAGCTTTGTCTTAGACCAAAAGTCCAAGAAGAGAAATCTATCAAGGTGGATAGGTATCTAAGTGGCCTAAAGTGGAACATTCAAGAGGAAATAAGCCTATGGACTCCTACCACTGTCCAAAAATGTCATCAACTTGCTGCTAAGGTGGAAGAGAGGAACAAAAGGAAGGGAGACTCTAACAACAGGGGTAGAGGCAGAGGTGGAGATCAAATGTATCACCGAGGTGGTTACCAAAGCAAGGCAAATGAGCAAAGGAACCAAGGAGAATCCAAGTTGACTAAACATAGCAGTGAACCCAATCTCAAAGGAGGCCATTCTAGAGGAAGAGGTGCACAAGGGGGTCCAAGTAGGGGTAGAGGTACCACCAAGGGTAACTCCTACTTTGCAACCATGAAATGCTACAACTATGGTCAATTGGGACACTCGACCTATAGATGTCCTGACAAGCCTACCTCATCAAAAAGT
Organism: Cryptomeria japonica; assembly: GCF_030272615.1. NCBI lineage: Eukaryota > Viridiplantae > Streptophyta > Pinopsida > Cupressales > Cupressaceae > Cryptomeria > Cryptomeria japonica. Next base: position 251,681,354 of record NC_081405.1, read on the forward strand.
GGAAAGAGGGTTGCTTATGCTCATGAAGACACATCAACCATCAAGACACCTAAGGTGGACCATATTGAATCAGAGATTGGGGAGAATCTGATGTTCAATAGAGTCTTGATAAGACAATCGGTTAAGGATGAACCTAAGCATAGGAGAGCATTGTTTAGGGTGAGATGCAAGATCCTTGGTAAAGTTTGCAATGTGATAGTTGATTCAGGATCAACTGATAACATAATATCAGATGAGGCAGCCAAGAAGTTGAAACTCACAAGGTGACATGGTTGAATCAAGAGTAGAGTGTGCTTGTCAATGAACAGACTTGGGTAGAGTTCTCTATTGGAGGATACAAGGATAAGATCCTTTGTGATGTGTTACCCATGGATGCCTGTCATCGACTGCTAGGTAGACCCTGGCAATTTGATAGGAAGGTGATCTATGATGGAGAGGAGAACTCCATTTCCTTCAAGAAGGATAGCAAAACCTTTAAAATTCAGTCTCTGATAGAGAATGATGAGAGAACCTCAAGAACACCTAGTGTCTTATTGACTACTGGTAAAGAGTTCTTACACTTGCTACATGAGGAGGAGACAGTGAGGTGTGCCATCTTTGTGAAGCCAAAGGAGGAGGAAGACAAGTTGCAGACAGAGGTACCCAAGGAGGTGAAGCAAATGTTGCATGAGTATAAGGACATAGTGAGTGATGGAGCACCTGCAACACTTCCACCAAGAAGGTCTATAAGCCATCAAATAGACTTTGTTCCCAGTGCATCCCTACCCAATAAAGCTGCATATAAGCTCACACCTGACCAAAACAAGGAGGTGGCAAGGCAAGTGCAGGAGTTGTTGGATCAAGGACTGATCAAGAAGAGCATCAGCCCATGTGCAGTCCCAGTAGTGCTAGCATCAAAGAAGGGAGGCAAGTGGAGACTTTGCACTAATTCAAGGGCAATAAATAGGATCACCATAAGGTACATATTTCCTATTCCTAGAATAAAGGATTTGATGGACTATTTAGGAGGTGCCATGTATTTTACCAAGTTGGACCTTAAAATTGGTTATCATCAGATTAGAATTAAGGAGGGTGATGAGTGGAAGACCACTTTTAAGACCATAGAAGGGTTGTATGAATGGCTTGTGATGCCATTTGGACTTACTAATTCCCCAAGCACCTTCATGAGATTGATGAATGAGGTATTAAAGGACTTCATAGGCAGGTTTGTGGTGGTGTGCCTAGATGACATACTCATCTATAGTAGAACCAAGGAGGAGCACCTAAAACATCTGAGGTTAGTCCTAGAGAGGTTGCATGAAGATAAGTTCACAATCAACTTAGAGAAGTGTGACTTTTTGAAGCAAGAGTTGGTCTACTTGGGATTTGTGGTGTCTAAGGGAACCTTGAAGATGGACCCAAGCAAAGTGGAGGCAATCTTGAATTGGCCTGCCCCTAAAACAGGGACTGAAGTTAGGAGTTTCCATGGTTTAGCCCAATTCTACAGAAAGTTTGTGAGGAACTTCAGTGGCATATGTGCACCAGTACTTGACACCATAAAAGGAGGCCTAAAAACCAAATTCAAGTGGATTGAATAGGTTGATAAAGCATTCCAATTATTGAAGTAAGAAGTAACCACAAAACCCATCCCACTCTTACCTACTTTTGACAAGCTATTTACATTGGAATGTGATGCAAGTGGCATTGAAGTAGGGGGTGTTTTGAGTCAAGAGGGAAGGCCAGTGGCATTTTTCAGTGAGAAGCTTAATGAAGCAAAGAAGAAGTACTCAGCCTATGACCTAGAGTTGTATGCACTAGTTTAGTCTCTCAAAAAGTGGAGGCATTACCTACTCCCAAAGGAATTTGTTGTGTTTTGTTGTGTTCACAGATGACCAGGCTTTGAGTTACATCAACACTCAAGAGAAGCTTAAAAATAGACATTTGAAATGGATGGAATACCTCCAATCCTTCACCTTCACCATCAAACACAAAAAGAGGCAACTCAACAAGGTGGCAGATGCTTTAAGTAGGAAGTTGTTGACTGTTCAAGAGTTACAATTGCAGAGCATAGGAATAGAAGATTTCAAGGACCTCTATGAAGTAGATGAAGACTTCTCATCAGCCTACAAGGTTTGCAAGGAGTTTGAGAATCATTTTCATGGTGAGTATGTAGAATACACTCTTCAAAGTGGTCTCTTGTTCAAAGGTAATCAGTTATGTGTGCCTAGAGGATCAAGTAATGTAGGCCTATATCAACCATTACCGGTCCCAAATAGGCCTTGGGAGTGTGTGAGCATGGACTTTGTAGTAGGACTCCCCAAGACAAAGACACATATGGATAGCATCTATGTGGTAGTAGACAGGTTTTCTAAGATGAGCCATTTCATTCCATGTAAAACTACTCATGATGCTAGCTATGTTGCACATCTATTCTTTAAGGAGATTGTAAGGATTCATGGACTCCCACTAAGTATTGTTTTAGATAGGGACAGCAAGTTCATGGGCCATTTTTGGCGAACCTTATGGAAAAGACTAGGGACCAATTTATCATTTAGCTCAGCTTACCATCCACAAACTGATGGTCAAACTGAAGTCATTAATAGGGTGTTAGGCAACTTGTTGAGGTGTCTAACCAAGGAGTATGGGCAGACATGGGATCTAGTCATTCCACAAGCGGAGTATGCCTACAATGACAGTGTAAATAGGACCACTGGAAGGAGTCCTTTTGAGGTTGTCTATGGTAGACATCCAAGGGGTGTGTGTGAACTAAGGGAACTTGGTCCCATGGAGATGAAGAGTGGCCAAGCTAAGGACTTCACTCAAACCATCAAGGAGGTCCAAGAACGGGTCAAGAGAGCCATCCTAGAGTTTACTCAAAAACTGAAAGCTAAAGTGGATGAGAAAAGGAGAGAGGTTCAATTCAAAGTGGGTGACTATGTGATGGTCCATCTGAGCAAAGCTAGAATGCAAAGTGGCAAGCCTACTAAACTACAAATGAAAAGGGTAGGACCTTGTAGAATTCTATCCAAATATGGTGAAAATGCCTACAAGGTGGATCTTCCTTCATATTTGGCTATATCACTAGTCTTTAATGTTGCTGACCTGATACTATGCAAGGGTGAAATAGCAGGACAAACTGAGAATCAAGCCAAGGTACTACAAGAATTGGATGTGAATGCTTTACCTCAAGTGAAGCAACCCATAGCAGAGGAGATCTTGGAGTCAAGGGTGAAAAAGTCTACTAGACACCAGGTCTATGTGGAACACTTGGTGAAGTGGGCAGGTCAACCTGAATCTGAAGCCACTTGGGTTGAAGAGGGTAGGCTCAAGAAACTTGGTATTGACCCAGCTCTCATTTCTCCCTTAGTTCCTTAATTTTGTGCAGAGGGGGAGTATGGTGTAGGAGCACCCTTCTAAGGTCCTCCTCCTTTTGGTTTTTGTTGGTGTTTTGCTTCTTTAAGAAGCCATTGTAAATGTAATAAGAGCCATGAGCTCATTAGTCTTAAATAGGTCCTAGTTTAGGTCATAGGTTCTCTTTTCTTGTGGAGGAGAGGTTATTTGTGCCATTGATAAGTTGGGGGTCCTTTTAGCATGGTGGTGTACATAGGATAACCCAATGTAGGCCTAGGAGTCAAGAAAAGCAACTTTGCAAAAGTTGCTCAAAAGTTGCAAAAAGTTGCATGACAATTTTTCAAAGTTGTCAAGTAACTTTTCCACCTAATAGGTCAAAAACCTTAGCTTAGCATGGAGAACTCTAATTTTGGCACACAGACTGAGGAAAGGATACTATATATAGTTTCAAACCCTAAAATGATCGGTTGGATGTTAGTTTTGGTACGGTCCAAGAAAAGAGACCTTGACTGTGACTATAACTTTGGTTGCCAGTCGGCACAAATGGAGCATTAGAGAGTGATAATGGATTGTTTTGTAGACTAAACTATGTTGAAATCTTTGTGTTGTGTTTACTCTTCCATTTTGAGCAATTATCTTTCGTGTGTTGTGCAGGTTTTGAGTCTTTTGTAAATATTTTGTAAAACACTCTTTCACTGTCTAGTTTTGGACTGTGTTGTGTCAATGGGTTAACAACTCCTATCCCCATTGTGGAATCATCATGAAACCATGGGGAATAGGATTATAAACCATGTACATTACCTTAGAGCAAGAAGGGCCTTTGAAGATGCAGGGAAGCCATCCAAAGACCCACTCCTAGGTGAGACTGGACAGTGCCCAGCTAGGAAGGGTTAAGGTTGCAGAGGTCCATGAGAGAAAGGAAGGTCAGATGAGGATGCACCCTTTGGAGGAGTTGTAGAGGGGTGTGTGGAGCACCATTTATGAGAAGGAGGAGATTCCATCAATCTAGACAAGGTGGTAAAAACACTAAGCCTTCATTGTGACACTAGCATGCCTAAAAACCCTTAAAAACCCCCAAATTCACCTAGGGCAGTGTACGGACACTTGGAGGCCTAAAACCTGGAAAATATTTGAGCTTTTTCCAATTGAACGACAGTCCTTTTGGGGAGTTTCACAATTTGGGTCATCATTTGCAAGAGGGATCCCGGAATGGAGGCCTAATTGGGCTCATTCCTTGTAGCCCTATTTTGCAGGATAGAGGCAAAATTGTGAGATCAGTAATAGATAGGGAGGCATAAAACTCTTGGGGGTACATGAATGGTTGGAAAACTATGCCTAGAACCTATCCTAACCTTGCTAGGACCTAAGAAGGTGTAGGATAAGCCAAACCCTTAAGAGCCTAAATAAGGGTTCTTTTGAATCTGATGAGTAGGTGAGACCTTAGGAGAAGTATTGCAAGTTGTTGGTGGGTGGATTGGGCAAGGTCAGGGGATTCCAAAAGCAAGGGAAGTCCTAGAGACCCTAGGGTGTGGTTAGAACACTTGGTGATCCAAGGAGAGGATCAAGAGCATAGACTAGGCTAGTCTATCCCATACCCATTCCCGTGACATATGTTGGGTCCATTGGTACCCATTGAATGGAGCCTTTCTTGAGTTAATATTTTCCTCTGGCAAGCCAACCAGGCAAAGGAACCCACTTGGGAAGGAGGTGTGGATGCCAAAAGAGATTAACATGCTAGTATTTTTTATCTATAGCCACTTTTTTCAGCTTGTAGCCAAAGCATACCTTGTATTTTCCATCAGAGGAGCCACACCACCTAATAATGTCCTTATCGAGGGAGGGGAAAATAATCCTTTTGTTGAGAATGTCAGTAAATAAGTCCTTCTGAACCTGATCCAAGTCCAACTCATCCAAGGAGTTTCATTTCCATTTAGAGATACCATTTTCTAGGATCGGATAAATGTAATCACAGATATTATTCCCCAAGAGGCAATAGGTTTCCTCCATAAAAGGTTGGAGAGAGGGGTTGTGACATAGGGCAGCTTCACCTGACCAAGAATAAAACCAAAAAGATGCATCCCTGCCATTCCTGACCTCCCAGGTAACTTGATCGCTTATGATTTCCCTACTATCCAAAATAAAATTCCTGATAGCTGAGCCCTAGGAGGGTTGTTTATAGTTAGAATCCTCTTAGGTTCTAGGGAGTCCAGATATTTATGTTTCAGGAGCCTTGCCCATTTTGTTTTCCCACCGCTACTGATTTCCCAAACCAGTTTAGCACCCATTGCTAAATTCATAATTGATATTTGGCTAATACCAGTACCACCTGCCAATTTTGGTTGACAGATCTTTTTCCAAGCTATCAGGGGGAATTTACCTTTATCATTTGACCCATTCCAAAGGAAATTTCTCATTAGAGAAGTCAATTCATCTTCAACCACCACTAGTAACCATAGGCAAGGCATGGAAAAAATCGGTAGCGCTGAAAGGACCGACTTTATCATAGTGAGTTTCCCAGCAGAAGATAGCCATTTGCATTTCCAAGTTGCAAGCTTGGATTTGCACTTATCAATGAGGTGCTTCTAGTAGCGAGCTCTATTACTACCAATGAAAAGCGGGGTACCAAGAAATTTCCCTGAGAAATTAGCAACTTTGAGTTTGAGAATCCTTGGTAATACCGTTTGCAAGTTGAGCGAAGTGTTGACAAAAAAATACTTCAGACTTATGCTAGTTGATTTTCTGACCAAAAGCCAAACAATAATCATCAAGGCAAGTTTTGATTGATCTGGCTTACCACCTACAGGCTGATCTAAATAGAATAGTGTCGTCAGGGAACTGAAGATGAGTCATTTTTTCAACCCCTATTGCCACATTAACTCCAACCCAAAGACCATCTTGGTGGAGAGCTCTTATGGATCGACCTAAAGCTTCGGCCATTATAATAAATAGAAAGGGTAATAATGGATCACCTTGTCTAATACCTCTTGTCGAAGAGAAGAAACCGTGGGATGAACCATTGACCAGAACAAAGAATTTGGGGGAAGAGAGACAACTCGTGACCCAAGTGAGCCATTCCTTGCAGAATCCAAATTTGTTGAGAACATCAAATAAGAAATCACTGTCCTCCATGTCATATGCTTTCAGAATGTCCAATTTTAAAATCATACAGGAATCCTTGGTTTTCCTGGTTGTGTGGAGTGTTTCATGAGAAACAATGATACCTTCTACAATGGATCTTCCAGGGGAAAACCCGCTTTGTTGCTCTGATATGATGTGCTTAAGGAGGGGCTTTAATCTATTGGCTATGATCTTTGTTACAATCTTATATACAGTATTGCATAGAGCAATAGGCCTGAAATCACTCATCTGTTGTGGATTCTGCTTCTTTGGAATTAGAGTCAAAAAGGTGTGATTGATGGCCCCTAACATGGTCATCTTATTTCTTGATTCTTCTACAACAAGGTGTAAATCTCGAGCAATGATATTCCAGTAATGATGGAAGAATGTGACAAAAGAAGCCATCCGGGCCAGGTGTCTTATCTGGCTTCAATTGGAAGGTGGTCTTCCTTACTTCATCTATAGAGATGGGTGCATAGAGAGTTGTATCTTGATTAGCAGAAATGATGGATGGGATTGAGTTCAGAATTTTGGCTCTTGCTTCATGATCGAACTGATGGTCCCCATTCAACAGATAATCAAAGAAACTTACAACATCCTGCGCAATGTCCTCGTAGTTCCTGATAATGACTCCACCCGACCTCATAATATCTGATATTTTGTTTCTGTTTCGATTGGCAATGGCCAACCGGTGGAAGAATTTGGTGTTTTTATCTCCTTCCTTTAACCATAATTCCCTTGATTTTCGTTGCCAGTGGATTTCCTCAAATCTATGGATTTCATTTAGGTCTGATTTGAGAGAATTTTCTTTGATGAATAGATCCTTAGTCATTCTGAAGACGTAACAAAATTAGTTAAATCAACCAATTCTGCCTTAATTCTTAATTTCTCCATATGAATATTCTTGAAGTGGTTGTTATTCCATTCTTTGATCTTAACCTTAATATACTTGAGCTTTTTTTTGAGAATGAGAAGTCTTGAATGATTCCCAAAAATTGGCTCATTTCACCAAGCCGCTATAAGATCATGTAGTTCTACCACTCTGAGCCACATTTTCTCAAACTAAAATGAAGTACCTCCCTCCGCTTGAGCCAAGGCAACCTCTAGATAGATCGGGTAGTGATCTAATCCGATGAGTGATAGAATCGATGATTCTAAGGCTAGATTTTGGCCTAGCCACTCACCAGAAACAAGGAAGCGGTCAAGCCACTCAGCAATATTAGTGAAGCCCAATCTTTGGTTCGACCATGTGAAAATTCCATTTTTCGGAGCAATGTCTAAGAGGTGATTTTTCTCAACAAAGTTCAAGAAGTCTTTTTGGGACGTACCAGTCCTCTGAATACCCCCACTTTTCTTAGTGCCAGAAAGGATCGCATTAAAATCCCCAGCTACCACACAACTATCACTGGTAATATTGTTTATCTTAATGGATAGGAGATCCCAGAGAGCTCGCTTATCACCAGCAGAAGAAGGTCCGTACATATTGAAGAGATTGAAGCTCTCATTACATCCAAGAATAGTGACCAAGCAATGTTGCCAATACTTATCTTCTCCCACAAGTGAGATCTTAACATTCATGGGGTTCCAAATAATTCCCAAGCCACCGAAAGCTCCATCCGATTGCCTAAAAGACCCATTCCACTGTTTTCAAACCCTCATTTTGGCCTCAATCTCAACCTTGGTCCATTTAGTTTCCTGTAGTAGCCAAATATCTCCTTTGGTGTCATCAATCTAGCACTTAATCAAGCACCATTTGTCAAGGGCATTGATACTCTTGACGTTCCAAGATAGGAGTCTCATGACTCCTAGGGAAGGGAATTTCCCTTCCCTAAATTAAGTTTGGTTTGACCACAGGTAGCACCAGCTACTGCTAGCATGACTTTTTTGGACTTACGCCCTCGCACACCTTTTGGTTTAAAATTTGTTTTATCAATAGTCGAATCTAATTTTCCAAAACCTTTTAAGGAACCCTCCATTATCATCTCTAAGTCAAGTTCAAAGTCCTCCTCCCCCTCCGAGGAGGAGGTTTCAATTTCGCCATCTTCTAGTTCAATGCCTATCGGAGAGTGAGTCTGCCCTTCCAACACCCCTATAGTGTCATTCTCCATAGCCTGAGCGAGTGGATTTCCATCTTCAATTGCCAATTAATTCATAGGCACAAAGGGGGAGGGTGGAAGAGAGTCCACTATCTTGGATTCAATGTCTGCCTGAAGGGATTTGGTCTTCTCTAGTAGTGTGAGAAGATCTTGCTGGCTCTCGCTTTGGCCAGAGGAGGGGAAAACTATGATCAAAGGGGTTTCTTCCATTAGCGTAACATTTTCCTTCTCAAGAGTATCGTTGTAGAGGGCATCCCCGATGTCATCAGTAGTGGGAGGTTCCAATTGCAAATTAACCTCAATAGGAGATTGCATACATGAATAATTTCGTAGTATCATAGCCAAGACATCACAGTTAATACTGGTATGATCCAAGGAGAAGCATTTAGGAAAAATATGCAGCTGATCTTCCCTGTTAATCTTCTGAATCCAGATCTTTCCAGCCCCAATAATTTGAACTTCATCAGGGATCTTGTTGATTTGGTTTGTGCTAATACAAATTCTGAGAAAGCTTCCCCATAGTCTATCTTCCAAGATGTCATTTGCTGATACAAAGGTGCCAAGGTTTTTGCATATGTCCTTAACAACATCAATGTGCCAATAATATTAGGGACAATTATACAATCTTATCCATACCTTGCTATCTGGCAAGACATATGGCCGAGGATTGAAATTGGGTTGCCAATCGATGGTGTGAACTTCAATGCCATCTAGGATATATGGACCTCTATTTTTTGCTTTTCACTTCTCCTTGTTGCTCATAAATTCAATCATATAGAAATCATTCGAAAGAATGTTAATATTAATATCCTTTCCCCACTACACTCTACACCAGGATTCAAAGCTGTCCTTAACCCACTTTCCCCCACCCCACTTGATAAAAAGGCAAGACTCAAGCAAATTTGACCGAGCATAATTAATTTTATTCTCATCCAGAAAGATAGTGGGTCTTGTGGTTTTACTTACTGGTTTATGAAAATGGGGCCATTGAGAGAGAGAGAGAGCCTTCTCTCCGATAATCTGGGCATCTTTCAAGATTCGGTCGAGGGTTTTGCTTAATCGGACGGAAGTTAGATCTCCAAAACCTGGCTTGGTCTGCCTTTGAGTTTTCTTGCCTGAATTGCCCATTCCATTTCTATAAATTGCCATGATCAGTTAGGGGAGCCAAAAAAGGGTCGGTATGAGGGATGTCCCTCTTGAGCGTCGCTTCAGAAGTGTTAGGTTTTGGATGCTAGTTTCTAGGGCCCTCGGATACAGGATGGTTAGCCTTGCAGAACCAGCCTTTGTTGTTCCAACTAAAACCATCTGCCTTCCATTTGTGTGGGTCAATAAGGCACAAATTACCACATGAATAGGGGTTTCCATGGTTTAACCATGGATTGGGATATTTGGAGCCCCGAAACCTATCTGTTACCCTAGCTTTAACCGGTTCCTGGACCACTTGCCTTCTACCAGTTTTGATGGGGAAAGCAATATCCGCTTCGTCGCTCCAAGAACCAACCTTTGCGGACTGGGAGCTAGAATACCTCAGATCAGTAGCCCTCTTCTGTTCACCAGCACCTCTCCTGCTACCAACCAGTGTCGCTATTTGGCTCCCGCCAATTCTCTCCATTTCAACCCTCCATGGGAAACCAAAAAAATGAATTATTTTTTAATAAATTTAAATTTATTTAAATGCAAGGGAGATTTTAATTAAATGTAGATTTAATTAAAATGGGAAAGGGGATAATTGATTTTTTTAGTTAAATGTGAATTGAATTAAAATGGCTAGAGGGGGGGGGGGGGAATTTAATTAAATTTCTTAGACAGAAGAAGGGTATATTAATTAAATTTTAATTTAATTAATAGGTGATTAGAAGAATATGGATATTAATTAAATCTTAATTTAATTAATTGGAAGAATTAAGAATAATTAAATGAATAAAATTCACTTAATTGGAAAAAATCCTTGGTGCAAATGACTATTGGTATAGGTATAAATCTTGCAACACTTTGATTTAAGATTTAACTCTTAGTCTTACTTTTCTTTTCTCTAAAAAATATCCTTGACCACTTATGAGTGGCAACATAGAAGCTCTACACATATATATGGTTTCATTTGGCTAGAAGGAGCACCTGATATTGACAAATTGCAATGGTATAACAATCAATCAATACAAAGTGCACTTGATTACATTGATATATATGTCTCTACATAAAAAACCCATGAACACTTGAATCAAGAAACCAAATATTTCATTGATCTATTATTGATGACACTTTCTTGATGGACACGGAAATGATTGTGTTAGCTAAACCTTCCATCGACTGTTGCGATTTGGTCAATCATGTTCAATGCCATACAAAGTGTGCTTCTAAAAAATGTCTTACGAGGAAGGGAGAATCTCTTCCATGTCATTATAAATCCCCTTGGACCATTCAAGAAAACTCAAGGGGCCAAAGCACAATGTTGTGTCACACTTGGGGCTAATTGGAGTAATTCGACCGAATGTTTTTGTTATCATGTGACACCCATTGGCGTAGTCGTGGTGCCTAGATGACACCAAAAGTTCGGTCGAACTATTTTTTATATAAACCTAGTTTGGTTGAATTGAGTTCGACCGAACTATCCTATGTGTCATGTGATGTGGGAGCAAAATCAACATTTTGTCTGCATTCTTGAAACTTTTCACTTCTACTTTATTTTTCTTCAGGAAAAATATGTTTTTACAAAAATCAAAATACCCTTTTGTAAAGATCTAAGTCATGAATCTAGACATATAATTTTTTTAATATTCTGATTAATTTTAATGTTTGTTATTTTTTAAACATTGCAAGTAGGTTTTTTAAGTTCAAAAAGAGGCTTATTTGAAATTAAAAAAAATAAAATAAAATGGTATTAAACATTATTATTAAAAGTAATTTTTACTAGAAGAGAGAATCTTCTCTATAAGGATGTAGTTTTCTTTTTGATAATGCTAAATTTAGTAGACAAAACGTGAAGCCAAATGAAAATTGCCAAATTTAGCTATGTTGGACTTCAAAATATTATTACGAGAAAAATATACATCAAAATTATTTTTTTAGCACTGCATATATATGTCCTCCATTTGGAAAGTTAAAATCAAGAAAAAATAGGTTTTTTTTTCTTTTTTTGATGATGTTGACTAAAACCCCTGATTTTCAACATTTTTTAGCAATAAAAAATCTGTTTTGAATATATAAAAAAAATATAATTTTTTTTTATAGACATTTAAATTTTATTAATATTTCTACATTTGGTCAGTTGACAACATTTTGAAATTCAATTTAGAAATATCTTTTATGTGGTCAAAATTAATATTTTTAGTTGTGTTGGCCACTTCCTTTATAAAAGGGTGACACAACATTGCGCTTTTACCCCAAGTCTTTCTAATACTGAAAATGGCCAACCTAAGCATGCCCCTACTCGCAGTGATGATTGGATAAATATTCACAACCCATTCATACTCTCTATATGGAGGTCCAATGTAGATAGTCAACTTGTTCTCTCAATTGATGTTGTGATCAAATATATTGAAAAACATGCTGCTAAAGTTGAAAACAAATCTGAAACATACCATGGAATGTTGTCTCGCATTTCAACCAACTTTGACTCTATGAGATTTTTCCAAGATCAAGAGGCAATAGAAAGCACAAATAAGAGAGAACAAAATAGATGATAGAAATAAACTATATTCTATCAAGATGAAAAAACTGATCAACTGGATCATCAATCGTTAGATACAATAATTGTCCGTACAAACAAAGTAGATGAGCCTACTTATATAGGAAAGGCTTATGGATATGTGAGCACACAAACATGACATGTGGCTCAATAATAAACAAGGGTAAGTAGGAAATAGGTGTGGGTAGGTAGGAGAAACAATATAATATTCCACATGAGGTGGATCACCCATTGAATGTGGAGTGTAACAACAAGATAAGTCCACAAAAGGTGGAAATTCTCCTACACACACTATCCCAATGTGGCACAAACACCCAAGTGTCTCGTAACCAAACTACTATGAAATGCATTTCCTAAGTAAACTTAAGTAAGGTGTAATAATATCCAAGATGAATGATTATTTACACCAACACCCCCCCTTAAGTGCAACTTAGGGGAATGCACTTAAGTCTACAATGCAACTAAGTAATGCAAGATGGGCCTTGGCTATGAGGCCATGTTAGGAACCCATGCACAAATACAAATGCATGCAAACTAATGCAATGAAATCTCTCACAAAGCGGGGAAAGAGAGAAAAACCCAATGGAAAAAAACCCTCCCCCAAAAGAGAGATGAAAACAATATACAAAGAACTCTCATAGAAGTATGTAAGGAAAAAAACCCCATGTGAGAAAAAAGTCTCCCCCATATGAGAGAAGAAGAAGAGAGATTAGGAAGCCCTCCCTCAATGTGGAATCTGCACCAATGATAGAAGCTCGATGATGAATGAAGAAACTACTCCATGAACATCGAACCACATTCCTCCCCTTAGGAAGAAACAAAACCAAAGGTGTATCCAAAAAGTCTCCCCAAACATGAAGGGAAGATGAAGCAAAAATACTCATGATGAAAGGAATCTCTGAAAACTGCTCAAGTGTTCCCATGTCGATGTTGAAGGTTACCCCCTCTAAAGGTGGTAAACTGCGCCACACTGCTGGAAAAGGCACTCCAAGATCTAGTGGAGATGAATGTAGAACAATGTCCAAAGACTCATATGTCTCCTCAAAAGATAAAGAGACCTCCTCCAAGTGTTGTACAAAAGTATCCACAATCATGTCAACCTCTAAAGATTGATCATGTAGAGAATGCACAAGAGGGTCAGAGTGATCCCTCGTAACAATTGAAGAAGGATCATCTTCATCAAAGAGAAGATGAATGTCATCAATGATGTCTCCCAAATCTATAATGTAGGACTCCACAAACAAACCTGCAATGTTTGTCAAGCAGGCATCCCAATCAACTGAAGCTGGAAGACATGAAATATCTTGCTGCACTGAATCATAAGAAGACAAAATTGTCGCACTAGCTGCATCATTAGGTGCAATAGGTGGTGTGATATCAATAGGAGGAGATGAAATGAAATTCTCAAGAATGGGATCACATGTGAGAATCCCCAAGTTCAAATGCCCGAAGTTCTCTTGAAAATCTGAATCATTAACATAGAAAGAATCAACCTCATCAATAGGACCAAAATCTGAAAAAGAGTACAACTGAGATGCATGATCAACCACCCCAGTCACAATGATAGCTCCGCTCACCAAGTCTCTTATGATAACTGAATCAGGTGTGAACTCCATAGTTTTCCTAGTTGCCCCATGTGTGATTTGATAGATGGAAAGAAGATTATTTGTTAAGTAGGGTACACACAACACATCATTGAAGGAGTTATCCCCAATGGAAATAGATCATTTCCCAATCACATCCATGTATGTATGATTGCCCATCAAAATATGCGGAATGTGGCAAGGCTCAAATGTAGAAAACATAGACTGTGAAGATGCATATGATGAGAAGCCCCTGAATCTAGAAGCCATCTCCTTGAATCATGACTTGTAGTAGCACAAAGAGCTTGTCCCTTTCCTTTATCTGTCCCAAAAGAGTGATCCTTTCCTTTATCCTTGGAAGAAGAAGCCGATGTAGACATTCTAGAGGTAGGTTGACTCTATTCTTCTCAAGAAGATTCTTCAACTCATCAATATCCTTCTTATAACAATGATGCTCATCATGTCCCAACTTCTTGCAATATCCACACAAAAGAATTGTCCTTATATGATTTCCTCTTAGGTGAGAATGGTGAATCACCTTGTTGTGGAGAGGAAGATTGTGCTCCATCTTGTTGTGGTTTTGACTTAGGTTGATTTTGATTCTTTCCTTTTCCTTGATTATTTTGATTCCCTTTGTTAGCCACCAAAGCTTGTGACTTTGAAGATTTGAGAATCCCCATTGTGGTCAACTTAGATTGCTCAAGTATCAACATCTCAGTGAATGAATCAAATGAGGGAGAAGTGTATGAGGAACCTTGAGCTAACCTATGGGTATGAAAGCTAGATACAAAGGCTGCATACTCTAAAGGAAGCTTGTCCAACAAGTTATAAACCAATTGAGCATCCTTTTTGTCAATTCCACAATCCTTTAGCTTTGCTCTTAGCTCAGTTGCTTTTGTGACATAATCTTGGATTGTATCAAAATCCTTGGGATCCAAAGTTGTGAGTTCACTATCAAGCTTGTAGCCCTTAATCTCATCAACTTGACCATACAATTTCTGAAAAATATCCCAAGCCTCTTTAATTGTTGTACACTTATCAATGTGAAAAATGAGGTCATTTGATACATACTTTCTAAGAGTTCCAAGTGCCATAGCATTTTTAGTAACCCATTCAATTTGAGCATTAGGATCAGCCTTAGGATTAGGTGGTGTTGTTATAGTTTCATTTACATATGAATGAGTCATTTTTCCTTTAGTTTACTCCATGCCTTAATCTTCCATGATGCATAATTATGAGGAGTTAAAAGTGGAAATTTAGGAGAATCCATAGCACCAAAATGAAAAAAACACAAGATAGAGAGAGAGAGACATAATCACACAAGACACCCCCCCAAAATACTCAATCAAGAACCCCCCCGCCCCCCAAAATGGTGATTTTGGCACTTTATACTTAGTGCATATACAATGGGCCACTTGCAAAACAAGGCAAAGTGGACTTCTAATTTCAATTTACAACTTCTCAAAATGAGATCTAAGAGACTTCAACAAATACTGCTAGTGATCTAAACTGAGATCCAAGCAAAATACAAGTACCAAATAGGTCAAAAATGACCAAATACTGAAAGTACAATTTCTACTTAAAATCACTGCAAACAAATGGCAGATTATGAAAGTAGACAAAAAATTATGCACTTTAAAAAACAAATGGCACCTGAAGAGGAGTCCATATGAGCCCAAATGAAGCCTCCAAAGTTGTAAAAATTGGGATTTCATGATTTCTGAAAAAACTTGTATCTGAAAAACAGAAAATTCCTGCACCAATGTACAGATCACGAATTTCTACCCCAAACCAAAAAAACTTCCTCGAAAAAAGGAGTTTGGATGAGTGAGATATCACTATTTGAAAATTGCCTGCAAAATTATAATTTCTAGAAAATTTCCGCCACACCTTCAAACTTCAAATGCCTCTAGCTTTGGCCTCCGAAGTCTAATTTGGATGAAACAAAAGGCAAAAATGACTCTCTTGGACCTCCTCAATCCAATGGTGACCTCATATTTGACCCATCAACCTTCAATAATAACCTGCAATAGAAAGCTTCAAAATATACAACCCCAAATAGCATCAAATTTCTCTCAATTGACAAACCAATGACACTCTAATGGCTCTAATTCCATGTGAGATTTTGCCAAGATCAAGAGGCAATGGAAAGCACAAATAAGAGAGTACAAAATAGATGATAGAAAAAAAATGTATTCTATCAAGATGAAAATATTGATCAATTGGATCATCAATTGTTACATACAATTATTGTTCATACAAACAAAGTAGATGAGCCTGCTTATATTGGCAAGGCTTATGGATATGTGAGCACACAAACATGACATGTGGCTCAATAAGAAACAAGGGTAGGTAGGAAATAGGTGTGGGTAGGTAGGAGAAACAATATAATATTCCACATGAGGTGGATCACACACTGAATGTGGAGTGTAACAACAAGATAAGTCCATAAAAGGTGGAAATTCTCCTACACACACTATCCCAATGTGGCACAAACACCCAAGTGTCTCATACCCAAACTACTATGAAATGCATTTCCTAAGTAAACTTAAGTAAGGTGTAATAATATCCAAGATGAATAATTATTTACACCAATAGACTTTGATAAGCCAGGTCTTAATGATTTTCGAAAAATGCTTATTGACAATCTCGTGGACCGATATATCGGTCCTCAAATTACCTCCCATCTTTTTACTATAGATACCACTATCCCTCTCTAGTTGAACATTTGTTTCTTTAAATGTGAACCAAAACAAATTCCAACCTGTATCAATCTCACCCACAACCACAACCACTAAACCAAACTATATTGCAACTTACATTGCACAACCTATACATCTAGAGAGAATGTCTCTTATTGAAGTAACTCAAAAATGGTCCTTCAATGCATCTAAAAAATATTCTCAATGGAAAGAGTGACCTAGAGTAGCCATTGTTCGAGTGTCCCCTTGATTCACATCCATCCCTACAAAGGAGGACAAGTCTTTCCAAGTATTTTTTTGGAGTGAACTAATGTTGTACCACCCATTCCATAATATTCAAATGGATTTTGGCTCATCAAATGATGAAATATAATCACAATGGGAGAGGTTCTCACAAACTACAATCCATGACATGTACAATGGACACCTTCATAAGAAGTCAACAAAACTAATGGTAGCACTCCTCCAAGTGAGCCAAAATAAATGCAAGAAAACTTCCTAAATGAATGGAAAGCCCTATCATATTTATACCCTAGCCTTCCTATTCACCTAGATGAACTTGAGATGCTTGACCAACGTGACATTGACTTAAACCACAATTGGGAAGAACATCAGTTTAGTTGGGAACAACAAGTGATAGCTACTACTTTTATACACTCCTATCAACCAAGATCCATGCCCAACATGTTCTTAATCAGAAGGCCCAATATAACCCGTCTATAAAACAACAAAAGGCATATGATATAGTTATTTCACATCTACATGCCAATACTTTACAACTACCATTGAAAATTATTGTTCAAGGTACTCTAGGTATAGGAAAGTCACACCTGAAAACAAGAATAAATTCTACACTCAAGATATCAACACCAAATGGATAATCTCCATTATTACTCCTTGTACTAACAGGCGTCACAACATTCAACATACAAGTGTCAACAATTCATTCTACCATCCAAATTCCAATCAAAGAAATGGTCCCTCTACAAGGACAAACACTAGCAACCTTCCAAGAAAGCATATACTTCAATCATTACATTCTAATTGATGAAATGAGCTTCACTGGTCCAAAGCTAATAGATTATGTCAATATTAGGTTATGTGAGGCATTCCCTACACATAACCAAATTCCATTTACAAGACGTTGTGTTCTTTGGAGACTTGGGCCAACTTCTACCTATCAAGGACATTCTGATGTATGCTTCAACTTCCTATTGAGGGACACTATGACATAGCTTCACAATAATTGTAACAATGAATAAAATATTTTTTCAAATTAGAGAGCAACCTGCCCAAATTGCTTTTCGTGCACTTCTCTCAAATTTACGAAATGGTCAACCTACAAATGCAGATTGGAAATTTTTAATGTCTCACTCAAATTCCTCACTCACCACTACAAAGCAGTCTATTTTCTTATCATCCGCACATTTATTTGCAACAAATGAAATGGTGTCATTGCATAATAAATGCATGTTATTGTCTAAGGAAAAGCTTACTTCCCTTTCTACTGTTGAACAACTCGGGGGATTCACATCCTCCAATCCAAGATGAAGAACAACTTCAATATAAGATCTTCTTATGTATTGGCCAACATGTTATGTTATGTACAATACAAAATTGTGGGTGAAAATAGGTCTCATGAATGGTGCACTTGGACAAGTCAAAGCAATTGTTTACAACGATGGTGAAAAACCACCTCAACTTCCCTTAATTATTGTTGTCCAATTCAAAAATTATATAGGTCTGACTTGGGATTAAGCCAACCCAAATAATATCCCTGTAACTCCAATAAGTCGTGGTCTCCAACATAATATACCAATAGAAATGGCATGGGGCTTAACAATAAACAAATCACAAGGGCTCACACTTCAAAGAGTGACAATCGACATTGGCAACATTGATCGACAAGGATTGACATTCACAGCTATTTCAAGGGTTCGAGAACTTGCAAATATTTGTATGCATCTTACCTTCACATTCCAAAGATATTCACAAATGAAACAAAGCCCATATGTTGCTTGCCGAAAGGAAGAAAAGGCATTCTTGACAGCATTATCAAATACAAACTCTTGAACCTATCAACCATAACTACAAAAAGCTCTAGGTTTGTTCCATCCTCTATTTCTTCATGCCTACTATTCAATCAATATCTTACCAAGAATGTATTATTGAACATTAGACAATACACTCCAAATAATTGATGCTGGTGATCAATGAATGATCTCTATATGCTAAATTATTAAACTTGTTCAAAATATAGTACAAATTTATTTCGCACTATGTCACTTTGTCAATTATTGTATTGGCCATTGTTCTTCTTTACAGTTTCAAATCAACTACACTCACTAGGAACTTACTTGAATGTGCATTTTCTTCAAAGCTTCCAACGATATTCCAAATGCTTATGTTTATGAAACAATAATGCAAACCATCTCTTCAATTCCACAATCTTTGTAATCAGATTATGCATTTTTTAGATATTTTATTTAGATTACGCATTTTTTACTATTACCCATTTACCTTTCTTTCATCTTTATATACACTACAAATTCTTGCATTTAAATCTCCCTATCCTCCTTTCCAATTACCCCATTTTACTGGGACATGAATTATGGCTATATGATACATTATTGAACTTGTTTCATTTATTAAAATAAACTACTCACACTATGCCACTTTACCATTTAGATTATGCCAATCTTCTCCTATTTCCCTTAATTATTGTCTTTCCTAGTCTTCTTTTATTCGGCGTACCCATTGCACACCAAAGTGCAATTACTAATTCATATATTGTTCATAAAACAATATGACATCTAATAGTGCGCAGCGAATACTTCTTTACATAGTTTGTTAAGAATGGCCAACCAATGCAATGTAAAGTAGTTTGATATTTGTAAACTAAAGTAGTTTAAATAAAATGAAACCATTTCCATACAATCTAGACCCAAATTTTATAAACTAATACCCGAAAAGAAAATTTAGAAGCCCCCTTCAGTAGGAGCACCTTAATTCATAATGCAAGGGTTTTAGGGTCTAAATTATGAAGAGATTGGTCCCATGTAATTGGGGAACAAATGATGCATGCTTGATCCTTTTCAAATTTGTTGTGGAAAAAGTGGAGACCATGCATTTCTTCCTCAGTTTTTCCTAAAGATTCAGAGTCCTATGTGGACCCTTGATGGTAAAAGATCGGTTAATTTTCTCAGCAATATGAGAAATTTCAAGTAGTCCCGCTTCATAGAAGTATCCCAGTTTGAAGGCTTCAAGACTGTTGTGATTCTCACACATAGAAGCAGGATAATGGCGTTGCCTCCCTCCTAAACACACACACTGCTTCTGAAACGGCTAATTGTTCGAAAAAATCAGAATGGGCTTACTTGCAGTCATGGCGTTTATGGTATTAACATTTCAAACACATTCCACTGAAGCAGTTAACAAGGATGGAGCCGTTCTGCTTTCTCTTCTCGACAAGTTCACTGCACCTCCCAAGTTTTTCAGCACTTGGAACTCCTCCGACAAGTACCCCTGCCACTGGAAAGGAGTCACCTGCCATCCTCATCACACGGTGC
Organism: Cryptomeria japonica; assembly: GCF_030272615.1. Classification (NCBI taxonomy): domain Eukaryota; kingdom Viridiplantae; phylum Streptophyta; class Pinopsida; order Cupressales; family Cupressaceae; genus Cryptomeria; species Cryptomeria japonica. Next base: position 251,701,436 of record NC_081405.1, read on the forward strand.
GTATACTTGATCTTTCTGAAAGCCAACTCTCTGGAACGTTGTCTTCAGGCATCTGTGGCTTACACAATTTGAAAGAACTGGATTTGAGCTTTAACAATCTCTCTGGGACCATTCCTTCTGAGCTAGGAAATTGCACAGAGTTAGAATCTTTAGATCTCTCAAACAATTATCTCCACGGGCAAATCCCTGCCCAACTGGGTAGCATAAAAAATTTAAGAGTTTTGTCAACCTATGATAATTTCCTCAGTGGAAGCATTCCGCTCTCCATTTTTGGCCTTCCCCTGCTGCAAGTGATTTATTTGTCTACCAATAATTTGACAGGAGAGATCCCGTCAAATGTTGGGAATCTCACCCACCTCTCCAAATTATGGTTGGGGGAAAATCTCTTGGTTGGAGAGATACCCTTCTCTATTACCAATTGTGAGCATCTAACAGAACTTTTTGTGCATGAGAATATGCTGATTGGGGAGTTGCCACAATCTCTGGGCCGGCTTTCAAAGTTACAAAATCTGCATGTTACTTCCAATAAGCTTAGAGGTCACATCCCCAAATCACTTGGTGACTGCACAAATCTCATTGAAGTTGAATTGTCGAACAACTCTTTCAGTGGAGAAATACCATGGGAATTCGGCAAGTGCAGCAATCTCACCATATTTTCTGCCACTCAGAATCAGTTTACAGGGCGCATACCATCCTCGCTTGGATCGCTGCACCGCTTGACCCAGCTTTATTTGAACCAGAATTTGCTCTCCGGCGCCATCCCAGCAGAGCTTGGGAATTGCAGTCTTCTGGAGGAACTCAGCTTGCATACAAACAAACTTGAGGGGTTGATTCCTCCCGAGTTGGGTCAACTGGGGCGTTTACAAATTTTGTTCTTATCTGACAATTCATTCATTGGCTCAATTCCTCCCCAGCTTTTCAGGGCAAGGAGCTTACGGGGACTGTATCTCTACAATAACAGTCTCACGGGAAGCATATCCCCAAAAATTTGCAACCTCACGCAGTTACATTACCTATATTTGGAGGAGAACCAGCTATCAGGCCCAATACCCGCAGAACTTGGGAATTGCAGTCTTTTGGAGGGGCTCAGCTTTCGTACAAACTTACTTGAGGGGTTCATTCCTCCCGACTTGGGTCGACTGGAGCATTTACAAGGTTTGTATCTAAACAACAATAGGCTCACTGGAAGCATTCCTCCAGAGATTGTTCAATGCCAGAGCTTGACGAATCTGAGTTTAGGACACAACAATCTAAGTGGCGTTATTCCCTGGTGATTTCAACATCGCAACAGTTGGATTCAACTTACTTTTGTATTTGGTAATTTGCAGCTCATATCATGATTTCTCAAGCGAAAGTTTAGAACTAAGGGATTATATTGTAATCTACTCTTAAAAATAATTAGTTATCTTAAAGTATATAGTCTGCAATGTTCTATAATGTTGAGAAGTTTCTGTAGGACTTAATCGTAAGTAGATTCTCTATTTTGTAATATATAGTTTGCTTCTAAAATTAAAATTTATTTTTTTATTTTTTTATTGATTTATTATGATAATTTATTATCCAAAAATATAATGGAAAATAGAAGAGATTTGAATTAATGTATTGTTTAGATGATTATACAAATATTTATAATCATATAGAAATATTAAATTAAATAATCATATTTTGAAGTTAAAAGATAAGAGCATTCTTTTGATAATATTTCTAAGTTATGCCACTCATTTAACATTTTAAGATATTTAGAGAGAAGTAAATTATCTTAAAATGATTTTTGTTGAAATACCAATGTTGTGTAGGTTTATTGTTGTGATATTTGACATAGTTCAAATCACTTTGCATCAATTTAATCTTGTGTCTACATCAAATGATCTTATCAATATGAGATATTATCTAGTCACTCTTTGTGTGTGCAAAGCAATATGAGATATTATCTAGTCTTAAAACTATTATTATTTGTGTCTTTAAGACATATGAAGCAATGACATTCAACTTTCATAATGACTTAACGATGCATTCTCATGATTTTATTGTTTCTTTAATGATCTCTATTTGACAATGCAACATTTAGATCAAAGTTTTTTCAATTGATAGATATTTTTTTCATACCAATCTCTCTCATATTATTATTTTTTCTATCAAATTTGATTGTGTTTGATGACATTTTTTATAAACCATTACAATTAGTAAACAAATATATTAAAATGATGTCTTTCTACTTATAATATAGAGATTATTACACTTAGAAAGATCTAGAGTGGTACAATTCAATCAATATACTTGCATTTTACACTTAAAAACTAAAACCTTTTTACTTGTATTTATTGAGTTATCAATCCTTTAAGAGAGGTCTATGTGAGTGAACAAATTGTTAGCATTTCTGAATCATGGTTTTTTTTATATAATTAGCTTTTTAATTATGTCATTGATTTAAAAAAAATGTATCTAGAAAGAAAAAATGGATTATATTTCATTCATATTAAAAATATTTTGAACATAAAAGGAATAAAAATATGAGATAGAGGGTAATACCAACCATGAATATTTGTATTTATGCTTTTTATAGAGCACTTTTTTCCTTTATTAATTAAAAATATGTGTAGTCGGTTAAACGTTGAAAAAAAAGAAACCTTTTATATTTGTATTCAATGATTTGTATATATTGATTTTAGTGTTTGATGATACAAAATATTTAATTTTGAGGTATGTCTCCATTGCATGCATCTGTTACATATTAATATTATTTTAGTTAAGAAAAAATAAGCAGTTATATTCATATTATTATACATTTTTTTAGAGACTTGTTGATCTGTTGAGAAAATGTAGGCAATATATTTTGTTATTGATGATGTTTGACAATTTGTGTTGTCACTTAATTTGGACAGATGGAGAATGTGTTAGTGATATTAATATTCCATACATTGATGTCGAAGTCAATTTGAAACCTAATTAGTGGACACCATATCAGCTCTGAGTTCATGGTTTAACTTATGTTCATAATGGGGACACTTTTGGTTAGAGAGTACATGCTTGGGGATGTCCTATTATTTGTCTTTCTTCAATTCCTTGACTATGAGTTTGAAGGAAATTATCTAAGTGTTGAATCAGTGAGTTTCTCTATGATTGTAGGTCATTTGTTTGCTCAGCATTGTATTGTTTTTTATTTGTTTTATAGTTAGGCTTGGTGATGGATTTTATGCATTGTATCAAGTTTTCAATTGATTTCATTGTCTACAATAAAAGCTATGTATATTTCATCTTTCAGACCCAATTTGACAAAGGAACATTTTTAGGTCATATGGAAGAAGAATTCTTTACATTTTCCTGCATTGTCAAATTTGATAGTATGCATTTGAAGACATGATAATGCCAGTGCCTTGGAATTGTGATGGGAATTTCAATGGTGAATGACTTTTTACTTACTATTGCTACACAATCTATCAGTTCTACATAGTGTTTGTTAGATCAATGATTTACTACTTGTGCATCAATTCTCAATGATAGAATATTAGCTCTGTATAACCTCAAGAGGCACGACTTCCAACTAGAAAATAGATACTCGTGCTTTGTGAAAATGAGGAGGAAAGTATTGAACAACTTTTGTTCCACTGTCCTTTTTCTTGGAATGTTAGACATAATATTATTGGCATGTTTTCACTGGACTGGGACTGAAACTCTACTGCTAAGGATAATCTCTTGGATGGTTTACCCTCTAGTCATCCCCTGCCTTTTAAACTTTGGAGGCAATCTTTCTTTCACACTAGTTGGAGCTTGTGGAAAGAGTGGACTAATAGAATCTTCAAGGAAATAAAGTGTGGATGGGAGGAACTATTGAATAGAATTATTTCTAATTTTAAGGAGAATATGATATATTTTGTGAAGTAGAAGCATACTCACCCTCCAATTCCTCTAGATTGGGTGATCACTAGATCCCAAGGTTTTGAGTCAATACATTCTCGCTTCTCTACCCCTCCCATTGGATTTTGCAATGCTATTAAATGGACCCCTTGACATTGGTTGGCTAAAATTGAATTTCGATGGGTCTTCCCATTGTAACCCAAGCCAAGCAAGAGGGGGTGCTGTGATTAGAGATTCACGTGACGATCTAATTCTTGCTTACATGGAAAATATTGGTGTAGAAATCTCAAGTGTGGTTGAAGTGGTTGTTGTGTTTCATGGGCTTGTTGCTACTAGGGATAAGGGTTTAAGAAAAATTATTTTGGAAGGTGACTCTCGCAACACAATATTGATGTTGAATGAGGTGGCCAAGCTGGATTGGAAGATTGCTTCTCTCATTGACAAGTATTGTGCCCTCCTTCCTACTTTGGGCAATGCTAGATTTTGCCACATTCACCGTGATGGAAACTGGGTGCTAGATAAGCTGGTAGGGCTTGGCATGATGGTTAATAATTTGAAAGTGTGGTCCCACATGAACGAAATCCTGATTTCGGTTTGTGCCATGATATCGAATAACTTACCCATTAATGATGTGCAATCCCAAGATTACCTTCTTGGTACTTTCTATACTTGCCTTCTCCTTTCCTTGTCTTCATCAATCTAGCTAAAATCTTAGAAGTGATCTGACTTTTCTTGGCTCTCATCTTGGTATAGACATTTGGAGTCTATACTTTGCAACAATCTATTCAACCCACAATGATTAAATTTTCATTGAGTTTACTATTTAAAGGGTTGTTTTTTCAGTAATATATTGTATTAAAAAAAATATGTTATCTTATGCATGTATCTAATGCAATCAATTTTTTAAGCTAATTGTTTTTTATAGATTGTAAAAATAATTTGCATTTATCGATATTTAATTTTTTTGTTCTCTTGCTCTCTCACTTGCTCTTTTGTCCTAATAATGTATCATGATATTTGATGCCAAACGTTAACAAAACAAAATCTCTATAGTCAATCTAAAAAAGTAAGAAGCAAATCATTTCTAATATTAAATAAAGCATTTTTATTTTTGCTAATTTTTTTTATAACCCCACTATATTATTTAAAATATATTTAACTATAGACTGCACCATCTTTTGGTGAAGTGCTAGTTTACAATATTTCTATTGTGCATCAACCCATCATCAGCTGACAGAATTTGAGCATGGAAGAGGTTTGATAGTTGAAGCTGGCTATGTCGCATGACTTCTTTAAGAGCGCTTGACTCGCCTCTTTCGTAACAACACGATAACTTCATTACCTAACAAAAGTATCCTTATGTTATTCCACACGCATAAATTTTATACTTCATTCAAACTGTAAGGATGGCCAAAGGGGGTGGAAGTGGAAAAGACTTGATTATTTAAGTCGACACAGTACGTAAAGAGAAAAGTCTTTTCTAGGACATGACTGACGGCTGTTTGGAAACTTTGACGATGACTTTGTCAAACTAAAAAAGTCTCGTTAGCTTCTTCCACGAGCAGATCATAACGCTATGGATCTCTGTATATACGAGCAAAAGCTATGTTGGTCCTGTTTATTAATTAATAAAAACTTAAAAATACGTCTGTATTTTTATTTTCAATTAAACATATATTATGATGAATAGAAAACATTAAAATTATACAATAGAGTGATGACACGTTTTCTTAACAATATTAGAAATTTTTATTATTTATAGAAGTATCTTGAAGGATAATGAGGATAATGAATATTAATAATGTGATTAATAAAAGATGTATTATGATATCTGAATAGACAGCATCAAAATTATTCAATAGAATAATCGCACATTTTCTTAGCAAAATCAAAAACTCTTATTATAATATTGTATAAAAGTATTCAATGTGAAGGTTGAAGGATAATGAATATTTATAATATGATTAATTATTTGTTTATGTGTAATTATAGATTTCAGTTATATATATGCATAACAATATATCTTAATGATGAATGAATGAATAATGACATATCCTTAAGTTTTATATTTTCTATTGTACATTGTGCTTTTGATTGATAAAGCAATGAGAATGAGAGCGTTGATCCTTAACATATCATACATATCCTTAAGTTTTATATTTTCTATTGTACATTGTGTTTTTTATTGATAAAGCAGTGAGAATGAGAGCGTTGACCCTTAACATAGCAAGAACTATAAACAACACCAAAACAACACTATAAACAACACTTAAACAACAATAATAAGAAATCTTTCAAAAATAAAAAACCATCAAAGAGTTTTTAACATCAAAATACAGGGAATAAACCCAACCAAAGCAAAAGACTAGAAAAGACCTAAGGGACTGGCTTTTGGACACGAATCCTATCAATAACTTTGTTCCAGTCATCAAACAAAAATTTAAAGAGCTCCTGGGCCGCTTCCTTGTCAACTTCATCCACCGTAGTATGCTCCTGCAGGAGGGAGAGAGTCACCACCGACACCTGCAGGTAGAACTTGTTTATACTAACCATCTGTCTATCACAATCCTCCATCCTACGCTTGATCTCCCTGATCTCCTCCTTGATAGGCTTCACCACCACAATCAGACCCATGTCATCAATTCAGCTCAGAAGCTCTCAGTCTTCATTGCTAATTTCTAGAATTTGTTCCATGGTAGGGTTCCCCTCAAGAACCTCACCCTCATCCCTGTGAGAAACCTTGTGTTCAAACTGATTGTGAGAACTCACGACCCTACATTTCTCATTATCACCTATGTTAGTCATGCCATTCTTGGCCACATCATCCCCATGAATAGTCACAGTTTGAGCTCCAGTAGTGTCTAGATCCACCATTTTTATTATTTCATTAGGGTATGCCAAGTTAATTTGACCAACGGGTTCCTCATTAGATTCCCAATTATCTGCACCAATAGGGGCCAGAACAACACACATCCACAACATGCATATGATATTTGGTAGTGGGCAACATATATCTTGCAAGAATATATTATAACTATTCTAATAGAAATATTATTTGTTATGATAACTACAATTACAAGTAACACAACCGAACAATTACCCTGCGTCAAAACTACTTATGAATACTTCTTTACATAGTTTGTTATGAATGGCCAACCAATAAAATGTAAAGTAATTTGATATTTGTAAAATTAAGTAATTTAAATAAAATGAAACCACTTCCATACAATCTAGACGCAAATTTTATAAACGAATACTCGAAGCGAAAATTTAGAAGCCCCCTTGGGTAGGAGCACCTTAATTCATAATGCAAGGGTTTTAGGGTCTAAATTATGAAGAGACTGGTCCCATGTAATTGGGGAACAAATGATGCATGCTTGATCATTTTCAAATTTATTGTGGAAAAAGTGGAGACCATGCATTTCTTCCTCAGTTTTTCATAAAGATTCATAGTCCTATGTGGACCCTTGATGGTAAAAGATCGGTTAATTTTCTCAGCAATATGAGAAATTTCAAGTAGTCCCGCTTCATAGAAGTATCCCAGTTTGAAGGATTCAAGACTGTTGTGATTGTAGACACCTAAAATTAATTAAATTAATAGTTAATTAATTTAACCCTATCAACATAATGTTAGTGAACAGATTTTTTTTTTCTTTTAATTGAATTAATTCAAAGCTCTGTTACCCTCTCTGAAAAACAAAAGTTCAACTAATAGTTGGGTAAGTGTGACATACATCACTTCCCTCTGAATTTTGGATAGGTACAACTCCCTCCATTAGTTATTCAAGGAATAATCTAACTAAATAAAACTGATATGCTTTTAACTTGAAAGCACGTGAGGCTACCTACTTCATTCTTAGATGAGAGGCCGATAATATGCAAATATTTTAGAAAAACCTTTCTTCAAGATGCTTCACCACGAAAATTAGAAGTAATCAAATCAAAGTTCAATAACACTGATTTCAGCACTTCATAAAAATAAACACAAGAAAAAAAGTCTCTTTTCAAACAAAAATCTTTCTAAACAGCACAGAAAGAAGCTCCAGATTAATAATAGCATTCACCATCAGAAAGATAATCACAGACACTTTGACCGGATTAATATTTGCAAAGAAATATTACTCCATGGATTCAAACTCAAAGATTTAAAACCTCAAAATGCATATGAACTTTATATGTATATTCCATGCAACAAAGACAAAAAGATACACACATAAGTTCCTTCCAAGTTCAGATTCTAGGAAAACTGATCACTCCCTTCCAACAAACCAAAATTTTCTAAATCTCTAAGTCTACCATTCTAACCCTTACTAAATCTATTTCATCCAACTTATAGTAGTCTTTTCAAAAATAGAGGAGGTCTCCCTGAAAACTCGACCTCCTCTGAAACAGTTATAAAACTAACAGAGTATTTAGGGGACAGATGTCCCAAAGTAATTGCAAGGTTTTTGAAAAGTATTTAAAAATAAAAACAAAACATAAGCATCAAATTATTCTTCATCTCCAGCATCATCTCCTCTTCCACTTTTCCAGGCATCATGGGCGGTTGTAAGCTCCTGAATCATAGACTGACTCGGATTCTTCATGGCATTAATTTTCGCCTTTGCAGCTTCCTTTTCCCACCTGTGTTTCACCATTTTCTTGGCATGTTTGGGTAACCGATCATTGCCAATGAACATCATGGATTCAATTCAGGCAATCTGTGTTATATCTTCAGAAGTAAAGTTTCCTTTGGCCCTAACTTTCTCCATGTGCAATTTAAATGCCTTTACCGCGTCCTGTGTATTTAGCCCACAAAGCCCTATTTGCCAATCATGATCTGGGTTAACCACTTTATTGTCATTGACGAAGCTAAATTCAAGATCTTGGAGATCGTAAATGGAGGCTTTGGCATCAAAGATTACAACCTTGAATGTAATTACCCGCCACGCTATGGTTTTCTTCAACACAAAGAGTTGGCACTCATCAGTTACCAATTTTATTGAGTTTTCTGCTAAAAACTCAATGGCTCCATATTTTTCTATCTTGGTGAACATGGGTAATATGTTTTCCCACTTACGCTCCTCCTTTTTCCATTGCACAAGCTGATTTTGAATCTACATAATTGTAAGGAAGTTAAGTAGCGGAAACAACTTCCTACACTAACCTTGAGAGGAGGGTAATGCAAAACTTTTTCAGATCGTTACAACAGTTACAGAAAATAGAAATAGATATAATAGCAATCATACCACAACACAATGATTTACGTGGGGAAAACCCTTTCGGGAGAAAAACCCCACCCTCCAAAAGCAGCTCAATATTTTATTCAGCAATCAAAAACAGATTACAAAATACTTGCAGAGCAAGCTCTTCGCAGGAGTACCACTAATCAGAGATTCAAAGGCAACTCAATAGCCATAAGACTCTCTTACACACAACCTCTATCTCACACACCTCATAAATAGGAGATACAATACAAGAAACCGTCAAACGGTATTACAAAACCATGGGCTAAAACCACCCAATAAGGTGTAGCCGACCTTATCTCCCTTCTAGATGCCCTATGACATGTTAAAGCACACATCAACACGTGTTGCTCCCTTTTACAGCTCATTTATGTATCCGATACAAATTATTTTTCCTATTTCAGGAGTACAAACTTCCGGAGGCCATAACTTGAGAACCGGGTGTCTGATTGATGAATCGTTTGAAGCGCCGGAAAGCTCGCGAAGTGCTCTATCACCTCGTAACCCGCTTCACCGGTTACGGCCACTTTTCAGGGCATTTCAGAGCCTCTAAAGTCCCCAAAATTAAGTTTAAATATTTTATTGCACCCCTCCAAGACGAAAACTTTAATATCTTCAAAACTAGCTATGACCTTGCGACGAAACTTTACCGGAATGCTTATCTAGCCAACCAGAAGCTTCAGGGAGAGTTTCGCACTATTTCGTGCTCAAATGAAAACTTACTATAAATAGTAACCTCACATAAATGCAAGGTTGAGACACCATTTTTCCCAACAATAATGAGGTTTTGCATTTCATCACATAGCTTCCTGGAATCTATAATATATTTTTTGCCATCCTTGATCACCCCTTCAATCCTTTTTTCTATGGCCTCTGTGATGCTCTTGGCTCACTGAACTTGATTCATTAGTTTCTTGTTCTCCGGTGAGGTGGGATCCAAGTTTTCTGAAGCTTGTGATATAGGGAGTGCTCCAAAATAGCCTAGGCTATCAATGAATTGGGCTAAAACTTTGACGTGCTATTTTAGTTCCCTTTTCTCTTGTCCGTCTTTCTCTGACTTGGTGAGCATTTTCTTAGCCATCACATTGAAAAGGTGGTTATCAGAGCCCCTACTCATGTTTCCAAGATCTACTTTGGTGACTTCAAAATCTTTTGCATTTATTTTTGTACTTTCATCCTTGGGTTTATAGGAAGCAATTTCAGCAACCCATCTCCCGATCTTTTCATCAGCATCCAACCTGGTGGTTATTTTGAACTCCTTTTGTTTAGGACCTTTTTCCATGTATTTGACCACCATGTCTTGAATTGGGATAGACACTGGGATCGAGCTTTGTTTCTTATTTACTAAAGTAGTTAACCATTTGGGAGTTGTTCTTGAACTAGTTGTTCCTCCTGTTACTTTAGGTGGTGGTGTCATGCCTATAGTGATTGTATGGGAATCCGTGGTGTTGACAATATCAGTATCAAGCTCTTCGACCTTTAAAATTTGAGGATCAAATGCCTTGTCCTTCACCTTTGTGTCTCTGGCTAGGTCCATTTTCTTCTATGTAACACTTCATAACCTTGTGAATCGAGGAGTAGGACAGTTCAAAGCAGGATTAGGCTCGTGCTTGTTGTGAGATGAGTTCTTATTTTTACCTTCATGAACAGGCATAGAAGTGGGGTTAGAAACGCTTTTTGGAGAATGCAGAGAAACTATATTATCTCTTGCAAGACTAATCCTGCCTGATTTCATGGCTCTTTTTTTATTAACCCAATTTGCAATTCTCTCCAAGACTCTTTTTGTTTTGAGCTGTATATCATCTTCTTCTTCCACATCCCAATTAATAGAGGATGTTTCACGTTTGGGTTGATCTAGATACCCAAGTTCAAATAGCTCTAGGTTATCTTCTTTGATCCCACTTATATCAAGTTTCACCTGTAGTGAAACTATCTATCCTAGAACCATTCTCATATTTTCTCTCCTAAACACTTCAAGTTCATCACAACAATCTTCCCAAAAGTCTTCCAAGTGTGAGATAGGAATATGTGCCATCAAACCAAGGCCCCGTGAAAAACCTTTATTATCAAAGCCATTCCTTCCTTCATGTAGTTTGAAATTAAAATTCTTCAAGTCAACTCCTATGCTCAATGCATCTGACATTGAACTACAAGATAAAGTGCCCAATTGAATAGGGAAATGATCTTCCCATTTATCTCTGGGTTGAGCTTTCTTAATTACAATAGACAACTATCTATAAATCTCAGCAAGGACAAAGCAATCTGAACAAAAATGAGGAAGTTTGAAAGGTTCTTCTTTGAAACCACGTACCCTTATATAACGGAAACAAGGAAATTGAACAAAGAAGCTACCATATCTTTTCACCAAGGCCTGGGCATCTTCAGACATTCTTTTTGATTTCATGTTCTTTAATTCATAGCACAGGTCTCCCAAGAAAGCATTATGCACTCTCTTCAAATCTTGTAATGCATTATCTCTTTGCAACATAGGGTAAAATTCATATACAGGAGCATCCCCTTCAGCAGGTTGCCTAGGAATTCCCATTATCTCTTTAGTACATGCCAAACAATATATCAAATAAGAAGACATGAATAAATTTTGTTTGAACTTCTTTGCCATGCTTAACTGTTCTCTCATAGAGTCATCAATAAGCTCTACCCAGTCAAGGAATTGCTTTCCCTCCAACACTAGTTGCACATAACAGTAAATCCAGTCATCAAAGTTGTAGGCTTCAGCTGAACCTCTAACTTGGTGTAACAACAACATAACATCATGAATATGGGGAAGCATGTGATTTTTGTTGGTGTAACAACAACCTCTAACTTGGTGTCCACTCTTGTCTGCATTGAACTCGGTGATCGATTGGGCATGGGAAAATTTTGAGAAGTTGTAATCCGGCAATTTGAAAATAGAAGAAATGACTTCCCTATTAATCGCGAGGAGGCTTTCACCATTGTCCCTCTTGATAGTTTCCAAAATAGGGTCATATCATGCAATGCACTCCCTAACTAATTTTGGGCAAGGAATAGCAAGTGGGAAGGATGTTGCCTCTATCAGGCCACTACTTAGAATTTCTAGACCAAAAGAACCATCGACACCTTTAAATGCCCTTTCCTTCAAGGCTTCCAAATTCTCCCCTTTCAGGTTTGTGTCACTGGCAATGGGTTCTGTGCAAGCAAGACTGAAAATATTTTTGAAAAGATGCAGAGTGGACTTCATAATTTATAACCAATAACCCTTATCTCTCCAAGCAATTTTATTACGAGAGAGCAAAACAGCTAAAATCACTAAAGAAGATAGGAATCAAAACTCACCTTCACGGCTAAAACCAATCGAACAACTACCAGCAGAAAAACCTTCGACTAGACACTCCGTAGCAAAGAAGAACAGGTTTCAAAAATAAATCACTTCATACCTTATAACAAATGAAGCACCAAAGCTCATTTAGTGCATTAATTTTGGTCGTCAACTCAAATGTGTCGAGCATTGGGATTTGACATCGCGTGTGTGTATTGAATGCACGATGGCACGCTCAGCGTAATTGCCAATTTCCAAAAATGATTACTTGCCTTCAAAAATCGGTTGGTTGACGTCACCCAAGATATGGCCAGATCTTCGTCACACTTAGCAATAAATGCTCCATCACGTTGTTTAGTCTTTTCTATGGGACCCACCTAATTTGAACATTGATGAACCATTTGAACTGACTTCATGAGGGTTCAAGTAGTTCAGAGCATACGCTACGCCAAGGAGATTTTTCTTTGGAAAAGATTAAATTTGTTGATTGTCGCTAGTCCTTTGAACTTCATCGAACATTGTGAACATCACTGAACTGTTTGAACTAGGTTGAAATGGTTCACAATCTGGAGAAAGAGGATATGAAACATCATTCGTGACTATGAAAAAGAGCTGTTGCAAAACACTTGATGTAAACGTTAGCCTGAAAATGTCTTAGACACAACTTAGAACCTGCGGTACCTAAATGAACACTATGAACTCTTTTTAGAATGGTTCGAGGGGTTCATCGAGTTCAAACAGACCATTGAAGTGTAATGCTAAGGATTTAGAAATGACTTACAAGCAGATTAGGGATTGAACCAACGAACTTTTAACAAGACAAGGACTCAACTTGAAATTTTGCAAGGCAGCTCACTCTTGTTATAGGGGACGAATGACAAGGTAACATTGGCTCTGACTAGGGATTGCATGTTGTGGAAAGTGCAAAGAACTCTAAACCTCTGGTTCACATAGCAAAATAGGAAAGAGATGAAAGGACACACACCAAAAAGACACAAAACAAACAACTAATCTACTATGTACAGGAACTCTTGATCATGGATTTCAAAGTTTATAGAGTTTCAGGTCTTGCCTATTATAGGTATAGGGCATAACCGTTTCATTAGGATAATTCAATCTGAATGCATTCGGTCCCACTACTTCATGGATTTTGAATGGACCTTTCCATAGTCAATCAAATTTTCCATGGGCACCCTTTGGTTCTCTTCTCTTGTCCCACAATAGTACTTCATCCCCTTTGAGGAAACCTCTTGGTCGAGCCTTCATATCGAATATTTTCTTCACCCTATTCTAATGTTCAGTATTTTTGTCCACTAACATCTCCCTTTCCTCCTCCAACTTCATCAAATACATGACGAGTTCAGTTTTCTAGAGCATTTTGGAAGAAGGAGTCCTCAATTACAGTTTGAAGCTTCGATGCTGCTAATTCCAGAGGTAAAGAAACCTTTGCACCAATCCCATACACTAGTTCATAAGGTGCCTTTTCAATTTCTCTTTTAGGAGTAATTCTATCTACCCATAAGGCTTCATATAACTTCTTATGCCAGTTCCAGGCATTATCATCAACTAACTTATTCATGATTGCTACTAGGTTCTTGTTGCTTGATTCTACCAACCCATTACCTTGCGGGAAGTAATTAGAGGAGTGTTAAAGAGTAATTTGATGTTCATAACAGAACATGGTCAATTCCTCAGAAGAGAAATATGATGCATTATCAGCAATAATCTTCTGAGGAACCCCAAAGCAGACTAAGATGCAATCTTTGAGAAAATTACATACTACCTCTGAGTTCACCTTCTTAGTGGGGATAGCCTCCACCCACTTAGTAAAAAAATGTTGCTGTCAAAATATACATATGGCCAGCACTGGAATGAGGATTTATTGGGCCTACGAAATCAATACCCCATTGTTTGAAAGGTTCATCCACTACCACAGGTTTTAAAGGTAGAGCTGCCAACTATGGTTTTCCAGAAAAGAGTTGACATTTTTCACATCCCTTAACATAGGTATATGTGTCACGGAACATGCCAGGCCAATAACAACAACTTCTTAAAATCTTAAAGGTAGTTACTGAGGATGAGAAATGTCCACCATAGGCTTCATCATGATAAACTTCTAGAAGCTTACGTTGTTGTGGCTTATCTACACATCTCAAATAGGTACCATCCAAGCCTTTTTTATACAAAATATCTTGCCAAATAACATACTTAGCTACTTTTAATTTGAGATTCCTTTGTTCTTTAGTTGACAAATGACTCGAGCAACTACCATAGGTCAAGTAATAAGCTACGTCAGAAAACCATGTATCTTGCAACCCAACAAACAGAGTCAATGGTAGCTCTTCATCTGTTTCCAACTTATTCTCTACTATCAATTTGCATAAACCCTGTCCTTTAACCATCTTTGTAGGACGAATATCCAGATTATATTCCTGAATTTTGGTTACCCATGTCGCTCTTTTGTTGAGCCCAACTTCTTGCACAGTCAAAATACTTTTCACTGCAGAATCCAGAACAAACACCACAGAGTGAGAATACAGAATATAATATCTTAATTGTTTTACAGCTTTAACCACGACAAAGGCTTGTTTTGCTGAGAGTGAATACTTAAGCTCATGTTTCTTAAGAGGGACACTCATGAATGCTATGGGTGCTTCAGTCCCAAGTTCACCTACCTGTAATAATATTCCTGACATTGTATGTTCTAAGGCATAGTAGTATATGATAAAATCCTTTTTAAAATCTAGGTTGATGAGGGTTGGTGCATTGGCAACTGAACTCTTAATCTTTTCAAAAGCTTCTTTGGCTTCATCAGTCCATTTAAAAGGGTACCTTTCACTCAACAAACCGATGATATGCTTAGTAGTTTCTGCAAATTCAGGTACAAACGTCCTTAGGAAATTTACCTGACCGAAAAATGACCTTACTCCAATCCAATTTGAAGGCAGGCTAAGGTGTTGGATCGTACTGACTCTTTCAGGATCAATCTTGATGCCTTCCTTCAAAACAATGTGCCCCAATAGTTTGCCTTCAGTTACACAGAACACTAACATTTTTGGATTCAAGGAGATACGATGTTCTCGACAATGTTGTAGAACTGCTCTCAGATCTTTGAGATGATTCTTCCTTTCTTTAGAGAACATGGTCAAGTCATCTAGGTAAATCACAATAATCCTGTCATAGAAATCTCTAAAAGAAGAATCCATGGCCCTTTGAAAAGTCGATCCAGCATTAATCAGACCAAAAGGCATATGATTATATGCAAACGTTCCCCAAGGGGTGATAAATGGTGTCTTATACTATTCATTTTCTACAACACTAATTTGATTGTAGCTAGAAAAACCATCTAACATTGATATCATTTTTGATCCAGCTACTGTCTGCAAAATATGGTCCATATTGGGTAAAGAATAGTTATCCTTAAGACTTGCCTGGTTTAGATTGCGAAAATCTAAACAAATCTGGATTTTCCCATTTTTCTTCCTTACAGGTACTATATTGGCTACCCATGTGGAGTGATGGATTGGGTATATAATTCTAGCTTTTAGCATTTTATCTACTTCTTTGAAAATTGCTTCTGCCATCATGGGATTGAAATTTCTCTGTTTTTGTCTAAAACGAGAAACACTAGGCTTCAATGGAATTTGATGTTGAAACTGACCATTCCTAAATTCCTTCAAATCGTCATAAAACCATGAAAACATGTCAATGTTTTCTTTCAATAACTCAATGAGCATCCACTTCTCCTCAAAAGAACAACATTTGTCGATTGTTACCATTTTAGGATTAGATTCATCACCATGATTGATCTTTTCGCAACCCACCTTGCTGTCATCATCAAGAATTTTCTTACTGGTAAACACATCATTACGGGTGAAAAACCTCTCTAGAGTCACCAAACCTTTCGGGATTTTGTTCCCTTTAAGCTGAATGAAATTCTTATCAGAATCAATACCAGGATCTAGACAAAAAATTTACAACTATCCTCAAAACCCTCAAAATATGACTTGACAAAGGAACGGGCACACTCCAAAAAATCTTTAATCTGAGCATCTGTATCAAATACTTGCCAATGATTCATATTGTTAGAAACACTAGGTCTATAAATCAGTTCAATTCTATAAGAATCATTCTTAAAGTCTGGGTGTGGTAACAAGAGAGAAGCTGAAACAACCAATGAATCTGCCCTAGTGTTCTGCTCTCTTCGTATAGCTTCACTTGAGAAAACATCAAAAAAATGTATCTCATCCCAAACTCTATTTCTATAATGCTTCAGTCTATCATTTTTAACAGAGTAAACATTTCTTACCTGTTTAACAATCAGCTCAGCATCACATTTCACCTTAAGCAATTTTATGCCCTTACATTTGGCTTCATTCAACCCTAAAAGTAATGCCTTGTACTGCGTAGGGTTATTTGTATTCTTGAAATCTAATTTGAAAGAAAAAAGGAAAAACATTACCATTAGGTGAAAGCAGAACTACCCCTGCTCATGAACCAGAGTTGGCACAACTTCCATTGAATTCCATTTGCAACAGTTCGTCTTGTTCATCAATTGCTTCTTCTAACTCCTTTTTATCAGGTGCAAGAATGAGATAATTTCCAAATTCACATTCCTGGAATAGAATCTGGGCTTTGGGATTATCTGAAGGAAAAACTATATATTTATTTGTCAGTTCAGGTTCAAGTTTGATCTTTTGTTTCCCTAGTGGAATGATAGCCTCTGACCAGTCTATTTGGATCTCACCCCCCCAAATCTCTACAGAAAGTCCTACTCAAAGCATCCCATAACTCGTGGGAATGTCAGCAACCAAAATGGTCAGCTTTACCCTTTTATCAGGACACACTGCAAGTACTGCTTGAGCATCCTTTACTTGCCCAATGAGAGGGACCTGCTTCCCATCCATCGAGTAACATCTCCCAAATGTCTTGGTAAGTGTTAAACCCAAAGCTCTGGCAATAGATGATGGCATTATGTTATCTGACGCCCTTGAATTTATAATATAGTTACTAAGCTTTTGACCATTCAAGAGGAGAGAGATATAAAAAGGTTTGGCTTTCAAAACTTCAGTGTCAAGCTTATCTTCAGTACTGTGAGATGCACATGGATTAATCGAATCAGTGAGAGGGCAAGGAGTAGATGTAGGTTTTTCAGCAACAAACAAATCATTATCAACCACACACTTATGCACTGAGGACTTTGAGGTAGGATCTCCTTTTACATATTTGACCAACTTGTCTAATTCCATCGGGTTCAGTTTCAAATATTCGGCAGCAAAAATTTGAATAGTTGAAGCTTTGCAAAATTCAATTATGTCAAAAGAGGTAGAAGGAGAAGAATTGTTTCTACTTTCAATATTTCTTTGCAAAATCTTAACTTCAAGAGTTTTTGCATGAAAGGAAGAATCATTACTTGCGAGACCCTTACCCTTGAAATTAGTTTCAGTGGAGTTTGCAAAAGGAGCAAGTTGGGGGGTTTATTGATTCCTTGTAAGGATTACACATGCAGGGTCTTCAAGAGTTACCAAAATATTACCACCTCTTCTGAATCTGATTCATATTCAAGGTAAAATGATCCAGAGTCGCTAGGTACTTCTTGAATCTTCTTTGTTTCAGTGAACTCCCCGAGTTCATCCTTTGTGCTTCCCATTTGGACATTCCTTATCATATCAGGACAAGAATTCCCATCATGATCCGAAGTAAGGTGAAAAGAGAACATAGCGCCTTTATCAGGAGGAGCTTCTATCTGCAACCTTTGTGGGATAGCAAGGAGTTGCAAAGTTCTCCCATAATTATGTTGTTTTAGTTGTTTCCTACTTATATCTTGATATGATTGTGGATAGGAACCTCCAGTTTTGAGAATTTGCCTCTTCAAGCCAATCATATCATTGACTAATCTTTGGACAACTGGATCAGTCGAAGAAGTGGAAGTTTGAGATTGACCTTGAGGAATTTGCGCATCTTTTCTCCACTTCCCTGCTATTATTAAATCATCTTCAAGCTCTATAGCCTGGTTCTGTGCAGTATCAAGATCAGCTGGCCTATTTCTTTTGAGATGGAAACCCTCATCATGAGGCATAGAGTTGATAAAGAAACATTGTTGGTTATCAGCAGTTGGTCTTTAAGCCTGGGGAATTCTATGAATAATCTTATTATACCTAGCCACATAATCTCTCATTGGCTCATGAATCTCCTTCTTCATTTGTGTGAGCTGAGCCAAAAGTGAGTGCTCATCATCAATGCTCTTGAACTGTTTCTCAAAAGCAGTTTTCATTATTTGCCAATCAGTTATAGTTCCTTCTGCAGATGATTGGACCAATCTATCACTCCCTCAGTAAGAGTTTGAGCGAAAAGCCTAACAACCACATCTTTGTGCTGCACTGCCAGTATCCCAGTCGCTACATTAAAGGAGTTCATGTTACTACTTATCAAATTGCCATTAGTTTTATATACAAAGTCATTCTATATACTCTAGTCGGTTACCACTACTGAAATATTTAGTCGGTATGAACAGTCTAGTTGGTTACAGAAGGAAAACTGTCACAAAGCCCAGTATACATCGAGCTGTCTACCGAGTGTTATTTCATGTCTACTGAGCAGTAAAGATAATACACCAAGTTGATATACACCGAGTGAAACATGTTACCAGATTCATTGAACCTGGACACACATATGAAAACATGTTACAAGATTGAGGCACACAGAACCGTTATCACATTGGAAATTGCACATATAGATTTTGTATAATTTTGAGGTCATCTAACCAATGAAATATTTTGCATGGTTATTTATTTGAGAAATCATGTTTGTAAGATCGAAGCAATGAATCAGATCACTGACATAAGAAGTCTATTTATACAGCATAAATTTAGGGTTAGAAATATGTGTGAATGTGAGAAATGTGTGTGCATATGTGTATGAAGCAAGACTTATGTGATACATGAGAAATCACAGAGTATTATGACTATTATAGAGACACAGAGGTCACCAAGAAGGTTATCAGAGAACAGTCGAGGAATAGAGTAAACATACGGGTTTACCAGGTTACTTTATGAGTTACCAAGGTATGCTATAGGCAAGGTAATCTTATTTTGAGCACATAGAATCTGCTACAACATTTTAGATGTAAAGTTGCAGATATTTGTAAAGTCTTATTGTAATATTTTGAAGTTGTAAGAGAAACCTTTAATAGGGTAAAAGACTCTAATCAATTCTATAAATTGTAAATCCTCTAACCAGGTGCAACATATATATAGTGTTGTAAAATCCTTTAGCAAGGTAGATCTAACAGATCTTGTTACTCCTAACAGGGTAAGCTATCAGAAATAGCTAAATATGTAGCTCTAACCAAGCACTCTTTATTATTACAGTAGTGAAGTTGTGGGTGCCATCCCCACCACAATTTTTCTCTCTAACCAAGAGTTTCTGTTTAACTAAGATATATGTGCTATGGAGTGAATCATGTATGATTGTTACTCATTTCTTTTAGCTTTATGTTATGTTATAGTAGTTTTTGGTTTATGCATAATAGTATAGATATTATTGGGAAAAGGATTTGAAGTCCTGATTCACCCCTCCCCTCTTAGTACATTAGCTTTCCATATTGGGCCTAACAATTGGTATCAGAGCTTGAATCTTGGAAAAGGGTTTAACTTCCTAGAGAGAAAGATCTT
The DNA here is from genome assembly GCF_030272615.1 of Cryptomeria japonica. Lineage (NCBI taxonomy): Eukaryota > Viridiplantae > Streptophyta > Pinopsida > Cupressales > Cupressaceae > Cryptomeria > Cryptomeria japonica. Next base: position 251,721,487 of record NC_081405.1, read on the forward strand.
ATCAATGGAAGGCTATAAACAATGTCGGAGGATTGTGTATCTACAAGAAGAGTTGGATAATGCAAATCAAGTGATTGCAGACATGCAAAGGCAAATGCAAAAATATCTAAAAGTAAGGAGAAGATTATCTAATGACTTGTAGGATTCTCAAAAGTTAGTGGAACAAATTGAGACATCATCTGAGAACAATATATCTGAAGAAACTGAAGAAATGATTGGAATGTTGAAAGAAAAGAACAAAGCATTGGCTGATCAACTAAAAGCAATGAAAAGAGAACATGAACATTTCAGTACACAAATGACTGAAAATCTAGATGCATTAAGGATAGCCGAGGATAAAGCAAGAGATCTACAAAGAGAGAAACAACAACTTGAAGTCTTAGTATATGATAAGAATGATGAAATCATAAGGCTAACTGGTATTCAACAAAATCTGATAGATCAACTAGGTTATACACATCATGAAGCAAATCTGAAAGATGATGAGAATCAAGCATTGAAATTTGAAGTATCAAGGTTGAGCAATAAACCTGAAATAGAGAAGAAATCCAAGGAAACACTGAAGAAGAGTTATGAAGCATCAAAGATGTTGGATGAGCAACTGAACACAAGATGACCCTACAAAGAAGGAGGACTCGGTTACAAAGGAAAAGACTCTACCGAGAAGGGAATCTGCACTACCAAGAGAGGAGAATCATCAAAACAAGCTAGAAAAAGGAATAACATCAAAAGGAAGAAGCCTATGTGCTACTACTGTGGAAATCAAGGTCATACTGCCAACATGTGTCAAATCAGAAAAGGTAAGCAACCGAATACCACTAAGACCAATGGTTATTGTTACAATTGCAATAAATATGGTCACACATCTAATCAATGTAGGACAAAGTCTATTAACAATTATTAGAAGGCAAAATTCAAAGGGTTTTGTAAAAACTACAATAGATATGGACATAGTACCGAGAAGTGTTGGTTTAAGCAAAAGAACCACATGTGGTCTACACACCGAGAAAACACTAGAGGTTACCGAACTCACACAGATCCTTACCGACAATATTCTGCAGTACCATGGGATTACAATACAAGGATATGGTGTGAATGTTGTGGAAGATATGGACATATAAGTGCCAACTACTTTATAAAGTTTGGAATGAATAACTGAAGATCATGGAGAAATCCTGGTATGGCATGTTTTCATTGTCACAAAGTTGGACACTTGGCTGGAGATTGTAAAGATCAACCTAGAGAAGACACTGAGGAAATAAAAGAGAAATTAAAGATGATTTGGAGAAAGAAGGAAATTGTGTCAAATAAAGAAAGCACCTTACCTACCGAGTCAGGTGCTCCCACTCCAAATTAATCGGTAAAGGTATGAAGGGACTACATTCTCACAAGGTTAAATCTTAAACAATTCCTATTTTAGTATGTACTGAATTCAAAATCTGCATAGTAAGATGTAGTAGTAAGTTTGAAATTCTATCAAAGCCTTTTGGAGCACTTTACAGGAAAACTATTAAGTCGGTGAATTCAGGAAGCCTGTCAAGTCGGTATATGAAGGAAATTTGGTTACTCGGTTAAAGCACAAAAAAAAAAGGGAAATAAAGTTAAGTGAACCGAGTGCATTTAATGTCTTTGACCTAACTTGCACAGAGCCCGATAAGGTATTTTTGAGTACTTAAAAGGTTTTTCGCGGTCATTTTCATTCACTAAGTTTTTGAGAAGTAGAGCAGAGAGAATCAAGGTGATCAAACCATCTTCAGAGGAAAATCTAAGGTATTTACATCTAATCTCATCGCATTGCTAAGCTGGTTTACCGAACTCATTAAGTTGTTATTATCTGCTGAGTGTAAAGCATCTGCCATTTGTTAAGTTCTCAAACCCTAAGGTTCCTATGTCAATTTTTATCTAAAATCAAAATGGCATCTAAGATCCAAGACCCCATTGTTGTCACAAATGTAGAAAAGCCCTCACTAAAATACTCTTTGACTCCCAAAATTGCATCTGAACCAGATGACAAAACTACTTTTTCACTCATCCCAGATCGAGTCTTGTTAGTCGAGGATGTGAGATTCTTCACAAAATGTCGTGTTGAAGAACTTGGTCATGTTGAGATCAAAGATGCATATGATGAAGTGTGCATAGATGGTAAAATGGATAGCAAGTATGAGCATATCAAAATCAAGGGATTGACTGAAGCCCTAACCCATCCCCGTCTGTTCAAACCCCAGTGGGTCAAGTTTGTACTAAGTCGAGTGCATGATGATTTCATGTGGCTACAAGAGCAACCGTTTAAGATCATTAAAGAAATAATTCATTTGATCACTGGTTATCCTATCTATGATCATTCTCGAGCACAAAAAATGATATCACAAAAGGAATTGATCAGTTTGATTGGAGTTGAATCGGATTGCAGAGGTCTGAAGTTGAACAATGTCACTAATCCTGAACTCAAATTTGCCATTAGAGTAATTGGTTACTGTTTCTTCCAATCGGCAAGGGAAAATAGTGTACCCTGTGCAGCAGTGGACTTAGCATACAAAATTGTTAAGAAAGGCATGAAAATTGACTTGTGTGAAGTATTGCTGAAGAACTTGTTTGAAAATATGAACACAATCAGGAAGCCGAAGAAAAACAACACGACAAATACTCTAAAATTTGGATCACTACTTGTATGTATGTTTTTCTACTTTGAGAAGTTTTTTCCAAAAGTCGGTAAAGTTGTTTGGGAACTACACTAACCAATCACCCATCAGATCAATGACTTCATCAAGAAGTTAGGTGATAACTTTAATGATATAATGGATGATTACTTTAGCAAGTTCCAAGAGAAAATGCATAACAGGTACCGGATTCCACCACAGCTGGTAGAAAAATACAAAGATGAAATATGTTTTGAGGTCGACACCGATTACTGTTATGTGAATGCTGTGGAATCGAGGACTCAATATTTGTCACCTATGGGTTACGAGATTGATTTTGATATCACACAACAACAAATTGATGCCTATCTATCATTGCTAAGGCATACTATCGAGCTGAGGTATGGAACCTATGAAGAGGTGAAGGAAATAGTAAAAATGAGCATTGTAGTACCTAAGGCTACAAGAAAAGCTACAAAGATGATTAAGGCATTAACTAAGAAATTTGGAGAAGAGTCTTCCTCCACACCTATCAAAGGAGTTCTAGCCATCACCGAAGAGGAGACAGAAGCCCAAGAAGAAGCCATAACACTTAGCACTGAATTGCCTAAGGGAAAAGTGTTGAAGAGAAAGAAACGGGACACTTCAATGGCCCTACCAACCTCTCCAACAAAGAGACCTAACACAAGGGCATCTGCTGCATCACCGAGTAAGAAACAAAAGACTGTTGCCATTCCTAAGGTAACTAGAACTTACAAGAAATCTACTCAAAGACTCATTTTGCCAAAAGAGTCGAGTGATACCAAATCTAAAGAAGCAAATAAATTTCAGATTGTGAAAAGCAAGAAGGTAGATGTACATAGTGTCAAATTTTTTTGTAATAATCTAAAGGAATATGGTGGATTTGGTGGATTCAGATTTGTCAAATATGAATCTAGATCTATCGATGAAAAGAGGCAAATTGAAGAAGCTATCATTTGCACACTTCTCAAATTCTGAGTGGTCCCATTAGAAGTATGTAATTCTATTCCTAAGGAATTATATGCACATATTGAAACCAGATGGCAATATGCCCTAGACTCGGAGAAACAAATCAAAGAAAGAAGTTTAGTGTATCTCTTTCCTGATATGTCAGTTGATGAAATAAAAGAACATCTGACAAACAACCAAACTCAATTTACAGTAAAACAAAAGGTCTTGAAATTGATGAATGGCCTATATATAGAAGTGGAGAAGGAAACAAAAGAGCAATGGAAGACCATCTTTCGAAGAAAGAATGCTGGTGAACAATCTATAGTGGAAATAGTCGATGTCACCGACCAAGAGCCTGGTGTCACTGAGCAAGACCCTATTGACACCATTCAAATAGATGAAGATATCATGGATGCAGAGGCACCTGAACAAGAAATGATAGAAGGCAATGCTTATGCAAAACTTGTCTCCAGTGAATCTATTTTGGAACAAGTTTAGCCTTACCCACTGATCAATCAACCTACCACAACCAAAGCTCCTCAGGCTACAGGTGAAGGAACCGAAGGTCAAAAGTCTACAACAGAAGGTACTTCACAAGAACAAACCTCTCAAGCACCTTCTAGCATGGAAAATGTTACAGCTGAGACACCAAGCACCGAGACACCGAAGGACACTACTGAGGCTAAAGAAACTGACAGAAGTGTTGTCTCTATCGAGCAACCTACTAAGGGTTCTCAAGCCTCTCAAGCTATTGTAGTGGTTCACCCGGTGAAAGGTAAAGAAAAGAAGTTGAAAAAGCATAGTTTCAAAATTGATTTATCAAAACCGATAGTGTTTCCCAATGTAGACATCTCCAAATTGAAAGGGAAAGCACTCACTGAATTCAGTGAACTGTGCAAAGCAAAGTCCAAACAGGAGAAGCAACTGGCCATACAAAAGAAGAATAAAGTACTTCAGAGGGTAAAGACCTTACTATCAGATATGCTACCTTCAGCTACAGTATCAACTGATGTAGCCATCCATATTCAATTGGATGAACTCCTAAATCAGATTGAGACATCTGGAGTAGATGCATCCGAATACTTGAGCAAACTAAAAGACAAGGAGCTAACTGCTAAAATGATAGAGGAAGTACAGAAATCCATTTCTGTTGGCAAGGTAAAACTTGTCAAATTTATTGCTGAGTTGTCCCCTCAACTCAAGCACATTCTTTCATTATTTCAGAAACTTTGCACATTTTCTTTATTTCTTAAGGACATTAAGAATAAAATAGAAGCAATTGAGAAAGAGATCACCGATCTCTCAAATAAGTTGACCCCCAAGCTCAATTCAGTTCAGAATTTTTATACTAAGCTACAATAGCTCATGGCTCAACAATTGGAACTGAGGAATGAAGAACACAAGATCAGCATGGACATAATGACACTTCAAACATTATTCCTTCCTCATCTTTCATCCGTTCAAGAATAGCTAAACCGAGCCACTTATCTCTCTACTACACAAGAGGGAAGCACTTTAGATGGCTTAATTTCATTATTGGTTGATATTAATGCACATAATTCTTTAATGGATAGTGTAAAGGATGCACTCTCTGTCGCTCTCACCGAAGCCAAGACAAAGTACAAATCCATTTTTGATCAGTTGCTAACTCCCAATGGTAACTAAATTTTGATGTTTGTCAAAAAGGGGGAGTATATTAGAGTATATCATCAAGAGTATATATAGCATCAAAGTACACAGGGGGAGTGTATAGTATTCAAAATATCAAACAACTAGAGTGTAGTATACAGGGGGAGTATATCAAGCAGAGAATGAGTAGAATATGCAGAGTATCCAAGAGTAGTGAACCAAGCAATGAACAGAGGAAAGAATAGTGATTGCAGAGTTTTGTATAACATATTGATAAGGGGAGTATATTTGATTATACTATTTCAATGACTAATATATATACTGCATGTTTAGTCAAATTTTGTAAAGTATACAGAGTTTTGAGTAATGACTTTGAAAGTAGTTTTGTCAAACATCTCAACTAATGTCAAAAGGGGAGATTGTTACTACTTATCAAATTGCCATTAGTTTTATATACAAAGTCATTCTATATACTCTAGTCGGTTACCACTACTGAAATATTTAGTCAATATGAACAGTCTAGTCAGTTACAGAAGGAAAACTGTCACAAAGCCCAGTATACACCGAGCTGTCTACCGAGTGTTATTTCATGTCTACCAAGCAGTAAAGATAATACACCGAGTTGATATACACCAAGTGAAACATGTTACCAGATTCATTGAACTTGGACACACATATGAAAACATGTTACAAGATCGAGGCACACAGAACCGTTATCACATTAGAAATTGCACATACATATTTTGTATAATTTTGAGGTCATCTAACCAATGAAATATTTTGCATGGTTATTTATTCGAGAAATCATTTTTGTAAGATTGAAGCAATGAATCAAGTCATCGACATAAGAAGTCTATTTATACAACATGAATTTAGGGTTAGAAATATGTGTGAATGTGAGAAATGTGTGTGCATATGTGTATGAAGCAAGACTTATGTGATACATGAGAAATCACAGAGTATTATGACTGTTACAGAGACACAGAGGTCACCGAGAAGGTTATCAGAGAACAGTCGAGGAATAGAGTAAACAGAAGGGTTTACCGAGTTACTTTTTGAGTTACCGAGGTATGCTATAGGCAAGGTAATCTTATTTTGAGCACATAGAATCTGCTACAACATTTCAGATGTAAAGTTGCAGATATTTGTAAAGTCTTATTGTAATATTTTGAAGTTGTAAGAGAAACCTTTAACAGGGTAAAAGACTCTAATCAAGTCTATAAATTGTAAATCCTCTAACTAGGTGCAACATATATATAGTGTTGTAAAATCCTTTAGCAAGGTAGATCTAACAGATCTTGTTACTCCTAATAGGGTAAGCTATCAGAAATAGCTAAATATGTAGCTCTAACCGAGCACTCTTTATTATTGCATTAGTGAAGTTGCGGGTGCCATCCCCACCGTAGTTTTTCTCTCTAACCAAGAGTTTATGCGTAACCAAAATATATGTGTTATGGAGTGAATCATGTATGATTGTTACTCATTTGTTTTAGCTTTATGTTATGTTACAGTAGTTTTTGGTTTATGCATAACAGTAAAGATATTGTTGGGAAAAGGATTTGAAGTAATGATTCACCCCTCCCCTCTCAGTACATTAGCTTTCCATATTGGGCCTAACAGTTCAAGTGTTCTTCAACTAAGATTTTCCCGTCTCCATTAAACCTAGGTAAAACATCCCTAGCCCCTTTCGGGAGAGGATTATGAGCATCGAGAGAAAGAGGCCTAACTGCAGCACCCCATGGTTGGGCCATGATGAAAATAGGGTAAATAGTTACAAGAGGAGGAGCTTGAATTCCAAAAAGCGTTGATGCTTGCCAATGGCTAGAAGAGAGAGGTACTTTGGGAGTAGTTTTAGTAGGGGAAGAAGGTCTACTTTTAGCATTCCTCTTGGGAGTCAAATTTGTAGAGAGTGATAACCCTTGCAGTTCTTCGAAAAAGTTATCAACAACTCCCTCTCCTTTGCGATCTAGTATAAGGATGAGAATCTGGTGCTATTTCTTCTAGGATATCTGAAAATGTAAGCCAAGTTGAAGCACAGATTGAAGTATGCATTGTCTAGGAATTCTATCAGTAGGTAAAACCTTGACTTACTCAGTTTTAACAAATATATAACATACTGATCTATTGAATGTTGACGATTCCCTCGTAGAGTCGCCAAAAATCTGTTAGTGAACAGATTTTGTTTTTCTTTTAATTGAATTAATTCAAAGCTCTGTAACCCTCTCTGGAAAAAAAAGTTCAACTAACAGTTGGGTAAGTGTGACATACATCACTTTCCTCTAAATTTTGGATAGGTACAACTCCCTCCATTAGTTATTCAGGGAATAATCTAACTAAATAAAACTGAAATGCTTTTAACCTGAAAGCACGTAAGGTTGCGTACTTCATTCTTAGATGAGAGGCCAGTAATATGCAAATATTTCAAAAAAACCTTTCTTCAAGATGCTTCACCACAATAATCAGAAGTAATCAAAGCAAAGTTCAATAACACTAATTTCAGCACTTCATAAAAATAAACAAGAGAAACAAAGTCTCTTTTCAAACAAAAATCTTTCTAAATAGCACGGAAAGAAGCTCCAGATTAATGATAGCATTCACCATCAGAAAGATAATCACAAACACTTTGACCAGATTAATATTTGCAAAGAAACATTACTCCATGGATTCAAACTTGAAGATTTAAAACCTCAAAATGCATATGAGCTTTATGCGTATATTCCATGCAACAAAGACAAAAAGATACACACATTAGTTCCTTCCAATTTCAAATTCTAGGAAAACTGATCACTCCCTTTTGACAAACCAAAATTTTCTAAATCTCTAAGTCTACCATTCTAACCCTTACTAAATCTATTTCATCCAACTTATAGTAGTCTTTTCAAGAATAGAGGAGGTCTCCCTAAAAACTCAACCTCCTCTGAAATAGTTATAAAACTAACAGAGTATTTAGGGGATAGATGTCCCAAAGTAATTGCAAGGTTTTTGAAAAGTATTTAAAAATAAAAACAAAGCATAAGCATCAAATCATGCTTCATCTCCAGCATCATCTCCTCTTCCACTTTTCTAGGCATCATGGGCAGTTGTAAGCTCCTGAATCATAGACTGACTCAGATTCTTCATGGCATTAATTTTTCGCCTTTGCAACTTCCTTTTCCCACCCGTGTTTCACCATTTTCTCACCATGTTTGGGTAACCGATCATTGCCAATGAACATCATGGATTCAATTCGGGCAATCTGTGTTATATCTTTAGAAGTAAAGTTTCCTTTGGCCCTAACTTTCTCCATGTGTAATTTAAATGCCTTTACCGTGTCTTGTGTATTCAGCCCACAAAGCCCTAGTTGCCAATCATGATCTGGGTTAACCACTTTTTTGTCATTGACCAAGCTAAATTGAAGATCCTGGAGCTCGTAAATGAAGGCTTTGGCATCAAATATTATAGACTTGAATGTAATTACCCGCCACGCTATGGTTTTCTTCAACACAAAGAGCTAACACTCATCAGTTAACCAATTTTATTGAGTTTTCTGCTAAAAACTCAGTGGCTCCATATTTTTCTATCTTGGTGAACATGGATAATACGTTTTCCCACTTATGCTCCTCCTTTTCCCATTGCACAACATGATTTTGAATCTCCATAATGAGGTTTTGAATTTCATCGCATAACTTCCTGGAATCTGTAATATATTTTCCGTCATCCTTGATCACCCCTTCAATCCATTTTTCTATGGCCTCTGCAATGCTCTTGGCTCGCTGAACTTGATTCATCAGTTTCTTGTTCTTTGGTGAGGTGGGCTCAAAGTTTTCTGAAGCCTGTGATATAGGGAGTGCTCCAAAACAACCTAGGCTATCAATGAATTGGGCTGAAACTTTGATGTGTTGTTTTAGTTCCCTTTTCTCTTGTTTGTCTTTCTTTGACCTGGTGAGCATTTTCTTAGCCATCACATTGAAAAGGTGGTTATCAGAGTCCTTGCTCATGTTTCCAAGATCTACTTTGGTGACTTCAAAATCTTCTGCATTTATTTCTTTACTTTCATCCTTGGGTTTATAGGAAGCAATTTCAGCAACCCATCTCCTAGTCTTTTTAGCAGCGTCCAACCTGGTGGTTGTTTTGAACTTCTTCTGTTTAGGACCTCTTTCCATTTATTTGACCACCATGGCTTGAATTGGGATAGACACTAGCATCAAGCTTCGTTTCTTACTTACTGAAGTAGTTAACCATTTGGGAGTTGTGTTTGAACTAGCTGTTCCTCCAGTTACTTTAGGTGGTGGTGTCATGGCTACAGTGATTGCATGGGAATCTGTGGTGTTGACAATATCAGTATGAGGGTCTTCAACCTCAAAAATATGAGGATCAAGGGCCTTGTCCTTCACCTTTGTGTCTCTGGCCAGGTCCATTTTCTTCTATGTAACACTTCGTAAGCTTGTGAATCGAGGAGCAGGACAGTTCAAAGCAGGATTAGGCTCGTGCTTGTTGTGAGATGAGTTCTTATTTTTACCTTCATGAACAGGCATAGAAGTGGGGTTAGAAAGGCTTTTTGGAGAACGTAGAGAAACTACATTATCTCTTGCAGGACTAAACCTGCCTGATTTCATGGCTCTTTTCTTATTAACCCAATTTGCAGTTCTCTCCAAGACTCTTTTTGTTCTGACCTGTATATCATCTTCTTCTTCCACATCCCAATTAATAGAGGATGTTTTAGGTTCAAGTTGATCTAGATACCCAAGTTCAAATAGCTCTTGGTTATCTTCTTTGATCCCACTTATATCAAGTTTCACCCACAGTGAAACTATCCGTCCCATAACCATTCTCATATTTTCTCTCTTGAACACTTCAACTTCATCACATCAATCTTCCCAAAAGTCTTCCAAGTGTGAGATAGGAAGATGTGCCATCAAACCAAGGCCCCGTGAAAAACCTTTATTATCAAAGTTATTCCTTCCTTGATACAGTTTGAAATTAAAATTCTTCAAGTCAGCTCCTATGCTCAATGCATCTGACATTGATCTACAAGATAAAGTGCCCAATTGAATAGGGAAATGATCTTCCCATTTATCTCTGGGTTGAGGTTTCTTAATTACAGTAGACAACTATCTACAAATCTCAGCAAGGACAAAGCAATTTGAACAAAAATGAGGAAGTCTGAAAGGTTCTTCTTCGAAACCACCTACCCTTATATAACAGAAATGAGGAAATTGAACAAAGAAGCTGCCATATCTTTTCACCAAGGCGTGGGCATGTTCAGACATTCTTTCTGATTTCATGTTCTTCAATTCATAGTATAGGTCTCCCAGGAAAGCATTATGCACTCTCCTGAAATCTTGTAATGCATCATCTCTTTGCAGAATAGGGTAAAAGTCATATACAAGAACATCCCCTTTAGTAGGTTGCCTAGGAATTCCCATTATCTCTTTGGTACATGCCAAACAATATATCAAATAAGAAGACATGAAAAAAATTGTTTGAACTTCTTTGCCATGCTCAACTGTTCTCTCATAGAGTCAGCAATAAGCTCTGCCCAGTCAAGGAACTGCTTTCCCTCCAACACTAGTTGCACATAATAGTAAATCCAGTCATCAAAGCTGTAGGATTCAACTTAACCTCTAACTCGGTGTAACAACAACATAACATCATGAATATGGGAAGCATGTGATTTTTGTTGGGGTATTTAGGTAGCCTAGAGCCACCTCTTTGAGGAACTATCAACCAATGCTTCACTATATTGTTTCGATGTCCACTCTTGTCTACATTGAACTCGGTGATCGATTGGGCAGGGGAAAAATTTGAGAAGTTGTAATCCAGTGATTTGAAGACAAAAGAAATGACTTCCCTATTAATTGTGAGGAGGGTTTCACCATTGTCCCTCTTGATAGTTTCAGAAATAGGGTCATATCGTGCAATGCACTCCCTAACTAATTCTGGGCAAGGAATAGCAGGTGGGAAGGTTGCCGCCTCTATCAGGCCACTACTTAGAATTTCTAGACAAAAAGAACCATCAACACCTTTAAATGCCCTTTCCTTCAAGGGTTCCAAATTCTCCCCTTTCAGGTTTGTGTCACTGATAATGGGTTCTGTGCAAGAAAGACTAAAAATATTTCAAAAAAGATGTAGAGTGGACTTCATAATTTATAACCAACAACCCTTATCTCTCCAAGCAATTTTATTACGAGAGAGAAAAACAACTAAAAACCACTGAAGAAGATAGGAATCAAAACTCACCTTCATGGCTGAAACCAATTAAACGACTACCAGCAGAAAAACCTTCGACCAGACACTCTGCAACAAAGAAGAATAGGTTTAAAAAATAAATCACTTCATACCTTATAACAAATGAAGCACCAAAGCTCATTTAGTGCATTAATTTTAGCCGTCAACTCAAATGTGTCGAGCATTGGGATTTGACATCGCACATGTGTATTGAATGCACGATGGTGCACTCGGCATAACTGCCAATTCCCAAAAATGATTGCTTGCCTTCAAAAATCAGCTGGTTGACGTCACCTGAGATATGGCCAGATCTTTGTCACACTTAGCAATAAATGCACCATCACGTTGTTTAGTATTTTCTATGGGACCCACCTAATTTGAACATTGATGAACCATTTGAACTGACTTCATGAGGGTTCAGGTAGTTCAAAGCATATGCTATGCCAAGGAGATTTTCCTTTGGAAAAAGATTAACTTTGTTGATTGTTGTTGGTCCTTTGAACTTCATCTAACATTGTGAACATCACTGAACTGTTTGAACTAGGTTCAAATGGTTCGTAGTCTAGAGAAAGAGGATATGAAACATCATCAGTGACTATGAAAAAGAGTTGCTGCAAAACACTTGATTTAAATGTTAGTTTGAAAATGCCTTAGAGACAACTTAGAACCCACAGTACCTAAATGAACACTATGAACTCTTTTCAAAATGGTTCGAGGGGTTCATGGGATTCAAATAGACCATTGAAGCGTAATGCTAAGGATTTAGAAATGACTTACAAGCAGATTAGGGATTGAACCAACAAACTTTAACAAGACAAAGACTCAACTTGAAATTTTGCATGGCGGCTCACTCTTGCTATGGGGGAGGAATGACAAGGTAACACATAATTAATTAATTTAATTGTGTTATCCTTATTCCTCTCAGAATCAATTAAATATAATTTAATTAATCCTGTCACTATTGTCCAATAATTAATTTATTAAATAAATTAATTATTCCCCTATTCTTCTAAATTCCCCTCCAATAATTATTTCCTCTAAACCCACTCAATTAATTAACCTAGTCATGTGATTCCTACAAATCACTTTTCCTAAACCCATTCAACCTAATTAATCCTACTTGAATCTCTCATAATCATGCTTATCATGATTATTCTCCTATTTTTAATTCCCACTCATGTCATATCAACATTGAGCGTCTCAAAGAAATTCAAATTTCTTTGAATCTCTCAATGCATCCTTATTTTGGAATTTTCAATTCCTCATATTTGAAATTCAAGTTTCTCCCCCCTTTTTCCAAGGAATTTTATTTTCATGTTTATTTTCCCAAGGCACCCTTGATCCATGTCTTCTATCTAAAATCAATCTTGGTCCTTCATTGGCCTTCTCCAATCTATAAATTGGAGCTTATTCTCCTCACAAATCATCCACTTCTTATGCATTGCCATGCTGCTATTTTCTCCTCTCTCTTCATAATCCTCTTTCAAATCCATCATTCAAATCCAATCCTATCAAATCCACTTACTTTGTTGAGCATTGGGAGAGCATTCTACATCCATCAAGAAGGAGCCCATCCAATCAAGTTGAAGAGAGGTGCTATTCAACTTCACAAAAGGCTCAATCCGAGGGAGAAGGTAAAGGTTTGCAAGGTATAAACATTATCTTCATGTTTTTATGTGGTTTTATGCATGTTTCATGTTTGAATATCTTTTAGTGTTTTGTTTGTGCACTAACCACTTGAATCCACCTTGCTGGTTTTTCCATCTTCATTTTGGCATGCCAAGTGGGACCCACGTCTTGAATTTAAGAAATAATTGAGTTTTTTGTGAAGGTTTCTAGGAGGTTCACGCTTTAGCACGAGCGCACGCACATCAACATAGCTATTTCTAGATTAACACAACCGCCTACTAATCAGTGTAGCTGTCTCGGCTTCGGCGTGATTGCAGGAAATTTCAAAAAAAAAAATTGGCACCTCACTGTGCTTCAGTGTGACTGCCTCGGTTTCAACGCGACTATTGTAGAAATTCTTCTATCTCCTCCTCATTCTTCCTCTTCTGCATTCTTCTATCTTCTCAATTCTATTTCTTTTTAGTTATCGCTTCAGCGCGACCACTCTGCGATTAGCATGAGCATTTTTTGTGAAAAAATTATATTTGAATTTTTGGGCACTAACTCTAGTTGTTTTGACACGAGCGCTCGCGTATCAGCATGAGCACCCACGCATCAATGCAAGTACATGATAATCAGGGCTACTGCAATTTTTCTTTTTTCTGTTATTTGTCTATTTAAATATTAATATTCTGTCTGTTAGCATGAATGCTTGCGCATTAGCGCGACTATCTGCTATTCAGTGTGGCCATAGGGATAAATCAGCGCATTTATTCTATTTTTTCCCCATATCTTCTTTATCTTCACTCTTTTTTCCTCCAAACTTCACTAGATCCCCCGCAATTTCATTTTGCACATTTCCTCCCTTGAGGACCTTATCCCAAATTCCACTTTTTGAAGCCCAAAATCTCACATTCCTCTACTTTTAGGGTTTGCCATAACTTCTTCCAGTTTTATCCAATCACCTCGAAATTTTTCCATATTTTCTATCTCCAATTTTTGCTTCTTTGTCCCTCTTGGACAAATTTTTCCATTCCTTCACCTCTCCTCTAAAATCCCCATTTTATGTTTGCCTATCCCTTAGAAAGTGGCAAAAACATAGTCAAACCCCATTTACCCATCAAAGTTTCCTCCAAATCCACATTTGTCATTAGTAGAAAAGTTTTTACTCTTGTTTTTCTACTCATTTCCAAAAAATTTAAAAAAAATATATATTTGTCATTCTTTTGTCTTTTGCAGGACGCTTGTTTAAGACTTCATTTTCAAACTACTAATCCACTTTTTTTGCAGGTTGCCTAAGGAAATCAAACCAAACATTATGTTTTTTAATCTTTTTATTCTAGGAACCTAGATTTTAATTAGGGGTAAAATAATTCTTTCTTTTGTGTTTGAGGAAAGTGTAGAGGTAGGAGAGTATGCTCTTGTCTACATAGACAATCAGAAATCCCGACCCTCGAACCTTTTCTTGTTTTATTGCATTCTTACTGTTAGCGGGTCTGCCCTCCCAACTTTCTCTTTGAGAAGGTAAGAGGGGAATGACCCAAGTGAGTACACCTAGACTTGGGGTTCCCAACTTACTATAATAAATAGGCCATTGATGATGAAAGGGTCAATGGTTGGGGCTACATGAGAGTTCACTTTCACATTGAGTGCTTAGTAGGATCCTAGAGATCTCAATCATGCTTGTGTGACTACTATGTTCTTGGTGCTTGATTGGGCTATAGGCCTCAATTGCGCTTGTGCAACTACGAAGGGTAGCTCCTAATGGGAAGCCATACTAAACACCTTGTGCATAGTGACCAAAAACCTTCTAGTCATTGGTGCAGGAGGTCGGACCTCTGAAGTCACCCATATTTTTATGGACCTTAGTAGAGACACAAAGTTTGCCATGAGGAGTTTTAATGGGAATTGATGTTTGGCTGCCCTGGAGAAGTGAGTGTCATGGAGGGGAGCCAATGGGGTCAAGCATCTAAGTGTCCGCTTTGGGTAAGTGTAGCTCGGAAACCAATTGGGATCCATTGACTATTGTCTTTTCTTGCCATAAGATATGTTGTGAAGGAGCATGAGTGTCTTTTGAGTCTAACTTCTTTTGACCATTGTGTTTTCTTTACTTGACATCTCTTGCCAAGTCCATCCCCCACAACCAATCAATCCAAATTCCATCTTGTCATCATCAAATCTTTAATCCATTTCTATCTATCCAAGAAATTCTCCAATCCCAAATCCACTTTCATCCATTCAAACAATCATCCTTCCTCAACTAATATTCATTCTTCCTCTAGTCCAATCAAATCTCCAAAATTCCAATCAATCAAATCCATCCATCTTCCTATTCCGGTTATCCAATCCAACCAATCAACCAATCTAATCTAATCCAAATCCAATCAATTCCTAATCCAAGGACCAATCCAATCAAGTCCAAATCCAATCCAATCCGATCGAACCAATTCCAATCCAAATCAAATAAAATCCAATCCAAATCAAATCCAATCCAATCCAATTCAATTCAATTCAATCGAATCCAATCCAATCCAATCCAAATCAAATCTAATCCATCATCATTCCAAGCCAAGTCCTAATCCTCATCTTCATTTAACATCATAATCTTTCCCCTCCAAAACATATTCATCCAATTACAATCTAATCCTTCACTCTCAACATGACTACCCAAAATTTCAAAGCTCGGTATGAGAAGATGCTCATGGAAGTTCACGAATCTGCCTACCAAGTTAATCCCATAATCTCCCACTCGCCTATCATACCTTCATCCATCCCATCTCCACACATTATACCCAATCCCAATCTATACCATATCTCTTATCCTTCCTCAACCTTCGACAAGGGAAATCCATCTTATTCCACACCCATATCTCCATATTATCCCTTAGCCACCTACTCCTCTAACCCAATAAGTATACCTCCATCTCCCCTCCCATCCATATCTCAACTCCCATCCTTTCACAACACATTCATTACCTCTACTCCCCATCCAAATCCTTTACTCTATATTCCTCCAATCATTAATCCTAATTTGCCAATCCATTATCCTAATCCTCCATCTAATCCAAGTATATAGTCTGCAATGTTCTATAATGTTGAGAAGTTTCTGTAGGACTTAATCGTAAGTAGTTCTCTATTTTGTAATATATAGTTTGTTTCTAAAATTTAAAATTTATTTTTTATTGATTTACTATGATAATTTATTATCCAAAAATATAATGGAAAATGGAAGAGATTTGAATTAATGTATTGTTTAGATGATTACAAAAATATTTATAATCATATAGAAATATTAAATTAAATAATCATATTTTGAAGTTAAAAGATAAGAGCATTCTTTTGATAAGATTTCTAAGTTATGACACTCATTTAACATATTAAAATATTTAGAGAGAAGTGAATTATCTTAAAATGATTTTTGTTGAAATATCAATGTTGTGTAGGTTTATTGTTGTGGTATTTGACATAGTTCAAATCACTTTGCATCAATTTAATCTCATGTCTACATCAAATAATATTGATGACTCTTCAATTAAATGTGCAAAAGAATATAAGATGCTACCATACGTATCTCTTAAACAATTTACATTAGTGCCCTTGTACGTGTATTTTTTAAATATGAGAGGTGATGAAATTCAACCTTAATGATGAATTAATGATAAATTTGATAAATTATTCATTATCTTTTACAGAGTTCACAAGGCAATGACACTATATCAAAATCTTTCCCATTATTAAATAAAAAATTTATGCACAAAAATCTTTCTTCCATGTAAAAATGAAGTCATTTAAGTGGAAAACACCATTTATAAAATGTTACAACTAGAAAAAATTCTATCAAAAAGACATCTTGTAAATTAAAAATGTTGAAATTATTAGATGAAAAATATAGGTTGACATGAGCAAAAATAAGTTGCAAGAAAGAAAACCATGAGCCTTGGGCACTGTAAAAATCTGAGCTCCATTGACCTCTCTGTGAATTGACTGAATGGTAGCCTTCTAGTAGAATTAGGATAACTCTCTAAGCTATAGCACTTGAACCTTTCCTCTAATGCACTAACTGGCCCTCTTCATCAAGAGCTAGGTAAAAATTATCTTTAATTCATTCAATGGTTCTCTGCCAGACCAATTAGCCAGTCTTAGTATCTATTTTACAAGGAAAGCTAGAGAGAATGGATTTGTCATCCAACAACCTCTCTGGCATCATCCCTTCTGCACTGGACAGTCTGTTGTCCCTCGATGCAATCAACATCTCCAATAATCAGCATAGTGGATGCATAAATGACAATTCAGGATTGTGCTATTTATAGAAATTGATGGCCGTTTATTGATTTTTTTATTTTATTATTATTGTTAATTTTTTAATTTTAATTCAAGAATTTTTGAAAAATGAAAGACATGATTTGTCTTGTATTTAAAAATTTCCTTTAGAGAATTACATTTACTGATAATATATAAATTATAAGTGAGAAGGTTGTGATTTAATTATAAGTGAGAAGGTTCTGATTTAAATCTACAAGATATGAAAATAGTATCCAAGAAAAAACTTATTAAATAGTCACACATATTCAGTATATTTAGACATTGATAGTAGTGAATTATCTTTATAGTTCAAAAGCTTGTATTTGTTGAACTAGTAATGGTGTAGGTTTATTACATTTTATATGATCTTTGTGTAAATTATTTCATGTCATTGAACTTTTATGTTAACATTGAATGGACTTGGTCACTCTTTGTGTCTGTAAAGCAAAACTATTATTATTTGTGTTTTTGTATTTGTGTCTTTAAGATATATGAAGCAATGACATTCAACTTTAGTAGTGATTTAACGATGCATTCTAATGATTTTATTATTTCTTTAATGATCTCTATTTGACAATGCAACATTTAGATCAATGTTTTTTCAATTGATAGATTTTTTTTTTCATACTAATCCCTTTCATTTATTATTTTTTTCTATCAACTTTGATTGTGTTTCATACCATTTTTTATAAACCATTGCAATTAGTAAACCAATATATTAAAATAATATCTTTTCACTTATAATGCAAAGATTATTACACTTAGAAAGATCTAGAGTGGTACAATTCAATCAATATACTTGCATTTTACACTTCAAAACTAAAACCTTTTACTTGTATATATTGAGTTATCAATCCTTTAAGAGAGGTCTATGTGAGTGAACAAATTGTTAGCATTTTTGAATCATGATTTTTTATATATATAATTAACTTTTTAATTATGTCATTGATTTTTTTAAAAAAATGTATCTAGAAAAAAAATATGGATTATATTTCATTCATATTAAAATTATTTTGAACATAAAAGGAATAAAAATATGAGATAGAGGGAAATATCAACCATGAATCTTTGTATTTATGCTTTCTATAGAGCATTTTTTCCCCTTTATTAATTAAAAATATGTGTAGTCAGTTAAAGGTTGAAAAAAAAGAAACCTTTTATCTTTGTATTCAATGCTTTGTATATATTGATTTGAGTGTTTGATGATACAAAATATTTAATTTTGAGGTATGTCTCCATTGCATGCATCTGTTACATATTAATATTATTTTAGTTAAGAAAAAATAAGCAGTTATATTCATTATTATACATTTTTTAGAGACTTGTTGATTTGTTGAGAAAATGTAGGCAATGTATTTTGTCATTGATGATGCTTGACAATTTATGTTGTCACTTAGTTTGGACAGATGGAGAATGTGTTAGTGATATTGATATTCCATACATTGATATAGAAGTATATTGGAAACTTAATTAGTGGACACCATATTAGCTCTGAGTTCATGGTTTAACTTATGTTCATAATGTGGACACGTTAGAGGGTACATGCTTGGGGATGTCCTGTTATTTGTCTTTCTCCAATTCCTTGACTATGAGTTTGAAGGAAATTATATCTAAGTGTTGAATCAGTGAGTTTATCTATGATTGGAGGTCATTTTTTTTCTCAACATTGTATCATTTTTTAATTTGTTTTATAGTTAGGCTTGGTGATTGATTTTATGCATTGTATCAAGTTTTCAATTGATTTCATTGTCTACAATAAAAGTTATGTATATTTCATCTTTCAGACCCAATTTGACAGAGGAACATTTTTAGGTCATATAGAAGAAGAATGCTTTGCATTTTCTTGCATTGTCAAATCTGATAGTATGCATTTGAAGACATGATAATGTCAGTGCCTTGGACTTGTGATGGGAATTTCAAGCCTATTAGTGAAATGGTGAATGATTTTTTACTTAAACTATTGCTACACAATCTATCAGTTCTACTTAATGTTTGTTAGATCAATGATTTACTACTTGTGCATCAATTTTCAATGATAGAGTATTAGCTCTGTATAACCTCAAGAGGCACGACTTCCAGCTGGAAAATAAATACACATGCTTTGTGAAAATGAGGAGGAAAGTATTGAACAACTTTTGTTTCACTATCGTTTTTTCTTGGAATGTTAGAAATAATATTATTGGCATGTTTTCCCTGGACTGGGCTTGAAACTCTACTGCTAAGGATAATCTTTTGGGTGGTTTTCCCTCTAGTCATCCCCTACCTCTTAAGCTTTGGAGGCAATCTTTCTTTCACACTAGTTGGAGCTTGTGGAAAGAGTGGAATAATAGAATCTTCAAGGAAAGAAAGTGTGGATGGGAGGAACTATTGAATAGAATTATTTCTAATTTTAAGGAGAGTATGATCTATTTTGTGTAGTAGAAGCATACTCACCCTCCAATTCCTCTAGATTGGGTGATCGCTAGATCCCAAGATTTTGAGTCAATACTTTTTGGCTTCTCTACCCCTCCCATTGGATTTTGCAATGCTATTAAATGGACCCCTTGACATTGGTTGGCTAAAATTGAATTTTGATGGGTCTTCCCATTGTAATTCAAGTTGGGCAAGAGGGGGTGGTGTGATTAGAGATTCATGTCACGATCTAATTCTTGCTTAAATGGAAAATATTGGTGTACAAATCTCTAGTGTGGCTGAAGTGGTTGTTGTGTTTCATGGGCTTGTTGCCTCTAGGGATAAGGGTTTAAGAAAAAATATTTTTGAAGGTGACTCTCGCAACACATTGTTGATGTTGAATGAGGTGGCCAAGATGGATTGGAAGATTGCTTCTCTCATTGACAAGTGTTGTGCCCTCCTTCCTACTTTGGGCAATGCAAGATTTGCCACATTCACCGTGATGGAAACTGGGTGCCAGATAAGCTGGTAGGGCTTGGCATGATGGTTAATAATTTGAAAGTATGGCCCCACATGTGTGAAATCTTGATTTCAGTTTGTGCCATGATATCGAATAACTTACCCATTAATGATGTGCAATCCCAAGATTACCTTTTTGGTACTTTCTATACTTGCCTTCTCCTTTTCTTGTCTTCATCGATCTAGCTAAAATCTTAGAAGTGATCTGACTTTTCTTGGCTCTCATCTTGGTATAGACATTTGGAGTCTACACTTTGCAACAATCTATTCAACCCACAATGATTAAATTTACATTGAGTTTACCATTTAAAGGGTCATTTTTTCAGTAACATATTGTATTAAAAAAATTATGTTATCTTACGCATGTATCTAATGTACTCAATTTTTTAAGCTAATAGTTTTTATAGATTGTAAAAACATTTTATATTATAAAAATATTTTATACAAATTAATATTTATGATTAATTTACATTTACTGATATTTAATTTTTTTGTTCTCTTGATCTCTCACTTGCTCTTTTGTCCTAATGATAGATCATGATGTTTGATCCCAAATATTAACAAAACAAAATCTACATAGTGAATCTAAAATAATGAATCCAAAAAAATAAGAAGCAAATCATTTATAATATTTAAAATCATTTTTATTTTTGCTATCAATATATTATTTAAAATATATTTAGCTATAGACTTTAAAGATTGCAACAGCTTTTGGTGAAGTGCTAGTTTACAATATTTCCATTGTACATTAACTCGCCATCAGCTGACAGAATTTGATAGTTGAAGCTGGCTGTGTCGCATGACTCCTTTAGAGCGCGAAACTATCGCTTGACTCGCCTCTTTTGCAACAACACGGCAACTTAGTTACCTAAAAAAAGGTATTCTTTAGTTTATTCCAAGTTTATTCCACACGCATAAATTTTATACTTCATTCAAACTGTATGGAAGGCCAAATGGAGTGGAAGTGGAAAAGACTTGATTATTTAAGTCTACACAGTACGAAAAGAGAAAGGGTCTTTTCTAGGACATGACTGACGGCTGTCCAATAACTTTGACGATGACTTTGTCAAACTAAAAAAAGTCTCGTTAGCTTCTTCCATGACCAAATCATAACGCTTTGGATCTCCATCTATATGAGCAAAAGCTATGATGAATATTTGGTTCTGTTTATTAATTAATTAAAAAAAAAAAACGTCTTTATTTTTATTTTCAATTAAACATAAATTAAAGATATATTATGATGAATAGAAAACATTAAAATTATACAATATAGAGTGATGACACATTTTCTTAACAATATTAGAAATTTTTATTATTTATAGAAGTATGTTGAAGGATAATGAATATTAATAATGTGATTAATAAAAGATGTATTATGATATCAGAATAGACAACACCAAAATTATTCAATAAAGCAATGGCACATTTTCTAAGCAAAATCAAAAATATTTATTATAATTCTATATAAAAGTATTCAATTTGAAGGTTGAAGGATAATGAATATTAATAATATGATTAATTATTTTTTTATGTGTAATTATAGATTTCAGTTATATATATGCATAACAATATATCTTAATGAATGAATGAATAATGAAATATCCATAACTTTTATATTTTCTATCATACATTATGTTTTTGATTGATAAAGCAACAAGAATGAGGATGCTGACCCTTAACATAGAAAGAACTATTAACCACACCAAAACAACACTACAAACAACACTTAATCAACACTAATAAGCAGTCTTTCAAAAATCAAAAACCATCAAAGAGTTTTTAACATCAAAACACAGGGAATAAACCCAACCAAAGCAAAAGACCAGAAGAGACCTAAGGGGTTGGCTTGCGGACCCCAATCCTATCAATAACTTTGTTTCAGCCATCAAATAAAAATTTATAGAGCTCCTGGGTTGCTTCTTTGTTAGCTTCATCCACCGTAGTACGCTCTCATGGGAGAGAGAGAGTCACCATCAAGTTGTGCAACACCTACAGGTAGAACTTGTTTATACTAACCATCTATCTGTCACAATCCTCCATCCTGCACTTGATCTCCCTGATCTCCTCCTTGAGAGCCTTCGCCTCCACAAATGGACCCATGTCATCGATTTAGTTCAGAACCTCTTGATCTTCATTGCTAATTTCCTGAATCTATTCCATGGTAGGTTTGCCCTCAAGAACCCCACCCTCATCCCTATGAGCAACCTTGTATTCAAATTGATTGTGAGAACTCACGACCCTACATTTCTCATTATCACCTATGTTAGTCATGTCATTCTTGGCCACATCATCCCCAAGAATAGTCATAGTTCGAGCTCCAGTAGTGTCAAGATTCACCATTTTCATTATTTCATTAGAGTCCACCAAGTTTATTTGACCAATAGGTTCCTCATTAGACTCCCAATTATCCGCACCAATAGGGGGCCCAGAACAATCCACATCCACACCATGCATAGGGACATTAATAGCCACTTCACCAGCCATCTCATGCAAAATACCACGTTCCCTATCCTCAATGTGCTCCTCCTCAGAGTCAGAGTCTCATTCTAGTTTTTCTCCTTATTCTTAGAGGAGCCTTTGGAAGCCAACCTTCTAGACCTCCTTCTTCCTTAAGCTTTAGGATAACGGTCCTCATCATCCAGGTCATCCAAGGATGAATTACCAATGACAATTCTCTTGCATTTACTAGTGGATTTCCGCTTTCCCTTAGTAGGAGTAGGTTTCTTATCTTTCCTGGTTGAGGAAGATGGCAAGAGCGAGGGGAAATCTCTATAATCAACATAGGGGAGTGGAACCGGGGGGAAGCAAAGGCTTCATTTGATAGATGGAACATTCTACGGAGGTCAAGGCTGCTAGAAAATGCTGCAAGAGGATGAGAGGCAACCAACGGGGGTTGGAAGAACATTAGGTTCCTCAGAGGACAGATGGACAAGTGGTAGTTATACAACCTGCAAATGAGACCTTGATGCAGAGGGATAGGCGGATTATCCCCATTCTTAGGGTCAAGAGCTTCCTTGACAGAGATCTCTAGAGAATGCACCAGGTAAAATGGAAGACAATGGAGATAATTGTTACGAAAGTGGTTAAGTAGAGGCATATGGTAATAGTAAAATACCTTATAGCAGTCCTTGAGGGTAAATAATTTCATGATCATTAGTTAAATTTAGTTCCAAGGATACTTGAGCTCTTCTCTGGCGAACCCTCCTTGCAGCTTTACTGGTTCTTCTCTTCCTTCAAAAAATATATTCAACCCCTCATTATTAGCAACGTGAAAGGTCCACATCCATCTACGACCATCCAGGGATAGGCTTGTCGCCTAAGAAATAATCTCTTCTGAGACCTCAAAACAAACCCCACCAACATTAACCCTTTTGCCAAACCAAGAATTCACAAATTGCGTAGAAATTTGTTCGTCATGGCCATGGAGGCTTTCCATAAATTCTACAACCCCACCTTCGACACAATAGTCCAAACCACAACATCCTATTTGAAATCATTAGGTTTGTCAGGCTCATAATGAATTCTTTGTACATTATGTTGATTTTCAATTCTGTTATTGTTTTTCTATCCTTTTAAAGGCTTTGATAGTTGTGTTGGATAAAGGTCTTAAGTAGCCTCCCTTCAAGTTACACTCACTGCTTAGGAAACAACTAATTGCTCAAAAATTCTAGGATGAGCTCACCTGCAGTCATGGTGTTTATAGTAGTAGCATTTCAGACACACTGCATTGAAGAAGTTAACAATGATGGGGCCATTCTACTTTCTCTTCTTGACAAGTTCAGTGCACCAGCCAACTTTTCTAGAAGTTGGAACTCCTCTGACAAGTACCCCTGCCACTGGAAAAGGAATCATCTACCATCCAGATTACATGGTGCATACACTTAATATTTCTCAAGCCCAACTCTTTGGAATTTTGTCTTCAGCCATCTGTGGCTTACACAATTTGACAAAATTGGATTTGACCTTTAACAATCTCTTTGGGACCATTCCTCCTGAGCTAGGAAATTACATAGTATTAGGGTCTTTAGATCTCTGAAAAAATAGTCTTCACAGACAAATCCCTATCAAACTGGGTAGCATTAGAAACCTCAATTATTTGTCGATCTATGATAATTTCCTTAGCAAAAGCATTCTGCTCTCCATTTTTGGGCTTCCCTCAGTGGAGGTCATTTATTTGTCTAACAATAATTTGAGAGGAGAGATCATGTTAAATGTTGGGAATCTCACCCAAATCTCCAAGCTATGGTTGGGGGAAAATGCCTTAGTAGGAGAGATACCTTCATCTATTTCCAATTGTGGGCGTCTAATAGAGCTTTATCTGCACAACAATGAGTTGGTTGGGGAGTTGCCACAATCTCTAGGTCAGATTTCCAAATTATAATATCTATATGTTACTTACAATAAGCTTGGAACTCCCATCCTCATATCACTTGGTGATTGCACAAATCTCATTAAAGTTGAATTGTCCAACAACTCTTTCAATGGGGAAATATGATGGGAATTTGGCAAAGGCAACAATCTCACCATGATTTCTAGCACTCAAAATCAGCTCATAGGGTGCATATTATCCTCCCTTGGATCACTGAAATCCTTCAAGTAGCTTTATTTGAACCAAAACTTCCTCTATAGCATCATCCTAGTTGATTTTTGGGAATTTCAAAGAGGAGATCAACTTACATACAAATAGACTTGAGCGGTTCATTCTTCTCCAGTTGGGTGGACTCAGGTGTTTACAAATTTTGTTCTTATCCAAAAAAATTCATTCCGTGGTCCAATTTCTCTTGATCTTTTCAGTGCAAGGAGCTTACGAGAACTATATCTCTATAGGAATAGTCTTAGGGGAAGCATATCTGAAAGAATTTGTAATCTCACACAGTTAGAAAAGCTATTTTTGTTTAATAACCAGCTATCAGGCTGAATACTTGCACAATTGGGTGCCAATAATAATCTCACAAGAATTTATCTAATGGTTAATCAACTCACAAGGACAATACCTCTATCCCTTTTCTCTTCTGGACATTTGGAGATCCTAGATATGGGGAATAATCTATTGGAAGGGAACATTCCTCTAGAGATTGGTTGATGTCGAAGCTTGAGGCGGCTGATCCTGAGTCACAACAATCTAACTAGTGTTATTCCCTCAAATTTTCTAGGTTCAAATTCCATTATTCATTATGTGGACATGAGTGCTAATAAGTTACAAGGAAGAATACATCCAACACTTCTCCTATCCAAGTTTTTACAAGGTTTGCATCTCCACAACAACAATCTCACTAGAGGCATTCCTCCAAATATTGTTCAATGTCAGAGGTTGACAATTTGAGTCTAGCGTACAACAATTCGTTGGTAGTGGGCTAGCGTCCCTCGCGGGGATTCGCAACATGGTTTAATAGCCTCATGTGGATTCTATAAGTCTAGTGGTTGTATCGGGCATTGAAAGGTCAATCTTTTGGTGCAATGACAACCCTAGCTTGTAACAAGTGGTATCAGAGCTTGGTCACAGGTTCAAATCATGTAGGCCACAATGAGTGACGTTGGGAGGGGGATTGTTGGCAGTGGGCCAATGTCCCTCGTGGGGATTCACGACATGGTTTAACAAATTCCTATGGATTCTATAAATCTAATGGTTTTATTGGGCACTGAAATGTTGATATTTTGGTGCAACGACAAACCTAGCTTGTAACACAATCTTGGTGGTGTTATCCCTTGGTGGTTTTGCATTGCTAATAGTTGGGACACTATTTATTTTGTATAGGGTAATTTATAGCTCATATTATAATTAGAATGTTGTAATTAGAATTTTTCTTTGGATTTGTTTGTGTAAGTATATTTTGTTTGCATCAACATGATGCAAACAAAAATACTCACACAATCAAATCATTTCATGCAAACTATCTGATTGTTGCTTCTAGGTTTAAATATTTAGAAGTTTCCACAATAGTTGCTTTGATATTGTAACTTCTTATTAAGAAAATATTAATTATCTTAAACTTTATATAGCTTGCAATTTTCTATATTGTGAAGAAGTTTGGTAAGTTCTCTATAATTAAAATAGAAAAATAATGTATATATATTTTTTTATTTTATTTTTATTTTTTAATTAATAATTATTATATTAAAATATTTTGGAAGATGAAAGGGACCTATATTTATTGATTTTATTTGATGAATATATAAATATTTATAATTATATAAAAACACTAAACTAAATAGTCATATTTTGAAGTTATAAGATGACAACAATATCTAGAATTTTTTTTTTAAGTAATGACAATCAAAATATTTAGATATTAATGAATCATCTTAACTATAAGGAATTGTTCTTGTTGAATTAGCAATGTTGTGTTGGTCTATTGTTATGATATTTGAACTTGTCTAGATTACTTCTTGTCAATGGAATTTTATGTCTGTATACAATGAACTTGATTACTCTTCTAAGTATGTAAAGCAATGTAATATGCCACTACGTGTATCCTTCAAACTATTAACGGTTATGTCTTCATAATCATATTATTAATTTTTAAAAGAATATACAGAGACAAAATAAAATATATTTGATTCATAAATACTATTTTGAATCTATACTGTTGAATATTCGGGCAACTAAGAGGGAGAGGGTGAATCAATTGATAATAAAAAACCCCTTTTTAAACTTTATTCACAAATCTAGGACAACTAGTAGAACTAATTAAAATAGATAAACATGAAAGCATATGCATATAATAGATCAAATACAAGAAACACCAGAATTTATGTGGAAAACCCAATACAAGAAAAACCACAGAGAATGCTAATTCTCAATATATAAACACCGGTTAAGGTGGCACTAGTTAAGGTGATTTTAACAAAG
Source organism: Cryptomeria japonica (assembly GCF_030272615.1). Lineage (NCBI taxonomy): Eukaryota > Viridiplantae > Streptophyta > Pinopsida > Cupressales > Cupressaceae > Cryptomeria > Cryptomeria japonica. Next base: position 251,748,601 of record NC_081405.1, read on the forward strand.
GATGGCTCACTATTGAGATGCTCGCTATGGGAGGGCTCACTGCCCAGAAAGGCTCACTATCACATGGCTTATTGTCGAAGAGAGAAAGATACAAGAGAATCCACCATTGAAAAACATAGTCTGCACTGCTCAAACTGCTTCCAGTATCAATCTGCAACACAAATCAGCCCAACAATTGGATTCTTTCAATCTCACTTATCTTCAAAACAAAAAGCCACACACCAACTCATCTAGATCAAACTCTTATGGATGTTGTCTTCGAAAAAACATAATCCTCAATGTCAGCCAAGATACAGATCTAAAATAGGTCTCTACTAAACATTCCAGTGGTGGGAAGGAATGAGAAGTAAACCTCATCACAACGTTCCTCATCAAACACATCAACGTGCTATGAACATTGCTTAAGCTAGACCTAAAACATTATCCACACGCTAAATAATCATCATAGCACAATCTCAACTTTTGGGCCAAAACCTTGACTTTTGGATTAATTTGAACCCAAGAATAACATTGAATAATATTAGCAACACATCTTTTGACAAGCCAAGACATCTAGGAAATATGAGAAATCTCCAAACGCTCAATATCAACACATACATACACTATTGCTCAACATACCACATCCAGACCTAATCCGGACCACAAGAACATACATACGCTGCTACTCAACATACCACATCTGGACCACATAATTTGACATCAATGACAACATATAACATAATTCTAACAATTCCCCCCTTTTTTATTGATGACAACATCCATCAACGACATCCATCAATAAATAAACATTATACTCTCTCCCCCCTTTAACAACAATGACAAAGGCATGCAATACTCCCTCTATGAAACTCACTCTTGCTTCCACTAAGAGGAAGCACCCAAGCATCAGTCCAAAAAAGAATATGCAAGCTGCTCACTAGACCAATACATATCAAAATGCACATTAGTTCAAACTAGAAAGGGGTAATACCTCCAACTTCTATTAGAGACACTCAAAAGTATCTTTGCACAATGCCTTAGTGAATATGTTTGGAATCTATTTTTTTGTAGGGACATACGCAAGTCTGACTTCATTGTCCAACACTTTTTCCCTCAAGAAGTTGTACTTGATGGATATATGTTTTGTTCTGGAATGTTGATTTACATCCATCTAATAGACCTTGAAGTCCTTGAATGCTAAAAATGCCACAAACATCTTAATTGCCTCTATCCGAGCAAACAAGGCGTAAGTTTCATCAAAGTCAATGCCTTCAATTTGAGTATATCCTTTGCAAACTAACCTTGTCTTGTTTCTTACTTGTACCTTTCTATCTCCATCTAGCTTGTTCTGGAATACCCATTTAGTCCCAATCACATTCTTGTCATTTGATTTGTTGACTAGTTCCCATGTTTGATTTTTCTCAATTTGATATAGTTCCTCTTTCATTGCCTTCATCCAATTCTGATCATTACAATCCTCTTCTATAGTCTTTGGCTTAATTTCAGATAGTAAACATTAAAAAACTTGATCTTTAGCTGCTTTGCTTCTTGTGATGATACATTTTCTCTTATCTCCAATACTCTGATCTTCTGAATGATTCCTCTTAACATACCTTGGAGTTTTCGATGTAGATGCTGGAGCATCTTGATCATTATTTTCTTCATTTTTATTTTGTTCTTCTATAGTGTCATAAAATTGTGACCCTTTCAATTTTAACCACATTTGAGGCCCTCACCTTGGCGATGATATCTTCTTCTCCGACAGAGACACCTTTTCTGCACCTTCACCCTTGAATTTCTCCTGTTTGAGCCCCAAGATTGCCTCAAGACATGGGTGTGGCACCCCTATCCCCCCCCTCTTAGAGTGGACCCACGATAGGTCCCCCGAGTCCTATCTAATTTTCAGGATTCCAAACTTCCCCGATGTCAACCTTTGGTGAGACAAATTAATTCTCTAAGGCATGTATAAAGGGAGTTAGTCTTCTCATTTGCATGTACACAAAATACACAATAGGCAAAATTCAAGCGAAAGGTCTTCATTAAGCATTCAAGTCTTCAAGCATCCATCAAGTCTTCTTCTTCATGTGTCTTCTTCATTCATCCATTGGAACAACATTACAACATTCATTTGCAAGCATATGTGTGTGTTAGGGTTTTGTCATGTTACATGCCATTTTATGCAAACACTTGTGATTACATTCAAGAAGCAAAGTAACTATCATCAACAAATTGCATATCTACAAGGTATACATTTTCATTATTTACATTTAAGCATTTGTAATTACTTTCTTTTAAGGTTGATTCCTCAACTGGGGTTTGACTAAGGCAAACTCCTATCCAAAACCCTTGTTCTCTTCTTTTATGTGTGTAGGTTGCAGGTGTGCAACTATAATTGCAAGTTTGGGCTTCATTTGTAGAGACAGAAAAATCCTTTCCATTTCGCAGATTTTTCAGAGGATTGTGTGCACTTTCAACATGATCCCAATGACTTTTCTCCAAATTTGGAGGACAAATCCATATCAGTCTAAATATCTCAGATCCTAAGTTAAAGTTTGATCTCGAACCAGTAGCTCCTCCTTTCACCCATTTTATCTCTCTTTTCTGCATAGTCAACAAGTCAACTCTTCTACTTACAAAAGAGGGAAAATTACATTCCAACACTTGCAATCCACTTAGAATTCACATCCTTGTTTCCCTTGGATTTGGATCTAGTGGATTCAACCCCTCTTTTGAATGTAAAGTATCTCCCAAGTGAAAATCATCCTAGTGATTTCCTTTCTCTATCCTGGATGGGGAATCACTAGGGTTCAATTTTCCACTTTACATCTTCCTTTTTCCTTTCTCCAAACTCATCAGACTCATATTCTACTACTGTTCTTGAGGTTTTTGAAGTACTTCCATTAACTCTCACATTTTCACTTTCAACGATCTTATTCAACCTTTTGTTGTAATAGCGATATGCCTTTCTCTTGGTTGAGTAGCCTAAGAATACGCCTTCATCTACTCTACTATCAAATTTTCCAAGATTATCCTCATCTCTCTAGATATAGCATTTGCTTCCAAATACGTTGAAATATTTTTCTATCAGAGTTCTACCATACCAAATTTCATAAGATGTATTCTCATATTTCCTTTGATATATGATTTTGTTAAGAGTGTATTCTACTGTATGAATTGCTTCTCTCTAGTAGACTTCCAATAACTCTTCTCCTTTTATCATAGTTTTGTTGATAAGGTTGAAAGCACCAGAATACTAAGAGGGGGGCAGTGAATTAGTATTCCCAAGTAAATATAACAATAAAATTTTTACCAATTGAAGCTTTCCTCAAACTTAAAACATATAATGCAGAATAAACAAGAAGAACACAACCACAAGATGAACACCATAATTTGTACGTGTAAAACTAAAAAAGGAAAAAAACACAAAGATTGTTAACTCTTAAGACAATATAACTAGTTATAGTTGAGTTTGCAAATAGGTGACTCTCTATCGGGTGGCTCACTTCTAGATTAAAAAAATGGCTCATTGCCAGATTGGTCACTACAGATACAAAATAAATGGCTAACTGTCGAAATGCTCACTACAATTGAAAGGGTTGAACTGAGAAAGTTTGCGTCTCCAAATGCATGGGATTAGTTTCAAGTTAAGCTCATATCACAAACCTCAGTCTACTTTATAGAAGATCTAGTTAGAGATCTCTACACTATTGTTCCACAGTAGGGTCGGTAAAGGACTACTACACTATTGATTTCCTTCATTGTCTGCAACTCGCACATACACTACTTTTGTTGCCAACTATCTTTTTCACATCACACACACTCACTCTTGATCAATTTACTTCTTATTCATTCATCACTCATGAACATATATATATATATATATATATATATATATATATATATCAAAGGGCACAAATACAAAATAGTGTGTTGACTAAGCCCAACACGTTATCAATAAGCTCATGTTTCCCTCCACAATACTTCTACACAATTATTTTACATACTTTTGATTACCAAAGCATATACCGTGATTACTAGAAAAGGGCAAGGGTCATTCGGACCTAAGAGAATAGACCTATCGCCACATGATCACACTTAATATTTCTAAAATATAGACTCCACATGTACTAATGAAACCACAATTGCAAAAATTAAAGAGATACTTTTGATAGATACCAAAGTTGTAAGTTGTTGAAATCGGGACACATAATTGATACCGGGATCAACTAGAATACCTTCATCCAAAACTATCCATGCTACATAATAACTTTTAACCAAAAACATCCATAACGTCGGTACTGATATTCGAGGCTGCATACATTATCAGGTACAAAATCGGATGACTAGTTTGACATCAATGATAATATTATTCACACAAGTATAACAAGTTTTAGCTGCCTTCTGTATAGTTTAGTTCATCCTTTCCACTACACCATTTTGTAGTGATTTCCAAGGGGAAAATAACTGTCTTTTAATGCCATGTTTCTCACATAAGTCATTCAAGCCATCAGAAATAAATTCTCCAACTCTATCAGATCTTAAACACTTGATTTTCCTATCAACCTCATTCTCAACTTTTGCTTTGAATATCTTGAACTTCTCTAATGCCTCAAACTTCTCTCTTAGAAATGCAACCCAACTCATCCTAGAATAATCATCAATTAGTAACATGAAATACCTCTCACCTTGGAAGCTCATTGTTTTGGTTGAACCACATAGATCTATGTGAACCAAATTTGGTTATCCAGTGCACGAGTACTCCTTTCCTTTGAGTGCACTCTTAGTCTATTTTCCTACTTGATATTCCCTGCAAATATTGTTCTTTGATTTATTCAATCTTTGTAAATCTCTCACTGCACTCCTTGAGTTGATCTATACCAAGTTGTCAAATTTTATATGACACATCCACCAGTGCCATAGCTAGCTATCATCAAGTTGAGATATTAAAAAGTGTCTTATAGCTCCTTCCAGATGATGCATATTTCCATTTGCCCTCCTTCTAGATGCAATAATTGTTTTGGACTCCTTTCGGATCTCACATCCATTATCCTGAAAAACAACATTTTGTCCACTTTCACACATATGTCCAACACTCAAAATATTATGATGTAAATCTTTCGCATAGTAAACATTGTCAGTGTTATGTTTTCCATCAAAAATAATTGAACCAATTCCAACAATTTGTGTTGTTTGATAATATTGGAACCTAATAGAACCCCCATCATATTTTTCAAGCTTTATGAACTTACTCTTATCACTAGTCATATGATTTGAATACCCACTATTAATTGACTGTTCAATCTTATTTCATCTAGCATGAAATGTAGTAGAAAAAATCTTAGAGATGTCAAACCTAGGAACATCCTTTTCTACTATAAATAATCAATCACCTTCTTCATATTCTGACTCATCATCTGAGATACCAACATCATCTTAACATAATAAGCTTTCTTATTGAACTTTCCCTTGTTATCTCGAAACTTTTGTCTAGCTTTGTTTTCTAGACATCTAGTAGCTATATCATAAATCTTTCCACACCTAAAAAAATTTAAAGGGTAACATACCTTTGTACTTTTTGGTACCTTTCTTCAGTTTCCTCACAAAATTTTCTTACATCTCATCTGGGCTCTCATCATCATCTGGACCATCTTCAGATGCTTTGAATGATGTTTCTATTTTGCCTTTGTCCTTTCCAAACTTTCTTATTTCAAATGTAGCAAGGGTACCAAATAGTTGTTCTCCAGTGAACTTCTTTAGATCATAGGTTTCTTCAATAGCTAAGAGCTTATCACTGTAACTCATAGGTAAAGTCATCAAGATTTTGTCAATAACATCTTCATTATTCAAAGTGCCTCAGAGTTCTCTAATTTCACTCACAGTGCTATCAACCTTCTCAAAATAGCTTTCATCTTCAGGTTTTCATACCTTCACTTAGTTGTTAGCCTCTTTGTCAACTTAACTCTCTAATTACCTTCAGAGATATATTTCAACTTCTGCCAAACCTCATAAGAAAAATTCAAAGAGATAACTTTTTTCAATTCAATTTTTGATAATGCACTAAAGATAGTGTACCTTTCCTTTTCATTTTCTTCATAGGCTTGAACTTCTTCCAGAGTAGTAAGACCATTCACTGATTGAACATACTTAGTCTCCATAGCCTTCCAAGTGTTGTAACCTAGAGAAACCAGATAACCTCTCATCTTCCCTTTCTAGAAATTGTAATTAGATCCCTCAAAGATAGGAATGGATAATTTGTTTTCCATTATATCGGTATCTACCTCAAGTGATTAAGCTCTATATCTAGGAACCAAAGCTCTTAAACCAATTATTGCATATTCAGGCAACTGAGGGGGGGTGAACTAGCTGATGATAAAAATCCCCTTTTTAATTTTATTCACTAATCTAGGATAATTAGCAGAACTAATTAAAATAGATAAACATGAAAGCATATACACATAAGAAAATCAGCCACAAGAAACACTAGAATTTACATGGAAAACCCAATAAGGGAAAAAACATGGAGAATGTTAATTCTCAATATATTCATCGATTAAGGTGATTTTTACAAAGGATGGCTGAATACTAGGATGCTCACTATGGGAGGGATCACTGCCTAGAAATGCTCACTGTTGGAGGGCTCACTACCCAGAAAGGCTCTCTACTGAATAGAGAAAGATACATGAGAATCTGCAACATAAATCAACACAACAATTGGATTCTTTCAATCTCACTTATCTTCAACACAAAAAGACACACAAAAACTCATCCAAACCAAACTCTTATATATGTTGTCTCTAGAAAAACATAATCCTCAATGTCGGCCAAGACATAGATCTAAAATAGGTCTCCACTAAACATTACAGTGTTCGAAATTAATTAGAAGTAGACCTCATCACAATGTTCATTAGCAAACACATCAACACGCTAGGAACATCACTTAAGCCAGACCTAAAACATTATCCACATGCTAAACAATCGCAATATCACAATTTCAAGTTTTGGGCCAAAACATCGACTTTCAAATCGATCTGGATGCAAGAATAGAACTGAATAATATTAGTAACACATCTTCCAAAAATCCAAGACATCTAGGAAATTTGGGAAACCTCTAAATGCTCAATATCAATACATATATACATTATTGCTAAACATACCATATGTGGACCTAATTTAGACCACAAGATTTGACATCAATGACAACATATAACATAATGCTAACAAATACAAGGTGAAAATAATATAGAATGACTAATACTAATAATGAATCTTTATCTTTTTTTATTTAATAAAGAATAAATGTTCTTTCTACATTTGTTAACTAAAAACATGTAATCATTCAAGAGTTCAAAAGTAATAAACATATTGACTTTTGTACTCAACCACTACTATCTTGTATAACATAAGTGGAAGTTGATATAATTATTTGCATTCATAGATTTGAATATTTGAATATTTATAAGATTTGATTTTGAATATGTTTATGTGAATTTATCTATTATATTAAAATTATTTCATTCATATTAATAGATAAATAGTTCTAAATATATTAAACTGTGAAAGGCCCGAACCTTTACAAAACCATAAAACTAATGAGTGACCAAAACCAAGGGCTCACAAGGGGTCAGGACCCAAGAATAGAAAGCCTACTACTAAAAAGGAACAAACATCAACAAGCTTGAAGGACCACCAAAAAAACCCAAAAATTAGAACAACCATACCCAATAGTCCAAAAAATAAAATAGGACATTCCCCCACTGAAAGAACGAAATGATAGCCTACCTGGTGGGGGAAATCACTATCTTGCTATCCTATCATATTTATTTTCCTTTCTCAAAAAAGGAGAACTTTATATTTAAACCTTTCCTAGAGTAAATGGCCAGGGAGTCCAGTGTAGCCTTCACCTTAAACATAAATGATTCTAGCCCCATAGTAGTGGTTGAGTCCAAATGGCACCTCTTCTTAGCACACCTCATTGTAATTTCATCTTGTATAGCTTGGAGAACAACATAAATCTTCTTTATCATATCCATGTTCTATGCAAACATATTCTCCATTTTACTTTTCATGGAATCCTAATTGTAATGCAATGCTTCTACCACATCCGCCAAATCCTTTTTGTCATTATCGTGGTTAACATTTTCACTAAGCTCCTTCATAGAATTTTCCAAACCTTCCCACTTATCAAACATGGTAGAAAATATACCTAGTGCCATCCAAACACCCTATTTCTTGTTGTCCATGTCCCAACTTGAGGCTTTGGTGTCCACTTCAACAAGGGCTTCAAGTGTGTCAATTTTCTTTTTTACCACATCAAATTATCCTAGAAGCTAGTGGATTGCAAGTTCACACTTATTGAATCCCTCGTAGAGCTCATTCACTTTGGCTACAAAGAGAGGAATTTCATCCTTAAACAAAGTACTCTAAGGAGAAGAATGAGGGGAATTAAGGGGGATGAGGGGAAGGAGGGTACTAACATTGCTCATCAAGTTTTTAGGGGTCCAATTAGACCCAATGGGCCAAGAAGTAGTTGTCTCATCTGAAACTTGTTCAACAATAATTAGTATTTTTATAGAGGATTCACCAATATAGGGAATAGGGCCTAGGATTCTTCTAGAGCTTATGAGAAGCACTAGAATCAATCAAGTTGATCGGTAACTAAACATAGAGGCTTGGGCGAGAAGGATTTATTGCAAGGTCACTTGTTGGGGTTAGACCCAGATGAAAATTATGAAGACACATAACGAGAGTTTGGTTCAAGGGGAGGGTACCTTTAGAGTTGGCCACCAGAATAGATTAGGCTATGGAGGAGAAAATCTAGAAGGGAAAGTTCATCTTAACACCACATCTTAAGTGATTGAACATCAAGAATAATAGGGAGTGAAAACATTTAAAGCATTTTTCTAGGGTGAAAAACTTCATCAAGAGCGACACCGCCTCTTTCCAAATATCAAACATGTCATCTCTTTTGAAACTTCTTTAAGAGGTAGGTGACATTCTTGTTGAGCTTGGAAACATTTTGATGTCCTCCTTGTAGTTGCCTTTGGGATTTTTTGGGAAGAACATTCCTTTCGTAGCCAACCTAGTTGTGGTATTAGTAGTCTCCATTGATATTGTGAACTTCACCTTCCCCACCTAAACATCACCATTCTCCTAGAACTAGGAAAGTTGTTTCGATAGCAGAGGATCAAAGCCCTTCATTCCTTCCACATAATTAATAAGTTTAACCCACACCTAATTTTCCCAAAGGATCTCATTCTCTTTGAGTTTATCATAATTATCAGACTATGCTTGAATTAAATCGCCTCCCATAGTTACTGCAACAAAACCAAAGCCATGGGTCAAGACAGGATTACACAAACTAGGATTAGAAAAAGCACAATTAGGGAAAGTTTTAAAAATGTCTCTTTCTCTTCCTCTAAAAAAGGAAGTCCCATTTATGATATTATTGAAGTACGTCATGGACAATATATAAAGCAAAAAGGTGATTTTCAAATCTTTAGGGCTCATAGATTTTATTATTTTCATTAATCATGGCACAAATATTGTAGGCAATTTGTGTTGATCCATCCAATTGTTAATCCCCTTGGAGAAAGGACTTAGGTTAGGTAACCTGTGAGTAGTCCTATTGCCTTCTCTAAGGATGTGTTAAAAAATCATGTGGTCCAATATAGTGACGACACTATGGCATTTTGAAATGATAACTACCACTTGCTAGTCTAGTCTAGTTGTAATTTATAATATCATAATAACATTCTTGGAATCACCTTCTATGATTAACTTTCATCCTTTATTTTTGGGAAAAGAGATTCCATTAAAAGCTACCATCACCTTTGCCATGCTAGAGGTTTAGGTACCAAGATTAGCCAGATAGGCCACAACCACTTTTCCATCTGAGTTTCTAATGACACCACCCCCTCCTGCTTGACCCAGATTCCCTCTAGAGGACCCATCAAAATTTAAATTCAACCAACTAGGATCAGGGGGAACCATTAATATATACTTTTGATTATACTTTATGTAGTTAAACCCTTTTATTAATTATAAATATCAAACTTGTAGTTTTCTTTAATGCTGATTTATTGTGAGTTTCACTTTATTTTTACTTTTTGTATACATATATAAAATAATATATTGCAATAAATAATGAAAATGGAAACGAGCATCTAACCCAAATAGACCATTTGTAAATATTATGTAATGTAATATATATAATTTAGTGTAATCTACGTATTCAATCCCACATTTTGGTTATTAAACATTGTTAAAGTTTGATTAAAAATATTTCATTCTAATGTGAGAAAACTTGTGGATTTTTTGTTGACTCATGTTAATGTTGGCAACAACAATGAAAGAAAACTGAGAGGGGGGGGGCGGGGAATGAGTTTTCATTGGAATAAACAATTTAAGGACAATCTTAGATCCAATCAACTGCAACAAGAGTAAATAAAAAGACAATAACAACAAGATTTTGATGTGGAAAAGCTGGTTAAGGGAAAAACTATGGTGGGAACCTACCCACAATAAGATGATACTCTATAGTAGTATGTGTAAATATTATAATGGGGAATGCACATGCATTCAGGTACACTACCTAGAGATCAATGCTCAAAATACAATGACCCAGAAGGCTCCAACCCTCAAGGAATGTTCACTACCTTACAAAGATACTCGAACTATAATTTGGCAAAGATGAACTGCAAAAATAGCATCTGCTAATGCTTGATGATAGTTATAGTTAAGCTCATTTGTCTTCTCTGCAACAATGTTTACTCAATACACCATACCAAAGGATAAATTCACTTATGCATACATACACCACTTTCTGATAATGTAGACACAACATTGACACCTAAATTGCATGAATATAACACCTATTTATATAGATCATCAACCTTGCCTACAATGTCGACCAAACCGTCAAACCTTAACTACAAAATTACATCATACGATACATAAATCAACCACCAAACCAATATAATGGCATGACGACATAGCATGGACCAACCTGCCAAAGTACCCTAGAGAAAATAAGAATCTAACATACTAAATGGAGATAAAAAAAATTTAAATATCAACTAATGCAACAAATAACATCATCTTCTAATTATGTTCATTAATTAATCAACCATTATGAACATACATAATAGAAAATTGATTAAAATACACATGATTGTATGTAGGGTGCCTTTATCTCCCCATGAGGACAAATTCATTTGGAAAGGGACCCAATCAGGGGAATTCTTGGTCAAGTCTACTTATAGACAACTCTTGAGACCCATTGGTGATGTTGAATGCTAGAAGAAGATATGAAACCCAAAACTTATTCCAAAAATTAACTTCTTATGGTGGTCCCTTATGCATGGAAAAATATTGACTTAGGACAATTTGAAAAGGAGGGGATTCCAACTTCCTAGCAGATGTATCTTATGTAAAGTTGAGGAGGAATCTACTAGCCATCTTTTCATCCACTGCCCTTTTGCAGTGCACTTGTGGGCCATTACCCTTGAAAAATGTGGTATACAATGGGTTTTTCATGATAACATTCATCAGTTTGTTAATGCACAATCACCTCCCACCCACCACCCCCTGATTATACAACTATGGAGGCAAATCCCTCCTCATATCTGCTAGAGTGTTTGGAAAGAAAGAAATAACATAATCTTCAGAGATGCTGAAACCTCCCCTGATAATGTTTTTTCTAGTTGTTTCAAAATGCTTATGGTAATATATCAGTGATTAGGTGGAAACCCCCCCAATCCTCCTAACCTGACTAATAAAAGAAATTTTGAACTCGAGAAGACCCCCCTAGAGTTTAAACTCTTCAATAAGACTTCAAAGATCAACAAAAAAAGGACCAAATGGTTATCCCCAAACCCCTCTTGGCATAAACTGAATTTTGATGGGTCAGTTAAAAATACCTAGCAAGCGGGTGGTGGTATTATTCATGACCATCAAGGGACTACTATTGTCGCCTATATGGGTAGCCTAAAGAATCATTCTGTCACTCAAGATGAGGGAATGGCTTTCCTATGGGGCCTGAAATTTGCCATTGATATAGGTATTAGACAACTGGGAATTGAAGGTGACTCTAAAGTTTTTTTGGAAGTTATCCCTGGTAGATCTGTAGTGGGTTGGAAAGTGGATTCTATTTTGAGGGATGCAAGAATTTTTTTGGCTAACCTTGACTATTTCACTATCTGCCACATTTTTAGAGAAGGAAATGTGGCTAATGAATCTATGGTTGTTGTGGGTAGGCTACAAAACGGATTATGATGCTGGAGGAATACTAATCTACTACTAATGACCACCAAGGAGATCTTGGAGAAAGAAAAAAACTAAGTCTTATGATGAATTTTTCTAATTGTTATCAGATGAAGAGCATCAATTTTTCAAATTTTGAATTTGGAGGGGAAACCCGCCAATCATGGGTTGGGATTGCCACATAGATGCATATGGCCTTGTCATCAGTCTCAAGGGGGTTTAAATAATAATGATACTTATCGGTGTAGTACCGATATCGGGAAAGGAAATTTTCTATTTATCATCCAAACGAATGTCATTGGTGATGATGAAGGCAATAGATGGGCTCAACTAAATCACATTGGGTGGATTGATGGTTCACATGAGTGTAATAGATTTCTTGATGGGGAAATATGTTTAAACACAACTTTCAATAATCACGATGATTATTGCATGATTTTATTCTAGAATTTGCTGAGTTTTCTTCTTGACTCTACTTCTGCTTTGGTTCAACTTTGTATCCTTGATGTCTTGTTTTTCATTTTCTCTTCTAAGCTAGAAGAAACGACCATGGGGGGTGACAGACTAAGACTTGAACTCAACAAAATGGATGAATTCAAATCTAGGCCGACGGTTTGGTTTGTTTGCTTGGAAGAAGACATTGATAAATTCATGGAGAGCATGAAAGGAAATGATGATAGACTTTCGAAGCAGTTTGTGGCCTTCTAGGAGGACACAAGGGTCACTATGGGTGGTATCTCATTTGAAGTTAATGAAGATGTGATTTCTCAATTGACGAGCCTATCCATGGAGGGTAGGAAATGGAAGAAACAAAGCTGCATATTAGACACCACCAACCTAAACCAGCTTTTCCACAATGGGGAGAACCCTATGAAGAGGGTTGGTGGCTTCAACTAGGAAGAACTTCTGCCACCTTGGGATGTAGTTTGCTACATCATCATGAATTATTTCACCCTTGAAGGATGGTATGGGTTTTTCTACTACTATCACCTTCCTTTCCTTAACCATCTTAGGAATAAAGATCTTATCTCCATTCTTTTTATTTGCTGCACTTTATGGATTCTAATGTGAGAGATATTGTGGAAGTCAAGAAGAAAGGAAAGGACTTTACTATTCTCCACCAAGGTCTCATCCTCCACCTTTACAATTTCCACTTGGCCCTCTAGCCTCCTTGCATGATTTCTATTCAGAATGTGTCTGAAAGACAATCTCCAGCCATAGTTGTTGATAACCCTGACATATGCCCTCCTTAGTTTCCCAAACCTGGCTCCTCTAGTAAGAAAAATAAAAATCACTACTCGGAGGATTCAAAACCCCCTAAGAAAGTGAGAATCTAGGAAATTGACTATGATGTGGAGATTACAAATGAAGCTAACACTCCTTGCTGCTCTATGAGATGGGCATCCAAATCCCCTGAGAAATCCTTAAGGGACCCCTCCTCGTCCCATAAAACTGGGGATTCCATCCCCTCTGGTAATGTGGCCCCATTTCAGTCCACCTTGACCTCCCACTCTACCAACTCCACCCATGTGTCTGAGAGCCCTAAAACTTCCATGAGCCCAGATGTCAGTCCCAAATCCTGGGAAAACTCTCCATCCCCTACTCTTAGGTTTGATAAGATGATGGTGGTGGAGGAAATGAGCAACATCAAGGAGGAAGTAGATGGAAAACAAATGGATTTGGAAAAGAAAGTGGATGGCATGATTGAAACCCTGTAAGCAACTACCAATAGAACAAAGGCCATTGAGAAAAAGGTGCATGACATCTCTAGGTTTGCTCAAAATTTCATGTACAACTCTGCGACCACTCTTTGTCTCTTGTAGGAAATCACACTCAAAGGTAAAGGAAAGGAGGATGAGGACTACAAGGACCTCTTTAAATTCCTCACCAAGGAATGGGCAAGGAAGCTCCTCACCAAAAGGAGCCATGGAAAAAAGAAGTAGTTAGGTTTTCTATGGTTTGGGTTTCTGGTTTTTTTAAAGGCCCTAATAGTATGTCAGCTTATAGTTACAATTTCTGGTTATGCCTGGACTTAACTACCTTTTGGCCTGTGTGGCATTTTTTAATTATGACTTTTATATACTCGGTTAATATGCATAGCATGTTTGAAGTTTTTGATAGAGGAAAGTTTAGGAGGCAATGATTTTGCTGCTTCTCTGCTGATAGTTGGTTATCCACTATTTTATTATCTATACTTGGGATAACCCCCTAGTTTTGATTGCTTTTAATATCAAAAACATCATTAACTTCTCTCTAGGGTGCTTCAACATCATTATTTAATTAACTACCATAATGACATCCTACTCACATGATAATCTCATCTAATAATAATCAACCTTTAATTTAATGTATCATATTCATTTACTAACCATAAGATATGCAACCTAATAGATTAATTACCAAATATTATATGCAAGCTAATCTACCATTCACTAGCATGATACATTTACTCTTTCAATGCAAAGATAATCCCCTTTCTTAAGTTCATTTTATGATCCAAATCCAAAGGTGTTTAAAACCATCATTTCATGTGTACATGCTCTTTATCCATTTTCATATTAATGCAATACTAGGGCATAAAGCATATTTAACCTTACAGATCTTTTATCCATACTACACATGCATCTAAATTCCTAAAATGATCATTTCCTCAATCTTAATTCCTAAATGCATTAATGCAAGTATCTTATTTCTTTCCTTAAACTAATCATCTTATATTTCTATGCATACTTTATAGTTTCCAATGCAATTACATGAATGATATCTTATCTACATGATATTCATTTATGAACCACAATTCCTATATCTTACTCATTCCATTTTCTTAAGGTCTTTTCACATATGAATCTACTTCTAGATAATAACCATAGAATCTAAACCAACACAATAATATCATAAATATATTCTTTTACAAATGTAATTCCATTGAAACAACTAAGTACATGAAGATCACATACATTCAATTATACAAGAACGTCACCATGCATCTCATGGTTCTAATATTACAAATCAAGTTATAATCCTAAGTACCATCTATATTACAATCACAAGCATATGAATATTACATAATGAGTACAACTCATTCCTAACACATGTTTCCTTCTACTTGCAAGGTAATACATTACATGAGTCCAAGATATCCTTTACATAAATCTTCTACAATAACATTCATAATCCATCATGAAGAATAATCCACATCCACACATGAAGAAATCCAAGAGAACATCCAAATGGTTGAAAAACACCAACCACCCAACCATGTGGAACTAAAAGAACCACCCCGCATTCTAGGAGATGACACAAGGTCCCAACACACACTCTACCTCTAGGTTGACACTCAACAACCAAAGAGACCCAATGTAACACAAAATCTCAAGCATGAACCAATCACACCACTCACAAGTAAGAAACTCCTAGAGGCTTACAAATCAACAAGTCATAAATACAAATCCACAAGGCATATTAACAATCAACAAGGGGGACACATATATGAGTGGATTGTCATCACATTCCATCCTCAACATAACAAATATTATAACATAAGGCACAAGCCTGATGGACATGTGGAGCCATCTCTACCTATGAGAGATCAAGGGAGATTGACTTGCCATCGCAATGGCCTTCCCATGCCTATCCGAAAACATCCTCCCTAGGATAAATTCATGGGGCTCACAACTATTCATTATCTTGATTAATGAAGTATTTACCCATCCCATTAATTTTTATTATCATCTTATCACTTGTTTACATCATAGTAAATTCCCAATGTGCCCTGGCAGTCTAGGCTTCATGCATCCTTACAAGGAACCTCATGCAAGCCTATTTCTTGTGACCCCAGTCATCACAAGGAAGCCCACTCCCCCTAACATGGCCTAAATCATAAATGCAACAAGAGGCTCATTAACAACATATAAATCTGAACTACCATCATACAACCACACACATACATGGATATCCAATAGTCATATTACCAAGTAACAACAAAGAGCCTTATAGAATAAAATACATCAAGACAAGATAATCGAATCTACTCAACAGAGAAATAAGAATCAACAGCAAGGCACATCAACTTGCTAGTCTAAAAATGATAAAACAATCTTCTCTATCATGGCTTCTCAACATGATAGAGGGCATAAATCCAACATAAAGATTTTTCCACAACAATAGAAGAAAATTCATTAAAATATTCATTGGATGGATCAAATGCAAAATCTAGAAAACAAGATCAAGTAACCAAAAATGACTCTAGTACAAACCGAACTTAGAAAAATATGGAAATAAAATACCAAAATTACAAAATTCTCTTAAACCATAGATTAGCGCATCTCAATATTAGAATAGCACATTTGACCAATACTAAGGTGCTTTTGACCAGTTGTGGAGTGCTTTTAACCTTCCATTTAATGCATTTGATCAATGTTTTAGCATATGTGTACAACAAACTAGTGCATATAATAAACAGTTTGGTGCATATGGCAAATAGTCTGGTGCATACTAGAAAATGTTTAGTGCATATGGTAAAATAAATCGCACATATGACTCAGAGTGAAAATCGATGGAAAAATGACTAAGTTACGAAATCAAAATAAAATTCAATGAAAAATGACTAAGTCCTAAAACCAGATTGATCAGTGATGCCCAGACAAGATGAAATGAAAGAAACAAATGAAATTGCAAATGGTAAGCCACATAAACAGTTATTATCGAATTCCCAACAAGGGCGTAGAAGCAAACGTACACATAGAGACTTATGGAGAGAGTCTCACCAAGCCAAATGGAAAGAGTCGACATTCACAAACTCAAAAGAGAATGAAGATACATCCTGGAACACAAACAAGAGCCTTCAAAGAGAAGTGATGAAGATTCCATGGAGTCTCTTTCATAGCCAAGCCAGATCAAGGAAACACATAATGATTCATCATTTCTCAAAGTCCCTTCAATAGAACAACTAGAAAACACGAAGGATACAAGAATCATCCTCAATCACAGACAAGAACAAGGATCCATCATAGAAACAAATAACAATATTGTTGAGTTGTGTGTTCATGACAAAACCAAACCCAACTAATAAGAATGAAATATTTTTCCCAAAACCTATAGTTCCACTTTATAATAAATTCTATGCACATAATTTGATAGACTATAGTACAAACTATACAAATAATTATTTTTTCCCAAATATTCACACACGTTTCTGCATACATGGTGCATATAGAGAAAGAGATTAAAATAAGTGAAGGTAACGATCCCCTGTTGGTATTATGGATGACTTCATCATGTGTTGCATTGGTTTTGTCACTGATGTCAACACTCATCTTCTTGAAGGTCTACATTATGTTCACCGGTATGGTTAGTGGCTTATGCATAGTCACCGATATGTGTTCACCAGTAGGTTATATGGTTGATCGACAATGATGATAACTTGGAGATCATCTAGTTATGTCGAAGACATGGACTCGAAGTTTAGATTTGGTGTTTTTCTTATTGGTCTAATCGGGTTGACAGATTTGCCTTTACCGACAGATAGGTCTAGGTTATGGACCGATACATGATATCTATTCTAGATCAGCACAACACATTTTGGAGATGGTTTATTGATTGGTAAATTTATTGAACCAACATATTGTATTGCATCAAGACTTATTTGTAATTGATTTTATTGTAATATCTTTAGTGAGCTGACCTTATGTATAGGTCTTAGGTTTTGTATAAATGATTCTAAGATCTTATTGAAGATCATAGGATTATGGTATGAGTGTGTTCAAACATTGAAGAACGAAAATAAGCATATCCTTGTACGAATCACACAAACATTATTTCAAGGTTGAAGGAAGGTTATGAAGGTGTTTAGCACTCATGTTCAGAGCTTAAAACAATATTGAATCCAACATTACATATGCTATTTTGAGAAGTACATTGTCATTGGATTTAACCATCCAATTATAGTTAGTGTGACTCCTATTTTCTGATTAAGCAGTGAGTTCTAAGTGGTTGGCCTTTCTGCATGTGCAGACCCCATTTGTATACACTTACTATCTACAGTAGTATCATCTGATTGTGGGTAAGGTTTCCCACCATGGTTTTTGCCCTTACTGAGTTTCCATGTCAAAATATTTGTGTCATGTGTTGTGGATGTTGTTTCTCTTTCTGTTTGATGCATTAAGTAATATCAGTACTACTATAATTGTTAATCTATTTTACCAACACTAAGTTTAAGTTGGAATAATTTGCATTTGGATTATAATCTATTGCTAACTGGTTCACAACTAATTCACCCCCCCCCTCTCAGTTGTCCTTCCTAGTTCCTAACTATTGGTATCATAGCCAAGTCCTCTTTTTGTAGAAGCCTAACATCTTGAGGAGATCCTATGGCAACAAATATTTTTAGGAAGGGCAGTCTGAAACTTGATGGAACTAACTATGGTCTATGGAAGATCAGAATGGAAACACATCTGAACTACATTGGAAGAGATATATGGAATGTTACTAAGAATAGCTATGTTGGTCCTACTCTGAATCAAACCCATCCACTGACATTGGCTAAGGACTTGGAGAATGATTTCAATGCAAGAGAAGCACTTCTGAGTGCATTATCTAATCAACAAATCATGGGATTATCAAACCGATCTACTGCTAAAGCTATTTGGGATAAATCGGAAACACTTAATGAAGGAGATATCACTATCAATATTGCAAAACTGGAATGTTTTTTATTATGGGAAAAACAAAGTTTTGAAGGGACCTTGAAACCCTTTACAATAGATCCTTAAAAGATAAGAGCATTAAGAAACAAAAAAAACATTTTGCAAAAAAAAGAGCATAGTTCTGGGCAAAAACCAACATAAAAGCCCAACAAAACTAGCTACATCCAGCCAAAACTGAATAAAGACAAAACACAAATTACTTAATGCTTTTTAGGGCATTAGCCAAATTTCTGCAAATCCCTTGCAAGTATTTGATATTATCTCTGAGCATTGGGATTGTTAGGTCCCAGAGACAACTGAGAGGGGGCGGGGGGTGAATCAGTTGTCAATTAATTTCAAACCCAAATCTAACTTAACTAAACTTTTATACCAATAAACAGTTTTAATAGTTAATTGTAGTACCGATAAAGTTTAATGCATGAAACAAAAAGACAAATAACATCCACAACACATAACACAAATATTTGTATGTGGAAACCCTGTAAGGGGAAAAACTACGGTGGGAAACCTTACCCACAATCAGATGATACTACTATAGATAGTATGTGTGTACAATATGGAGTCTATACATGCAGAAAGGTCAACTACCTAGAGCTCACTTCTCAATCACAAAATGGGAGTCACATTGACTACAATTGGATGGTTAAATCCAATGATAATTTAGAACTCAAAATAGCATCTTCATATGTTGGATTCAGTACCGATTAAGCTCTGATTTTCCTTCTTCAAACCTTCCTTGAATCTTGAATGATGTTTCCATGTATATCTCTTCTTATATTCATATATACCTTATTATATTCCTTTTCACACTCTCACATTAATCTCACAAATGAGATCTTACATATATAGCAAAACCTAAGACCAAATGAGTAGGTCAGCTCACTAAATATATTACATTAAAATCAATTATCAATGAATCAATATGTGATGCATTTTGTCAACTCAATGCATTTACAATAATAACAAATCATCTTCATAATGTGTCGTGTTGATCTAGAATGTATAATGCTTGCCAGTGCATAACCTAGACCTATTTGCCAGTAACAGTAAATATGCAAACCCGATTAGATCAAAGACCAAATCACCAAAACAAAGTGTTCAAACAATGTCTTCGACATAACCAAGTAATCTCCAAGTCATTCCAAGTGCTGGTGAACAATATAACCTATCGGTGAACTAGATACCAGTGACTGTGCATAAGTCACCGAACATGCCGATGAACATAACCAAGAATCTCCAAGTGCTGATAAGTGTTAACAAGTGTTGACATCAATGACAAAACTAGTGCAACACATCCAAAATACCAACAATCTCCCCATTCGACATTGATGGCAACACAAGATGGAAAAACCATCTAAGTGCCAAAAACCAAAAACCAACAATCTCCAAAAGAGATCATTAACTAGAAATCAAATTACAGATACAGAGAGTAACAATCTCTCCCCCAATGAATAATGTCTCTCCAAAAGATAATGTGTTTTTCCATAGATATCTCTCCCCCTTTCACATAAAATGCCAAATCAAAACAAAAAAACCAGATTCAAATAGTTCATAGAACTTATTACAAAATACCAACTTATCAATTTATCCAACTACTCCCCCTGAGAAGTAGCTCTCCTCATCAAAGCCAGAAAAAGATTTCTCTATTAATTCTATCGGTTTGATGCCAAGCATCAACTGTTTAAGTCTGTACCAGTGGGGGTATAACCCCAAGCTTCTCTCTGAGATACTCAAAAGATTCCTTAGGCAAAGGCTTAGTAAAAATATTTACAATCTGCTCTTTAGTATTCACATAAACCAATTTCACTTCTTTTGCTTCAACATTCTCTTTCAAAACATTGAATTTTATAGAAACATGTTTAGTTTTTGAGTGAAATACCAGATTCTTAGATATATCAATCACTACCATATTATCATAGTAAATTGTTATAGGTTCTTTGCATTTTACCTTTATATCCTTCAACATTTTATTGATCCATAATACCTGGGTATAGTTAGTTGCTGCTGCAACATATTTTGACTCTGCTGTTGATAAAGATTTGCAGCTCTGTTTCTTGCTCAACCAAGAAATTAATCTGCTACCAAGAAAAAATGCTCCACTGGTGGTGCTCTTTATGTCATCTACATCTCCTACCCAATTTGCATCTGTGTATGCACATAAATCAAAATTTTCATCTCTAGGATACCATAAACTAAGATTTGTAGTGCCTTGTAGATATCGGAAAATCCTTTTCAAAACTGATTCATGATTTTCTTTAGGATTACTCTGAAATCTTGAAACAATACATACTACATTCATAATATCCGGTCTTGTTTGTGTCAAATATAGTAAACCTCCTATCATAGACTTGTATCTAGTTGGATTAACAGGTGTTGATTCATCCTTCAATGATAGTTTATCGTTTGTAGTCATAGGCATGCTTACCGGTTTAGAGTTTTCCATGCCAAATTTCTTTAGTAATTCCTTCAAGTACTTTGATTGATTTATGAATATACCTTTACTAGTTTGTGAAATCTGCAATCATAGACATTTCAAATTCTTCCTACATCTTATTAGAAAAGTCTTTACATAATCCATCTTCTCCTCCAAAAATTATATCATCAACAAAAACTTCTATAATCAAGATTTCATCGTTAGTCACTTTGAAATATAGATTGTTGTCAGCATTACCTTTGGTGTAACCAATCTTCAAAAGATATTTGTGCAATATAGCATACCAGGCTCTAGGAGCTTGTTTTAATCCATATAAAGCTTTCCTTAACCTACAAACCATATCTTTGTCATTTGTCAATTAAAATCCATCAGGTTGTTCAATGTAAACTTCCTCTTCAAGATCACCATTCAGAAATGCACATTTAACATCCATTTGATATACTTTATAGTTCTTGTGTGCTGCAAAAGCTAAGAATAATCTGACTCCCTCAATTCTAGGTACTGGTGCAAAGGTTTCCTTATAATCAATTCCTTCTTTCTGTGAATATCCCTTACACACTAATCTTTCTTTGTTTTTGATTACCTTACCATCTTCATTGAGTTTATTTCTAAATACCCATTTAGTTCCAATTACATTTTTGTCTTTAGGTCGGGGAACCAATGTCCATGTGTTATTCTTTTCAATTTATTCCAATTCATCTTCCATAGCTTTAATCCAATGTTTATCTGCACAGGCCTCATTAATTGATGCTGGTTCAATTTGAGAAATTAGACATACCTCTTCATTTTCCAGTCTTCCTCTAGTCATAACACCTTGATACTTGTTCCCAATTATTTGACTTTCAGAGTGATTCAATCTTACATATCGGGGTGTTTTTACTTGCTGTTGTTCTTCAGTCACTACAGAATTTTCAGATGATGCCGGTGTGAATGGATCAACATTTTGTACCTATGTACTTATTGTAGGTTCATTTGATATTATCTCAATTGCCAGTTTAGAGTCCATGTACCTTGATTTACCTCTAAACTATTCATCAATCTTCACATTTGCACTCTCAACAATTTTCTACAATCTCTTGTTAAAACATCTATATGCCTTGATTTTAGATGAATAACCAAGAAATATTCCTTCATCACTTCTAGGATCAAATTTTCCAATATACTCATCTCTTCTAATATAACATTTACTTCTAAATATTCTGAAATATTTAAGAGTAGGAGTATTACCAAACCATAGTTCATGAGGGATCTTACCAGTTTCACCTTTGATGTGAACTTTGTTGAATGTGTAGACCAATGTACTCACTGCTTCTCTCCAATATACATGAGGTAGATTTGCTTATGATAACATACTTCTAGTTGCATCTAGAATAGTTTTGTTTTTCCTTTCCACAACTCCATTCTACTGGGGTGTCCGAGGTGCTGATAGTTGTCTCCTAAATTTATTCACTTCACAAAATGTATTAAATTCCTTGGATGTGAATTCACCTCCTTGATCTAATCTCAAACACTTTATTTTCTTACCAGTTTCATTCTCTACCATCGCCTTGAATAGTTTGAATTTCCCAAGGGCTTTTGATTTCTCCCTGAGAAAAGTAAACCAACACATTTTGGAATAGTCATCAATGATTAGCATAAAATACCTATCTCCTTGTAAACTTATAGTTCTTGCTGGACCACATAAATCAGTATGAATTAGGTCAAGGACATTATTGGATTTTTCTGGAATACTCTTAAAAGTTGTTCTAACTTGCTTTCTAAATTGGCATTCCTTACATACCGGATTATTGGGTTTAACAATCTTAGGTAAATCTCTTACTACATTAGTTGTACTAATTTTCACAATGCAATCAAAATTTACATGACAAAGTCTCTTATGCCATAACCAACTTTCATCAATATGTGCAATCAAGCATGTTTTCTCATTGTTATTCAAATGAAAGATATTACCTCTAGTCTAATTACCAGTTTCAATTTCTAATCCAGTTCTTTTCATGATTTTGCATTTACCATTCTTGAATTGTAACTGAAATCCTTTTTCGAATAATCGACCAACACTCAAAAGATTATGCTTCAAACCTTTAACATAGTAAACAATATCAGTATTGTGCTTACCATCAAAAGATATAGTGGCCTTTCCTTTGATCAAACAAGCTTTATCATCTCCAAATCTTAATAGAGCTCCATTGTATTCCTGAAAATTTAGAAATTTACTTTTATCACTAGTCATATGATGTGAACATCCAAAATCAATGATCCATTCATCCTTATCTTCAATTTTAGCTTCTAGGGCCTACTCTACTGGTTGAATAGTAGGTGTCAATTGATCTTCTGTTATAGCAACAAAAAACCATCCATTGTCTATCGGTTCTTCATCAAAATCATCAGTAACTCCTTCATCAACATAGTAACATGATTTGTCTCTATTCTTCTTAAATCTATATCTTTGATATTTAGGATTAGGCTTATATGTTCTTTTAGCTTCTTCTTTCAATCTTGCATGTCTATCAGGACACCTAGATGCCATATGACCAATTTTATTGTAGTTAAAACATTTAAATGGTGCTTTACCTTCATACTTACTTCCAACTAGACCTTTAGGCATTTTCCTTGCAAATAGTGCTTCAAGTTCTTTAGGTTCTTCATCCTCTTTTGTGATTTCTTCAAGTTATCTTGCATAAAAGACTTTCCAATCAGATTTTTCAGATGATGATGATGATGCTGCAGATGATGATGATTCCTTGAAAGATAAATCTATCTTAATAGTAGCAACAAGACCAAAATACCTAAAGTTCAAAAACTGAAAGTTTATCAACCAAAGTGTCTCTAGAAACTGATGCTTAGGCATTGTTCTCAATTTATTTATAGCAGTTCCTTTCATTTTATATGCCGGTGTTAAAGCTCTTAAAACTTGAGAAATAATTTCATCTTCACTTAAGGATCCTCCACAACATTGTATACCCAAAACAATTTCATTTACTCTTTCCATAAAAGCAGAAATCCTTTCATCTTCTTCCATTTTCAGATTTTCATACCTAACCCGGAAGCATTCTAGTTTTGAAATTTTGACTATGGTATCACCTTCATTCAATGTTTCCAATTTGTCCCAAATAGCTTTAGCAGAAGATTTGTCTGATAATCCCATGATTTGCTAATCTAACAATGTGCTCAAAAGTGCTTCTCTTGCTTTGCAATCATTCTCTTCATCTTTAGCCAAGGTTGGTGGAATAGGTTGACCTTGAGTAGGAACCACATAGCCATTCTTTGTAACATCCCATATGTCCTTTCCAATGCAATTTAGATGTGTCTCCATTATGATCTTCCATATACCATAGTTGGTTCCATCAAGTTTTAGATTTTCCTTGCTAAAATAGTTAGAAGACATCGGATCTCCTCAAGCTGTTAAACTTCTACAAAAAGAGGACTAGGCTCTGATACCAATTGTTAGGTCTTGGAGACAACTAAGAGGGGGGGTGGGCTGAATCAGTTATCAATTAATTTCAAACCCAAATCTAACTTAACTAAACTTAATGCATAATACAAGTAAACCAAACTTTTATGCCAATAAATAGTTTTAACAGTTAATTGCAGTATTGGTAAAGTTTAATGCATGAAATAGAAAGACAAATAACATCCACAACACATAACACAGATATTTGTACGTGGAAACCTTGTAAGGGGAAAAACCATGGTGGGAAAC
This sequence comes from Cryptomeria japonica, assembly GCF_030272615.1. Classification (NCBI taxonomy): domain Eukaryota; kingdom Viridiplantae; phylum Streptophyta; class Pinopsida; order Cupressales; family Cupressaceae; genus Cryptomeria; species Cryptomeria japonica. The sequence goes on from NC_081405.1 coordinate 251,773,679, forward strand.
CTTACCCACAATTAGATGATACTAGTATGTGTGCACAATATGGAGTCTGCACATGCAGAAATGCCAACTACCTAGAGCTCACTTCTCAATCACAAAATGGGAGTCACATTGACTACAATTGGATGGTTAAATCCAATGAAAATCTACTTCTCAAAATAGCATCTTCATATGCTGGATTCAGTATCGATTAAGCTCTGATTTGCCTTCTTCAAACCTTCCTTGAATCTTGAATGATGTCTACGTGTATAACTCTACTTATATTTGTATATACTTTATTATGTTCCTTTTCACACTCTCACATTAACCTCACAAATGAGATCTTACATATATACCAGAACCTAAGACCAAATGAGTAGGTCGGCTCACTAAAGATATTACATTAAAATCAATTACCAATGAATTAATATGCGATGCATTGTGTCGGCTCAATGCATTTCCAATAATAACAAATCATCTTCATAATGTGTCATGCTAATCTGAAATGTATAATGCTTGCCAATGCATAACCTAGACCTATTTGTCGGTAACAACAAATATGAAAACCCGATTAGAACAATGACCAAATCACCAAAACAAAGTGGCCAAACAATGTCTTCGACATAACCAAGTAATCTCCAAGTCATTCCAAGTGCTGGTGAACAATATAACCTATCGATGAACCAGATATTGGTGACTCTGCATAAGTCACTGAACATGCTAGTGAACATAACCAAGAATCTCCAAGTGCTGATAAGTGTTGACAAGTGTTGACATCAATGACAAAAATAATGCAACACATCCAAAATACCAATAGGGATTTCCTTGGAAGAGGCCAAAGAAGCCTTTTTCATACCCGCCCTAGTCGTTTTTGCCGCACCACTAGAAGCACTGTCCATGTTCAATAGCATCCTCATCAACATTAAGGTCCACAACAGGTTTGGAATTGCTGGAGCCTTCAATTCTTGTTTAGGACTCTACCCACCTGACGAGCTATAATAACGTTTCTAAAAATTTGATTATTAATCATTAATACTTCCACAATTAACGTGTGATCCTTCTTTCCCCATAAATCTATCCTTTCTAATGAGTTCTTTAATATTAAAGTCAATATTATCTTCCCCATTCCATGTGCTTTGAGCTTCAAAAATAACACCAATGTTAGAAAGGCTATCTGCTACAACCATTTTTTCCCTGAACACATGCTTAATAATAATAGATTTAAAGCTAGAAATAATTTCTCTAGCTTTAAAAATAATATTTTCTATAGTCCACATAGGCTCAACTTCTCCCTTAAGACATTTAATAATGTTAAGAGAGTCTCCCTCCAACCATAGATTATCATGATTAAGATTTTTATCTATAATAAAAGTGTTCAGTGTCGCCGATGATTTAGCATAATGACTAGTTTGGTTACCTAAAGGGCCAACAACAACCACAAGGCAACTTCCAACAAAATTTCTGACAATGCCCCCATAGCTAGGTTTCCAAGGATTTCCCTTATAAGCCCCATAAAAGTTGGCCTTGATCCATCCCTGGGGAGGAAAGCACCAAAAAATACCATCCCTACCCTTTTCCTTTATATTTCTATTATTGGAGATGTTCCATCTTTCATTAAAGTCTTCTTTAGCAGCTAAACCATTATCAATTCCATAAAAACATTCATAGATCCCTCTATAGATTTTATCCACCACCACTTCAGGGTTCACACTTTTTTCCCTAAAAATCCTATTATTACGCTCTTTCCAAATGTTCCATATTACAATAGGGAGAGTAAGTTTCCAAACCTCAACATTCTTAGAATTGGAACTAGGGCAAAACCATTGTTGCCATAACTCCTCCAGAGAGTTTGGGAAAACCCAGCTCAACTTCCACCTATTAAAAATAATGTTCCAAACTTCCTGACTGAAATTGCATTGGTAGAGGATATGGCGAGCAGACTCCTCCTCCCTACAAAAAAGAGAACACTTGTTAGGAAAAAAAAGTCCACACTTATGGAGATTATCAAGAGTTAGCACCTTATTTTGGATAAAAATCCAAAAGAAGATATTAATTTTGGTGTCAACTTCTTTATCCACACATTATCCCACAAAGGGATCTCTTCCAAAACTTTGTAATGGATAGACACTGCTGAAGACACAGAATATTTCCCATCAGAAGTTTCCCTCCAAATCGAATTAACCTCAAGATGCTCCATAAATATTTTGGAAGAAAGCAATATCTCCAAAAATTTTAATCCCGGACAAAGTTGGCTGAAATCAATCAACTTCCCATTTCTCTACTAGTATCTAACAAAGTCTCCATACCTGCTTTTGAACCAGTATTTCCATTCCTTAAGAATGGGGATTTCCTCCAGCAGTTTATCCATTAACCATCTATCCTCCCAAAATCTAATAATTCTCCCATTCCCCAATTTCCACTTTCTACCAGCTATAGCCCAAGCTTTAGCAGATTGAACTGCATTCCAAATTGCAGAGCCTTCCACAATAAAAGAATCATCCATAAATTCTTCCTTAGATGGTTGCATGTGAAGGTATTTCTTTTTCCAAATTGAATTCCATTCCCTTTCCTCCCCTTTCATTCTCCAAATTTGTTTTGCTAACAAGGCATTATTCATAGTTATAATGTTCCTTAATCCCAAGCCCCTAAAAGCCTTTGGAGTACAAATATTATTCCAGGAAATAAGGGAGATTCTATTTTTGTCTTCTACTCTCAATCATAAGATTTTTTTTTTTAATTCTTTCAATGGCCTCAACAAACTTCCTAGGGATTTTGAACATACTAAGAGCATAGATAGGCAAATTTTGAAGGGTAGCTTTTAGCAAAGTCACCTTACCCACTTGGCTAAGGAGGGCTCCTTTCCAACTAGCTAGTTTGGAATTGAATCTATCAACCGGCTTCATCCAAAAATTCTCTGAAGGATTTAAGCACAAAGGGATACCCAAATAAGTAGAAGGGAACTCATCAATTTTACATCCAAGGATTCTTGTAATCCTTCTTTGTCTATCCAAAGAGGTATTGATGAAGAACGAAGAACTCTTTTCCCAATCTATTTTTTGACCAGAAGCTGCTTCATAGGAATCCATAACACTCTTCATGTTTCTCGCTTCTCTTATGGTAGATTCTCCCATACTGATAGAATCATCAACAAACTATTCATGAGTACATGTTAAGTTGGATGAGGAAGGTTTAAGGTCTTTGAGTTTCCCTTCTTCCACACTTCTCATAATAAATCTACCCAAACTTTCAGCCAGAATAGTAAACAAAATAGGAGAGATAGGATCCCCCTATCTTACGCCTCTAGAAATTTTGAAGAAACTAGAAGGGGATCCATTAATAATGAAGTAGAAGTGCCAGTAAATCGAGAACAAAGCTGAATCACCTTTTTCCCAAACCCAAAAGATTTCATAATTTTGAAAAGGAATTGCCAATTCACTCTGTCATAGGCCTTGGACATGTCCAACTTAAGAAAAAAACCCTATTTTTTAGCAGTAGTTAAACAATAAATATTCTTATGAACGGAAATGATGGAATCTAGAATCTGTCTGCCAGGGACAAAACCATTCCACTAAGCCGAAATGATGCAGGGCAGACTACCCACCATTCTAGAAGTAAGAACCATATATATAATTTTGTAAATAGAATTACAAAGACTTATAGGTTTGAACTTATTGAGAGAGTCAACTCTAGAGATCTTAGGAATAAGAACTATAAAAGTAGCATTGAGTTCTTTTAGAAGCCACCTTGAACCAAAGAATTCTATAGCTCCATTAGAAATATCAATCTCCACTATATGCCAAAATTTTTGGAAGAAGAACATAGGGAATCCATCCAGACCAGGCAACTTGTCTCCAAGAAAGGAAAACAAAACCTTTTTGAATTCCTAATTTGAAGGGATCCGAGAAAGATTTTTGTTGTCATCCTCATTTAAAATCGGAGGGATAGCTTGAGCTAAAAGGTCTTGATTTAAGATATCTAGAATGTCCACACCTCCCAAAATATTACTAAGGAAATCCATAGCTTCCTTTCTAATATCATTTTTATCCAACAAAATCCCCCTATTGTAGGATAAACTGGAAATCCTATTGGCCACCCTATGCTTAAGAGAAGTCATGTGAAAAAACCAGGTATTTTTATCACCTTCCTTCAAATACAACTCTCTTGATCTTTGTCTCCAAAAAGTTTCTTCATTAGAGATAATTTCATGGTATTTAGTCACCAATCCATTTTCAACATTCCTCAAATCCTCAGAAAGTCCTTCCACTTGAATTTTATCTTGAACTTCTTTAATATTTGTCTTAATATGAGCTTTCATTTTAAAAATATCTCCAAAAGTCTCTTTGTTCTAGATTTTAACTTTGGCTTTGATAATATTAAGCTTTTTGGCCACTCTAAATAAGGCAGTACCCTCAACCTCCGAACTCCACCATTCAGCAACACAAATGTCCAATGAAGGGTGGGACAAGCATGCTTTTTCAAATCTAAAAGGAAAATTATTCTTTGCAGAAGTTGAAATGGTGGTGAAAGAAATAAGATAATGATCAGAACCAATCTTAATGATAGATGCCAAAGAACAATTATACTTAGAAAGCCAATCAAGAGAAATCAGGGATCTATCCAACCTAACTTGAATAAGATCAAAACTAGTTCTTCTATTGGTCCAAGTGTAATTAATCCCTTGGAGATCCACATCCATCAAAGCTTGATCATTAATAAATTCCATAAGCTCTTGTCTTCCCTCCAGCTGCAAAGGAAGGCCTCCCATCTTTTCATCCTCTTTTAAAGGGGCATTGAAGTCTCCCATAATCATCCAAATTTTATCAGAAAACTTAGTCTATCTTCAGGTATAAACATTTAAAAATAGAAGAAGATGAAAGTTTTTTGCATTTATGGAAAGAGTTAATGAAATTATTTTAGGAATACAATGTTGTGGAGGATCCTTAAGTGAAGATGAAATTGTGTCTAAAAGTTTAAGAACTTTGCCACTGGCTTACAAAATGAAAGTGACTTCTATTAATGAGTTGAGAATAATGCCTAATACATCAGTTTCTAGAGATACTTTGGTTGGAAAACTTTTTACATTTGAGCTTGAAGAATTTGGTCCTATTGCTATAGTCAAAACTGAGTTAGCTTTCAAAGAATCATCATCATCATCAACATCAGCATCATTTGACAAAACTGATTGGAAAGCACTTTATGCAAAAGAACTTGAAGATATGAGAAGGGAAAATGAATAACTTGAAGCACCACTTGCAAGGAAGATGCCTAAAGGTCCAGCGGGAAGTAAGTATGAAGGTAAATAACCTTTCAAATGTTTTAATTGCAATAAAGTTGGTCATATGACTTTTATGTGTCTTGATCGACATGCGAGACTAAGGGAGGAAGCAAAAAGAACATATAAGCCTAACCCTAAATATAAGAGATACAGATTTAAGAAAAACAGAGATAAGTCATGTTACTATACAAATGAAGGTGTTACAGATGATTCAAATGAAGATCCAGCAGATAGAAGATGGGATTTTGTTGCAATAAAAGAAGATCAACTGACACCTATTGTCGAGCCGGTAGAGAAGGCATTGGCAACAATAATTGAAGAAAAAGATGAATGGATAATAGATAGTGGATGCTTGCACAATATGACTGGTGATAAAAGCAAATTATTATCTTTTTAGGAAATTTATGGAGGTCTAGTAAGGTTTGGAGATGATAAAGCTTGTTTAATAAAAGGAAGAGGCACTATATCTTTGGATGGTAAGAATAATACTAACAATGTTTATTATGTAGAAGGTTTAAAGCATAATGTTTTGAGTGTTGGTCAGTTAGTGGAAAAAGGATTTTAGTTACAATTCAAGAATGGAAAATGCAAAATCATAAACAAAATTGGATTGGAGATTGCAACTGGTAATCAGACTAAAGGTAATATATTTCACTTGAATACTAGGGATAAGACATGTTTGATTGCCCACATTGATGAAAGTTGGATATGGCATAAGAGACTTTGTCATGTGAATTTTGATTGCATTGTAAAGATCAGTTCAACTAAGGCAGTAAGGGATTTACCTAAGATTGTGAAACCTCATAAACCGGTATGTAAGGAATGTCAAATGGGAAAGCATGTTAGAACAACATTTAAGAGCATTACTGAGAAATCCAATAATATTCCTGATTTAATTCATACTAATTTGTGTGGTCCAACAAGAACAAGAAGTCTACAGGGTGATAGATACTTTATGCTAATAATTGATGATTATTCTAGAATGTGTTGGGTTACTTTTCTCAGGGAGAAATCAGAAGTTTTTGGAAGATTCAAGATATACAAGGCAATGGTAGAGAATGAAACCAACAAGAAAATCAAATGTTTGAGATCATATCAAGGAGGATAATTTACATCTACATAATTTAATGCATTCTATGAAGTGAATGGAATCAAAAGACAAATATCAGCACTCCGGACACCCTAGTAGAAAGGAGTTGTGGAAAGGAAGAACAAAACTATTCTAGATGCAGTAAGAACCATGTTGATGGAAGAAAATATACCTCACGTGTACTAGAGAGAAGTAGTGATACAACGTTCTATACTTTCAACAGAGTTCACATCAAAAGCTAAATCAGTAAGACCCCTTATGAACTATGGTTTGGTCATACTACTACTCTTAAGTACTTCAGAATATTTGGAAGCAAATATTATATTAGAAGAGATGAGTATATTGGTAAATTTAATCCTAGAAGTGATGAAGGAATATTTCTTGGTTATTCATCGAGAATTAAGGCATATAGATGTTATAATAAAAGGTTACAGAAAATCATTGAGAGTACTAATGTGAAGATAGATGAACATTTTAGAGGAAATTCAAGATCTGTAGAACTGATAGTTGAAATGATCCTAGATCAACTGGCACAGATTGCATTGGTACAGAGTGAAGACCCAGTCACACCGGCATCATCAGAAAACTCAACTATGATTGAAGAACAACAACCTATGAATGTTAATCGGAAAAAATTGAGGTATGTAAGATTGAATCATTTAGAGAATCAGATAATTGGAAACAAGAATCAAAGGTGTTATGACTAGAGGAAGGTTGGGAAATGAAGAGGTATGTTTAATTTCTCAAGTTGAGCCAACATTTGTTATTGAAGCATGTTAGGATGAACATTCGATTAAAGCAATGGAAGATGAATTAGAACAAATCGAAAAGAATAATACTTGGACATTGGTTCCCCGGCCTAAAGATAAAAATATAATTGGAACTAAATGGGTATATAGAAATAAACTTAATGAAGATGGAGAAGTAATCAGGAACAAAGCAAGTTTAGTTTGTAAAGGTTATTCATAGAAAGAAGGATTGATTATAATGAAACCTCCAGTAGCTAGAATTGAGGTAGTTAGACTATTTCTTGCATTTGCAGCTTATAAGAACTATAAAGTTTATCAGATGGATGTAAAATGTGCATTTTTGAATGGAGATCTTGAAGAGGAAGTTTACATTGAACAACCTAATGGATTTTCATTGATAGATAATAAGGATATGGTTTGTAGGTTAAGGAAAGCTTTATATGGATTGAAGCAAGCTCCCAGAGCTTGGTATGCTAGATTGGATAAATACCTTTTGAAGCTTGGTTACACAAAAGGTAATGCTGACAATAATTTGTATTACAAAGTTACCAATGATGATATTTTGGTTATTGAAGTATTTGTGGATGATGTCATTTTTGGAGGTGAAGATGGATTATGTAAAGACTTTGCTAACAAGATGCAGGAAGAATTTGAAATGTCTATGATTAGAGAGATAAAAAATTTCTAGGTTTGCAGATTTCACAAACAGATAAAGGTATATTCATATGTCAAACAAAGTACTTGAAGGAACTTTTGAAGAAATTTGGTATGGAAAATTCCAAACCTGTAAGTACTCCTATGACTACAATTGATAAATTAACATTGAAGGATGATTTAGCACCTATTAATCTGACAAGGTACAAATTTATGATTTGAGCATTACTGTATTTGACACAAACTAGACTTGATATAATGAATGGAGTGTGTATTGTTTTAAGATTTCAAAGAAATCCTAAAGAAAATCATTAATCAACAGTTAAAAGGATTTTCTGGTACCTACAAGGCATAGAAAATCCATGTTTATGATATCCTAAGGATGAAAATTTTGATTTATGTGCATACATCGATGCAAATTGGGCAGGAAATGTAGATGGCAGAAAGAGTACCACTGGCGGTGCATTCTTTCTTGGCAGAAGATTGATTTCATGGATAAGTAAGAAGTAGATGTGTACATCATTATCAACAACGAAATCAGAATTTGTTGCAGCAACAACTGATTGTACTCTAGTATTATGGATCAAGAAAATGTTGAAGGATATAAAGGTAAAATGCAAAGAACCAATAATCATTTATTGTGTTAATTCAATAGCAATTGATATATCAAAGAATCTGGTATTTCACTCTATGACAAAACATGTTTCTATTAAGTACAATTTTCTGAAAGAGAATGTTGAAGCAAATTAAGTAAGATTGGTTTATGTGAATACTAAAGAGAAAATTGCAGATATCTTTACAAAGCCTTTTCTTAAGGAAACAATTGAATATCTCAAAGAGAAGCTTGGGGTAATTTCCCCACTGACAGAGACTTGAATAATGAAGATGGGCATCAAACTGGTAGGGACTAACAAAAAAATCTTTTTCTGGCTTTGATGAAGGAGAGCTACTTCTCAGGGGGAGTAGTTAGTTGAATGTTATGTTTTGAATTCTTAACTGCTTTGGCATTTGATGTCAAAGGGGGAGAGATATCTATGGGAAAAAATTATACCTTGAGGGAGAGATACAGTCTTTGGATATATGTATTTTTGGTTTTGGTTTCTGTTCTATTACAGAACTTTGTATTGATCTATCTTTGGGAGATTGTTGGTTTATTGGTTTTTGACATACTATTTTTGGCACTTAGATGTTTTTCCATCTAATGTTTCCATTAATGCCAAAGGGGGAGATTTTTGGTATTATGGATGACTTCGTCATGTGTTGCATTGGTTTTGTCATTGATGTCAACACTTATCTTCTTGGAGGTCTACATTATGTTCACCGGTATGGTTAGTGGTTTATGCACAGTCAACGATATGTGTTCACCAACAAGTTATATGGTTCACTAGCAGCGATGATAACTTGGAGATCATCTGGTTATGTCAAAGACATGGACTGAAAGTTTGGATTTGGTGTTTTTCTTATTGGTCTAATCGGGTTGATAGATTTGCCTTTACCGGCAGATAGGTCTAGGTTATGGACCGATACATGATATCTATTGCAGATCAACACGACACATTTTGGAGATGGTTTATTGATTGGTAAATGTATTGAGCCGACATATTGTATATCATGAAGACTTATTTATAATTGATTTAATTGTAATATCTTTAATGAGCCGACCTCATGTATAGGTCTTAGGTTTTATATAAATGATTGTAAGAACTTATTAAAGATCACAGGATTATGGTATGAGTGTGTTCGAATATTGAAGAGCAAAAATAAGTAGATCCTTGTGAGAATCATGTAGACATTATTTAAAGGTTGAAGGAAGGTTATGAAGGTTATGAAGGTGTTTAACACTCATGTTTAGAGCTTAAACCGGTACTGAATCCAACATTGCAGATGTTATTTTGAATAGTGCATTGTCATTGGATTTAACCATCCAATTGTAGTCAGTGTGACTCCTATTTTTTAATTGAGCGGTGAGCTCTAGGCGGTTGGCCTTTCTGCATGTGCAGACCCCATTTTTATACACTTACTATCTGCAATAGTATGATCTAATTGTGGGTAAGGTTTCCCATCATGTTTTTTCCCCTTACTGGGTTTCCACATTTAAATCTTTGTGTCATGTGTTGTGGATGTTGTTTCTCTTTTTGTTTCATGCATTAAGTTATACTGGTATTGCTATAACTATTAATCTATTTTACTGAAACTTAAGTTTGGTTTACTAGCACTAAGTTTAAGTCAGAGTAATTTGCATTTGGCTTAAATCTATTGACAACTGATCCACCCCCCCCCCCCCCCCCCCCCTCAGTTGTCTTTCCTAGTTCCTAACATCTCCAACCTACAACCCGTGCTATGGAAAAAAAAAGGTGAAGAGCTCCAAATCCCAAATCCAAAAATGCAAAACACAAACTCCATCAAAAAATCCCAAATGCAAGGCCAAATCCAAGAGCCAAGAAAACTTGCAGAGAAATTTTTTGAGAAGAAACAACATGAAAAACATCTCGTTAATGAAAATAAATAGAATGCAATAAACAAAAAACCCTAGCTTCCACGAGAACCAATCAAAATATTCTATTTTAGAGTTTATTTTTACAAACCCACCTTATATTATATTTTATTCTCCCATTTTGAATTTAACCAATGAGAGTAAAGGATAGGTAGAGTAAATATAAAATCTGTTTGTACAACCAAGTGGGAATATATTATTATTTTATTTTAAAGTGTTGGTAGACCCCACTATGAATAAAAGTCAAACTATATGAAAAACACAAGCTATAAACAAATAATCAAATTGAGAGATTAATAATAAATAAACAAAAGGCTGAAAATAGATTAAAGAACCAAATTAAATATTGAACACCAAATAAATATTAAACCATAGGCAATTAAATAAATAAATAAATAGAGATCAATCTAAATAAATATTAAACAACCACAAAATAAATAAACATTAATTATTAAATAGTTAAATACTCAAAGCCAATAATTCAATCAATTAAATATATTAAATCAAATATTATTAACTATAGAATCATGCATTAAAGACCAAATAATTGTTATAAACACAAAGAACCACATAATTAAATAAATCCACAATTGCTAACATTCTCACAACACTGACAAGACCAAGCTTAGTAACTAACATGGAAAATTACGCCAAGACGCTAATGACTCATAATGAAAAACTTAGAACTAGAGTATGTGTATGGAACTCATGTCATCTCTAGACCACATGTCATTGGGATTTAAAGACACACTTAGACTTGTAAAGATAGGTGGAGTCGATGTCTGGTACCTGCAAATCTTGCAACCACAAAGCAATGATACAACATGTGCATATTTCTCATAATAGAAAGGTGATAGGGAACCGTGAAGGAACATCCTACTTTCAATGAGTGATGTGACATTGTCCCTCTCATGAATATAGTCGTACAATTATCAAACACATTTCATATACAACTCATCATATGTAATCATGAAATAGGTTTAGTGTAATCATAATAACATCAAATCTATGATGAATATAAATCATCAATAATCAATCAACATAGTGATGCATATAGAATCCATCAAATAACATGATCAATAATGATAGTATCATCATCCATATAAACCATCAAAATAACATAGGTCCAAATAATTTCTAGCATCATAATGAGTATTGAAACACATATATGATCATAATCCAAATCACCATAAGAGTCTAGATATGCCTATCAAGCATGAAATAATAGTGAAGTCTAGTAAAATAAAATAAAGTCAAGGGTGGACACTACACAAATCTCCAAGCACCCATCACCATCGAAAATATCTCCAAGATCAACTGCAACATGCTACACCACCATAAATACTACATAACATGAAGAATATCACTAGATCAATAAAATCGCCACTGCCATGCAAAATGATCAATGTGGACCACCAGAATAAATAGGACACGATCAGGAAACACAAAGTACATTAAAACCACATGCAATAGTTGCACAAACACCACTTATTCAAATCTTCATCAATCAACATGCTAACTCTCAAGAACACTCAACAACAACAGTTCAAACTGGAAAGATAACTTGGAAAGCAAGAAATTATGAACCATCTGAAATGAAGATACACATGAACATCCAAAACACTCTCCCAAATTTGCAACCAAAGATATGATCATACTGGAGTAAATCAGAACAAATACTAGAGTCTCCCAACCATAGAACACATAAGAATAGTCGTCATAGCTCAATCAAATCAATTATCTAAAATCATGGGAACACCAAGCATAGGAATATGTTGACATAAATGCCAACAAAATATCCTAGCAACGTCATCCAATAATCTCCCCTTTTGACATTGATGGCAACATATGAATATGAAAAATAGTCAATGCAAAGCAATGAATCAACACTAGCAATCTGCAACAAACTCCCCTTAAGATCATGCACACAAAGCTCCAAAGATAAGGCAATTTTTCACATACATCTCTCCCCCTTTGACAACAATGCCAAAATATAAATCATGATTCTCTCCCAAAAATCACCTTATAAGAAGGACAATCTCTCCCCCTTAGGATAAACTCACAAATGATCATCTAAACCACACACTGACTACTCTGACTAAGAAACAACACTAACTCATCAACCCAAATAAAAGGAATAAGGCTTTGAAATCCACCAGATTGTTGCAACTCCATGCATCTAGTTCTCATTAGGAGGGGAAGAGACCCCTAACTTGTCTCTTAAATATACAAATATATCTGCAAGCAAAGGTTTAGTGAAAATATCTACAATCTGATCTTTTGTAGATACATATTCCAATCTACTTTCATTCACTGTCTTTCTCTCTCAAGAAATGATACTTTATTGACACATGCTTTGTTTTAGAATGCGATACTAAATTCTTGGAGATATTTATAGAACTTGAATTGTTACCATAACTAATAGTAGGTTCATCATAAATTACTCTAATATCTTTTAACATCCGCTTCATCCAAACTACCTGAGTACTGTTGCTAGCAGTAGAAATGTATATAGCTTCAGTAGTAGATAGAGATACAACATCTTATTTCTTACTATACCATGAAACCAATTTCTTTCCCAAAAAGAAATCTCCACCGGTAGTGCTCTTCTGATCATGAACAGTTTTGGATTTTGACAAAGCAAAAAGTGAAGGATCAAGGTAGCCTAGCAATCCAATCCTAAAAATTCTACCAGAGCTTCTAATAGTAGATCCAATGTATCTCCTTGATCTAGAATAGATTCTACTTGTATGCATCAAAGCTAAAGGACTAGGGTGACTTAGCTACCTGATCCCAAATAGTCCAAACTTGCAAGAATAGTTTTTGATTCTCTTCTTCTACTTAGATACCTATCATGGCTCTATTTGATACATCTAGTAGTTTGTTTTTACTATTTCATCTCAATTATCCATTTCTTCATCCCAAATCAGACAATTCAAATCCAATTTCAACTAAAAGAGGGTAGAAAACAAAAAACTAGTGAATCTATTTATAATTTCAACCCTTTTCCTATTTGGATTGTGACTAGATCTATTGGATTTACCCTTCTTTAATGTTTTGGTTCCTTAGGTGAGATTAGTGTTTTTATTATCTTAATTGGTGAAACCTTAATTTTTCCCATCAATACAATGTGAAAGATATAAAAAGCCATAAATGGTTTTACCAAAACAATGGATATCAAAACTATGTATCATTTCAAAAATACCACCCCCCTTTTAAGATTATTGAATTTAATTAGTGACTTTACATTGGCTCAATAAATAAGTTGTTAAATAAAAATAATAATTACAAAGCTATATTTGACCTATAACTTCTTGATATATCACATCCTCAAGTTTAACACTCTATCATTGGGAAACCAATTCAAGAAGGTCCCCTCCTTTTCAATTAGATTGTACACTCTATATTCCTAACACCTAGAATTAAGAAATAACATTTAGCAAGCCCAAATTAAAATATAAGCAACTATATCACTCTACCTCTCCCTTAAATATATATGAAAACAAATGTTGATATCTTAATAGATTATAAGTTATTAACTATCTCTTCAATTACTGATGACTAATGATGAATAGTGAATACTCAATAGATACTGAGAGGCATGGGTGAATCAGTATAGCCAAAGAAAACTCCTTAAACCACTTTGACTGTAAAGATTGAACTAACTGGTAAACAATATCACCGATCTAAAATAGGGCATTACCAGTAAAACACAGTATGACTATGAAAAGCACAAACTGGTAACACATAGACCTTTACCACTCTTGATATCTCCTTACCACTTCACCCATATGCATAAACAAGTAATAAAACAAAAGTATAAAGACTATTGGATAAACATGCATTACCACTTAACATAAAATACTAATCATCACATGAAAAGGCATCACACATGACACACTGATTTTTCACATAGAAACCCAACTGGGAAAAACCACGATGGGGATGAATACCCACAAGTTGTTCTTTGAACTCTTCTAAAGTCCGCTCTGTTAGGAGCCTAGTCCGGTTAAGGACTTTACAATAGGTTCTGCTAGGAACTGATCCTACTAGGGATCACCTGGTTAAGGGATGGCTAGATACCTAGTTAAAGGTTAGAACCTTGTTAAAGGTTACCTTGCAAGAGGATTTGAAGAACTCATTGATTTGAGTCACCCTGTCAAAGGATTTACACAAAGCCTATTAAAGCTACCTGGTTAAGGGATTTTCCAACTGCTGAAATGGTTAGAAGTTAGCAGGTAATATAGTGATCTAATAACAACACTCAATGCCAAAGAAGATCCACTTTCGTTCCTTTGCATTTGCAATCACACTTTTGCAGGTATCGATACTCTTCTCTGGTCAAGCAAGAAACAAGTATCTCTTCACTTGGATACACACATAACATTTTCCAACAACCTCACAATGCAAATCATCATTGACCTTATAAGAAATAGATAGATCGGTAGCATAAACCCTAAACCCTAAACATTTAGGTTATCAATACAGTCGGTCTAATCCTGACCATTCAAAACTCATTGCATTGAATAAAACAATCTTGAACAGATCTCAAGATGTTATCCATCATTCGTTCTTTGCTACTTTAGGGAGCTGATAACTCATCGCACGCTCTCCACCATTTGCTGAGACTTTGCACATTCTTGAGGTAGATAGGATCAATCTTCTTCATCTAATATCCTCAAGGAAATCCTTCATGTGCACAAGGCTAATGTGGCAACACAATTTGATCTCCATTTCAATGCAAACCCATCATAGGATGTCATCAGTCGAATCACACAGACTTGAAGTGCATCAACCAAAAACCCTGAAGCTGAAATTGCCAACTGATAGTCATACCAAATGAAACCTCAATACAAAACTTTCCATATACTGGTTCACATTCCAACATACCGGTTCACTTTGAACAAACATACCGCTTCACTTTTTCACATATACTAGTTCACATCATCATACCGGTTCACTTGCCAGTTTGCTTACTTTAATATACTAGTTCACACTTCAGCATATTGACATCAATGACAACATACAATATCATCAAGCTTTGCACATATGCCAACAATTACATCATAGAAGTCTAAGAGTACATTTCAAGAGTTATAGGGACACATTAAATATACAAATTTTTTGCATGATTAATGTAACCTTAATACTAACATTGTTTAACTTGATATTGCACATTAAGAGTACATGCAAAGGAAGTATAAATTAACTTATGTACAAGATCCAATATTCATACACATTTGAAATAAAGAGAAATTATCTATCATCACCAACTTCATGATGAAATTTATAATATTTTCTTATGTATTAATTTTCTATAACAATGCTTCATCATTGTATATGGTGAAATTTGGAAGATTAAAACTATTGCAAAACCATAAAAGATCCAACCATATAAACCCTAGTTATACAAGAAATAGTCTACAATACACCAATGAGGAACCTAAAATAGGCAAATCACAACAAAATGGAAATATTATAGCATTCACATATTTAGTAGGGTTTGATATCCATTGATCTTGTTTGATATATTTTTTCTCCGACTTTGTATGTGCATAGGAACTCAACAAATAATGTATTGTGGTTGTGAAGTTGCTTGATCGCTAGAAGGCTTGATTGCATATGTCATTACTTAGATTATTTGATTAGGGTTATGAGACAATGAAACAATCCTCTTATATAGAAGAAACTTTGGAAAATGAAGGGATAGGATTAAGAGGTGAAAGGATAAATGGTTGGCTAGGATTAAATGGTAGGTAGAGAAAACAAGAAAATATTAAGGGGGTATTTAGGATAAATGAAAACATAAATGATAAGTTTCATAGAGGGAGAAGCCAATGAATTAATTAAATAAATAAATAATTATTTAATTAATAGAGGAAGTGTGACCAATTAAATGAATAAAATATTATTTAATTTAGAGAGGATAATTTAAATAAATAAATTTTTTTATTTAAATAAGGAAAGGTTAGAAAAGGCTTAGTGAATTAATTAAACAAATAAAAATCTATTTAATTAATAGAAGGCTTGGGATTAAATAATTAAATAAATAAAATATTTTTTTAATTAGGCTAGAACAATTTTGGGTGTCTACAATCATTATCTGTCAAATTTCACATTAAATGATACTAAACATTAGTATTCCTACTACAAGCATGATACATGGGGTTCCTACCAAAAATAATAGCACTCTTATCATCACAACTAACTATAAAAACACTACAAGCAAAACTAATACCTATATAAAGTCTCTATAATAAAAACACCTCATTAGAAGCATGTGTATCAATGATATGTATTATTCTTTATTAGTGGAAGAAATAACAATGATCTTCCTCTTACTCATCCAACTTGCTACAAAACCATATAGAAAAAATACATAAGCTCTAATGGTCTTTTGAATATCCAAGGCACTTGCACAAATCCCTATATTTCAATGACCTATCGAAATCATAATTACAATAAATTTGAATGGATAAACTTTGTGATACTTGATCATTTCATTCATAAAAAAAAATTATAGTGAACATTGTTACCATTGTAATGTTGTATTTTATGAGGGTTAGTCTTTCATGATGAACTAGGGTTCTTTCTTTGCCTTATTCTTTCTTGCCTCATGTTTTTTTGTATTTTTTCCTTTTGTTCTAATTATTCAATGATTGGTGATCATTGTTGGAGTAAACAATTCCTACTATTTACTATTTGCTTAAGATTACTTAGGTGAACACATTTATTAGGTAGATGGATAATATTAGAGTCATTTTTAGACTCTAACTTATCCTAGAGGATATTGTTGACTTCTGTTAGGACTCTACTTCTTTTAGGTTGAGACACATCTCTCAACCTTGTCCATTCTTCCTAACTACCCTTGCCTATTTAAGAAAGTCTAATTTTAATTTTAATCTACCTCTCAACTCAATACAATCTCATGTATTGAATCTCTCTTAGTTGTGGATGATGTTTTGTAGATTGGTTCATGGGTAAGGTAAAAACACCTACAATTATTTGTAGCCAATGATTTAAGTTGTGACTTATGCCACTTTACTTTCATTGGTGACCAACCCCATGTCCTAAATGTAGCCTATCTTTGTTTCTCACATAATGTATTTTGCCTACCCAATCATTTTTTTATGCACATCCCACTTGGTGGACCCCACCTTGTTCCTAATAGGATCTAGCATACACAATTTTTATTTGTTTCATTTCAACATGAACCCCCTTGGCATGGCCTGCTAGCCATTTGGAGGAATTGATTATGTGTTGCATTGATGTTTTTTCATTGATGTCATCATGATGATCTGGTATACTCCAGTATGCTTTGGCTTTTGGAATTGGCTTAGATCTACTATTCATGCTACTCAGATACATCTTCAGTCAGTTGGTTTTGATTTGGTGACCAGATGCTTTCTTATATTATGGTTAGCATGGTTTGTTGATCCAGTGAGGGTTTCACCGATAGAGCTTGATTGAAGGTGTTTTGATATTATACATAAGTGGTATTGGTGCGGCTTCTAGTAGAGTTTCAAGATGCTGATGGTTATCATGTTCATATTCCAATTGATTGGTGGTGTTACATTTAGCTCTAGACCTATTATGTTCTATCTAGGTTTTGGACAAGCTTAATGTAACATGTTGATTGGTCTTCTCGGTGTGTTTCCAGGATGTCTTATGGGTTGGATTTTATTTGTTTGGTCTTAGGCTGACATGTTTTGTAATTATATAATTGCTTTATTGTCTTGTGTCTGACCTTATTGTTTATGGTCGAGGGTTTGTATATATATGTGTGTAAGATCTCATTGTAGATCATGTAAGTGATAATATATGTGAAGATGGTATAGGAGTGAATAATGTATAAATCATTCATGCAGAGGATTTGGTTGATTATTGGTGATCGATTTGGGTTTATGCAAGAGGATTAAGTCCTACGGTATTGAGCTTAACTAGAACTATACTTAGGCATAGCAGATGCTATTATTGCAGTTCATTCTTCCTTCCGGATTGTAGTTTGGATTTTTATGTAGTTAGTGAGACTCCTTTTGTAATGAGCAATGTGCTCTAGGCTATTTTCCATCCTGCAATTGCAGGCCCCTCAATTTGTAATCACATACATACTGCAGAAGTATTATTTGACTGTGGGTAGGCTTCCCACCGTGGTTTTTCCCTTTACGAAGTTTTCCATGTACAAATCTTGGTGTCATGTGGATGGTATTTATTTTCTAATTGTTGGTTGTGATTAATTGATATATCTGCTATTTTGGTAATTGGTTTATGTATTCTGGTATTTATCTTATGTGTTCTGGTAATATTTTTTTAATTGCTTGAGGTTATGGTAATCTGGAGATAGTTGAATCATCCTCCCCTCTCAGTTATCTTCCATTTATTTGAATTCTCTAATAATTGGCATTAGACCTCTAGTTCTCTCTGCATAAGCTTAACTGCTTGAGGAGGGTCCTATGGCAACTAACGGTTCAAATTCATCTATTTCATCTATATCTATCTTTCGGAGAGATATTCGTAGGCTTGATGGAACAAATTATAGAGTATGGAAGATTCAGATGGAGACTCATCTGAGATGTCTTGGTAAGGAAACTAGGTAAATCATAGAGAATGGGTTTAGTCCTTTTAATCTAGCATCTAGCAATCCTCCTCTGGCAAACCTAGACAAGGAGCTTGAGAATGATTGTAGAGCTAGAGAAGCCCTCTTGTGTGCACTTTTTGATCAGAAAATAATGGGATTAACTGATAAATCATCCGCAAAGGCTATATGGGACAAGTTGGAGACTCTTAATTAAGGTGACCCTACTATTAATATTGCTAAATATGATGGTTACTAGGTGAGATATGAAAACTTGAATATGGAAGAAGGTGAAAGAATTACCGCATTTATGGAAAGGGTAAATGAGATTGTGATGGGAGTTCAATATTGTGGTGGAACTTTGAGTGAACATGAAATAGTTTCTAAAGTTATGAGAGCTTTACCATTGGCTTATAAGATGGAGGCTACTATAATTAATGAATTGAGAACAATGGCTAATACTTTTGTTAATAGGGATACTTTGGTTGGGAAATTATCTACTTTTGAGCTTGAAGAATTTGGACCTTCTGGAGCTATGAAGTCTGAGCTTTTCATGCATTTACATCATGAACTGAAAAGAAAGATTGGAGAGCTTTGCATGCAAAGGAATTGGATGATATGAGAAGAAAAGATGAAGAATTTGAGCAACTTGAAGCCCTATTTTCTAGAAGAGTACCTAAAGGACCGATAGGAAGTAAGTATGAAGGAAAATCACCTTTTAAATATTTTGCATCTAGATGTCCTGAAAGGAATTCAATATTTTAAGAAAGAGATAGAAGATCTTTTAAGCCTAACCCTGAATATCAGAACAAGCATAAGTACAAGAAAAACAAAGATAAATCATGTTACTTTGTAGATGAGGAAGGTGTGACTGATTCTGATGATGAACCGACACAAAACTCTGCTAGTGGTTCCAACAATGGAAAGGAATGGGTATTCTTGGCTATCAAAAAAGATGATCTAGCACTGGAAGAGAATGTACCTGAAGAAAAGGCCCTTGCTTCTAAAATTGAAGATAAGGATGAATGGGTAATTGATAGTGGATGTGCACATCATATAACTGGAGATAAAAGGAACTTTCTATCTTTGAAATAATTTGATGGTAGTCTGGTTAGATTTGGAGATGACAAAACATGCATGATCAAAGGAAAAGGTGTTGGACACAATGGATCACTGAGAGGGGGGTGAATTAGTGATTTAGACAATTTTTACTTAATCAGAGCTATACCAGTTGCCAAAAAAAAGACTGGTTACCAAAGCAATGCAAACAAGGTGTGTAGGAGAAATATCTAAAAGATTAATACAACACACACATGAATATGCAATACACAATACTAGATGTATGAGGAAAACCCAATGTGGGAAAAACCTCAATGAGAATACCTGCTGGAGATCTTCTACTCCAATCTAGCCTCATAATGAAAATATTTGAGATAAATTTTAGGGCACCAACCCAAGGAGCACCAAACCCTGATTTATGAGCACCAAAGGAAAGGTGTACAAACCCCCAAACAATTTATAGGCTACAACCTAAAGGAGCTACAACCCCTGCACTAAGAACCTACTCAGTGAAAACAATATGTAAAATCAGATATCCAAATGAGATCCCTGCAGCAAATGAAGTTTTACAACCCTTCAAAGCTTTGCACTACCAATATTATCTTACTAGTTTGTGTCAACTCAACACACACTATGGCTTAGCCTTTCTACTAGTTCTAACTTTGCTAAAATATTCTCTCCCTCTGTCCTATTGATTTCAACCCATACTTGGTCACTTTGTATCAGGTACTACCTCTTTCATTTTGTCACCTCTACATCCTATGCTCACTCTATTGGTTTGTTCCTTACACTGATTTACACTTCTTCTCCTTACCGGTACAATCTTCACTAACAAACACTTCAGGTGTTTTTCTCTTCAGTTCTTAAACAATAGTTTCACTCTATCCTTCATACTTCAGCAACATCACTATCTATCTTAGGTCACCATCTTAAAATTGAACATTTCCTGCCAAAAACCAATTCAAACAAAGGGTGTTTAGGGCTTCCTTCTACCAACCAAATCTGTATCCAATCTAATATGATCTGCCTTGGATTGCACAGTTTCTTTGGAGGAATAAGCCATCACTAGTTTTCCATTTTTCCATCTATCCAAAGTATGTTTGGCAAAAATAGAAAAGTTGACCATGATTTCCGGCCTTGAAATTTATTGACTCATTTATGACCCAACTGTTTCCTTCTCGAGGTCCTCTTGCAATCTGATTTCCTTTCTTGGACCCAAGTGCCAACAACTCCCTGATATTTCTCTATTGTTCATTCTTTCTCGAGCCGCATTAATCTTTCATCAACACATGATTTGTGGATGTTTCATTTAATGTCGACTAACTTCCCCAACAACCATGTCAATGGAGACTTCACTGACCTCTGC
The DNA here is from genome assembly GCF_030272615.1 of Cryptomeria japonica. Taxonomy (NCBI): domain Eukaryota; kingdom Viridiplantae; phylum Streptophyta; class Pinopsida; order Cupressales; family Cupressaceae; genus Cryptomeria; species Cryptomeria japonica. The sequence goes on from NC_081405.1 coordinate 251,794,917, forward strand.
ATGCTCACCACATTAGCTCTAGGTGAGATCACATCAACATACACTCAACTCACCAACACAAGGTTGGTTTAAACTTGAATATTCGATAAATCCTCATACCGGCACAAGCCCTTACCAATAAGACCTTCTCCTACTACTATCCAGTAGCATACACTACACTGGTATCTCAACTTCACCTCCGGTGGTTTGTGATCTTTTTGTCACATTGCCTCTTTATCACAAACAAACAAACAGCCTTCGTATCGATTACAACTTGTCATGCCAACACACAAATTCATATCACCTCTTATCGGTGATGTCAGTGACAGTTGCAATACCTTCTTCTCTTCCATGCCTTCATACTAGTTTTGTCTTCCACCATACCGGTTGACAAGCCTTCATGTTAATCTTCCTTATGCCAATTCAATCTTCTTTATACCGAGTTGACACACCCTACCGGTAGCCTGAAATACAGGTTGACATCAATGACAACTCAATGCCAACAATCTCCCCCTTTGGCATTGATGTCAATATTATCTATTCTGGTTTCTCTCCCTCTTTGACAACAATGGCAAATGGAACCTTAGTTTGACACCAATAATCTGTCCTTTGTCTACATCTAGTTAGGATACATTCTCCTCCTATGTCCATGCTTCATGACTCAAGAGTCATAAGATAGTAACAATTGTTGACTCCCCCTGAATCATACATCCTCCTACTCATTTAAGTTTTTCCGAATGATGGGACAACTACCATATTTTGTCTCAAGTACTCAAATTTGCCCAAAGGAAGTGGCCTAGTAAAGATGTCAATAATCTACTCACCAGTTGAAACATATTCAACAATGACCTTGTTGTCTGCTACCTTCTCCCTCAAGAAGTGATACTTGATTGCAATGTGTTTTGTTCTTGAGTGCATTACTGGATTCTTGGAAATTTTTATTGCACTTTAGTTATCACACTAGATTGGAATAGGATTCAATATCTCCACCAGTATGTCCTTCAATATCTACTTCATCCATAGCACTTGTGAACAACATCTAGCAGCAACTATATATATTCGACCTCAGCAGTGGATAATGACACTGAGTCTTTATTTTTGTTGTGCCATGATATTAACTAGGCTCCTTAGTAGAAAGAAGCTCCACTTGTACTTTTCTGGTCATCAATACTTCCTTCCCAATCCATGTCAGTATAAGCCTACAAAGAGAAGTCTCCTTTCTTTGGATACCATAGGCCATAACTGATAGTTCCTTGCAGATACCTCAAGATTATCTTGACTGCATTTAAGTGAGATTGTTTAGGAGCAACTTGGAATCTTGCTACCATGTAAATAGCTTGTACAATGTCTGGTCTAGATGTTATTAAATATAATAGAATACTAATCATAGACCTATATAGTGTTTGCACAACTTTCGATGACTCATCTAGTTTTCTCAACCTACAACCAGTAACCATGAGAGTACTTACTGGTTTGTTGTCCTCCATTTGAAATTTCTTCAACATGTCTTTCACATACCTAGATTGGGAGATGAAAATTCCTTTCTTCTGCTGTAAGATCTACAAACCAAGAAAATAGGACAACTCACCCAGCATGGACATCTCAAATTTTGTCTTCATCTGATTTGCAAATTCTTTGCACATGATGTCATTATCTCCACCAAAGGTAATATCATCCACATATACAACCACTATAATTGTGTGATCTCCATTTACCTTGACATACAAGTTACTATCTATATTCCCTTTCCAGAATCCTTTCTCCAAGTATTTATCCAATTGAGAATACCATGCTTTGGGAGCTTTCTTCAAGTTATACAAGGCTTTCTTCAACCAACATACAAAACTCTCATCATCATGTAAAAGATAACCCTCCGGTTGTTCCATATACACCTCTTCTTCAAGGTCACCATTCAAAAAGGAAGATTTGACATCCATTCGATAAACCTTCTAACCTTTATAGGCAGAGAAGGCTATAAACATTCTTATTGCCTCTAACCTAGCAACTGGTGCAAAGGTTTCTTCGAATTCATACCTTCCACTTGAGCATACCCTTTGCAAACTAACCTTGCTTTATGATGGATTATCTTGCCTTCTTCATTCATCTTATTCTGGTAGACCCACTTGGTACCTATGACATTCTTGTCTCCTAGTCTAGGAACAAGTTCCCATGCTTGATTTTTCTCAATTTGTTTCAACTCTTCATCCATGGCATCTACCCATTTCTCACTTTTGCTACCTTCAGTAAAAGTTTTGGGTTATATCTGATGTGTGGCAGAAATTTACCTGCTCATCGTTTCGGGCTAGTCTTCTTCTAGTCTACACACCTTCATTTTTATCTCCTATGATTTGTTCTTCTAGATGGTTGTTCTGCACATATCGGTTGGAGTTCTTGCTTGGTGCTTCCTCTACTGGACCACTATTAGGTTGATCTTCACTCTCATCATCTAAAACATCAAAATAGGGTGCTAGTGTAGATTTTTTCTCATGTAGGTCTTCATCTATTCTCATATTTATACTATCAACCATTTTTCTAAATTTCTTGTTGTAGCATTTGTAGGCTTTGCTATTGGTTGAGTAACCCAAGAAGATTCCTTCATCACTCCTGGAATAAAAAATTCCTAATCCATCAACATCCCTCTTGATGAAGCACTTGCTTCCAAATAGTCTAAAATCTTTGAGTGATGGTTTCCAATTGTACCATAACTCATAAGGAGTCATTCTACTATTCACTCTTAGCCATACCCGATTTAATGTACAAACAATAGTATGAATTGCTTCCTTCTAGTATGTATCTGGTATGTTGGCCACATTGAACATTGTTCTAGCCATTTCCTTTACCGTCCTATTCTTCCTTTCTGCCACACCATTCTGCTATGGTGTTCTTTTAGTTGAATACTGTCTCTGGATTCTATGTTTCTCATAGTAGTCAATAAACTCATTTGAAGAATATTCTCCATCATAGTCTGATGTTAAACATTTTAACCGGTGTCCACTGTCATTTACAACCATCCTTCTATAAATCTTGAATCTTTCAAATGCCTATGATTTTTCATGCAAAAATGTCACCCAAGTCATCCTTGAGTAGTCATCAATGAATAGCATGAAGTATTTCTCACCTATCAGAGCACTTGTCCTTGATGATCCACACAAATCTGTATGTACTAACTCTAGAGGTCTTGAGGTATTATACTCTTTTGTTTTTCAGCTCACTTTTATTTGCTTGCGTCTAATGCATTCATCACAAAAAGTACTTGTTGGTTTGGTTATTTGTGGAATATTTCTCACAAATACCGATTTTTACTTATCTTCACCAGATTATCAAAATTCACATGACCTAATCTCCGATGCCACAACCATCTTTTATCAACTTGTCTCAACATGCATTGGGACTCATATCATTCTCTTAGATTGTAGACATTACCATCTATTCTCTTTGTTGGCAGTGGGCTAGCGTCCCTCGCGGAGATTTGCGACATGGTTTAACAACCTCCTATGGATTCTATAAGTCTAGTGGTTGTATTAGGCATTGATAGGTCAATCTTTTGGTGCAACGACAACCCTATCCTATAACAAGTGGTATTAGAGCTTGGTCACAGGTTCAAATCATGTAAGCCATAGCGAGTGATGCTGGGAGGGGGATTGTTGGTAGTGGGATAGCATCCCTCATGAAGATTCATGACATGGTTTAACAGCCTCCTGTGGATTCTATAAGTCTAGTGGTTGTATCAGGCATTGAAAGGTTGATCTTTTGGTGCAACGATAACCCTCGCTTGTAACACTCTTTCCCTCTGCTACCGCCTAACTAGTACTCTACTTTCTTATCTGACAATCAGTAGAGTCAAAAGTGAACTTGTATCCTTTGTCACACATCTGACTTACACTTAGTAGATTGTGCTTTAGTCCTTCCACATAGTACACATCATGAGACCTGAGCTTTCCATCAATATTCAATGTACCACAACCCTTAATCTGGATAGAGGAGTTGTCACCAAACTGGACAAAACCACCATTCCAATCATCAAATTTGATAAAAAATTTCTTGTCTTCATTCATGTGATTAGAGCAGCCACTATCAACTAGCCACAAATTCTTCCTTTCAGCATGTAGAGTAGTCCGCACAATCAATCTTGACACTGTGTTGTTCTTCTCCTTCTCTATCCAAACCTATTTTTCTTCTTTCTTCTCCTCTTCTATCATCTTGTGTTTCAGTTTAGTTTCTAACTTCTGATTTGGTACTATTTTCCTTTGCTCACCAGTTCTCAACTTACAATTCCTTGCTTGTTGGCATATGATGAAGCGGTGATAGTGTATGTTGTCATTGATGTCAATAAGTGAACCGGTATATGATGCTCAAGGAGGTGAACTAGTATGAACCAATGTGAAGACTAGAAGTGGCTATAGCCAACTGGGATGGTGTGAACTAGTGTCGGGGTTCACAGTCAGGGTTCACTAAGTGTGACTACCAATTGGTAGTCTTTGTTCAGCTCTAGGGTTTTCGGTTTGGCTTGTGCGGTGCAACTAATAACATTTTGTGATGAGTTAGTTAAGAGATAAGGATGAGATTGAGGTGCCATGTTGGTTATATGCATGTGAAGGATATCCTCGAGGATCTCATGCATGAAGATCAAATGCATTGAATGCCTACCTTGGGAATGCACAATTTTCTCAGCAGTGTGTGATAGGTGTGTGATGGGTTACTGATTTCTAGATGCGGTGAAGATTGAACGATGCAGAATGACTTGAGATCTATTTTAGATTGTTTTATTCTATGCAATGGATTTAATGGTCCGGATTGAACCGCTTGTAATTTGTAAACCTAAAATGTTTAGGGTTTAGGGTTTATGCTACCAACCTAATTGTTTTCTATAAGGTTGATGATGTTTGTGTCTACACATTGAGATACTTGCCAAACCAGAGTGTAGAATCCACAGAGTGTGACTACAGAGGAGAGGAGCTCAAAAGGATCTTCCTTAGTAAGTAGTGTTGTTATCAGATCAGAGCTTTACCTATTGACTTCTAACCATTTCAATAGAAGGAAAATCCCTTGACCGGTAGCTTTAATAGGCTTGTTGCAAATCCTCTAACTAGGTGACTCAAGTTCATTGAGTTCTTTAAATCCTCTAGCAAGTAAACCTTTAATAGGGTTGATAGCCATCCCTTAACCGGGTGATCCCTAATAGGATCGGTTGCTAACAGAACCTTATTGTAAAGTCTTTAACTAGACTAGGCTCCTAACAAAGTGAACTTCAAAAGAGTTCAAAAAAAGCTTGTGGGTATTCATCCCCACCCTGGTTTTTCCCATTCGGGTTTCCATGTGAAAAATTTGTGTGTTATGGGTTGTGAGTTTTCATGTGATGATTGAGTAGTTTTTGATTAAAGTTGAATATGCATGCAGTGCTAAATGATTGTGGTATTATTGATGCAACTCATGCATGAATAAGCTGGTAAAGTAGCTATCAAGATCTGAGATCTATTGAATGTTGTTCTAAGTCCTTTTGGTTAACTGGTTCAGCTATCTGAAGCATTTATATTTAATCGGTATTGCTATGGTTAAGTATAGTGGTATAGACAACCGATTATCTGTATTAAGAGAGTGTCAAAATATTGAAGCAAGTTTTTGTCTGTACTGATTCACCCCCCCCCCCCTCTCAGTATTGATTAGGGTATTAGTTTTTCATCATTATTCATCAATTGGTATTAGAGAAAATCCAGGTCCTTGGTGATATAAGCTTAACCGCTTGAGGTAAAAGATCCTGCTTTAATGATGAAGAGGGGAGGTCCTAAGTTCAATAGGGATAACTTCAAAATATGGAAGGATAGAATGAAGATTTATATCAAGAGTTTGGGTGCTCAACACTAGAGCTATGTTGATAATGCCTATGTTATCCCCAGTGGCTCCAGGGATAACTTTAAGAAACCACCCCCAGGCAAAAGTGTAAAATCCTGGTGAATCAGACATTATTTTTGGGGCAAAAATTTCAAATTGATGGTGAATTTTTTTTCAAATTTGGAAAAAAAAATTAGTTGTATTGGTGATTTTATTTTTAGGGTTTGAAAATTCCATAAAATCTTGGTGAATAATTCATTATTGTGTGGGGAAAATATATAATGGAGGAGGTGAATGTTTTTCATTTAAAGGAAAAAATATATGTGTATGGGCGAAAAACTATACTCTGAAGGAAAAATTATTTAAGTGTAGGTGATTTTTGTTATCTAATTAATGCAACATCACATCGAGTCCATAATCTAAGTGATGTATTGATAAGCACGACTTCATCAACACATCACACATACCTAAAATCCCTCAATGATTTAAAACCGTTCAATGATCGCATATCAATGGCTGAAGTTTTATTTCGGCCCAAATTTCTGAAGAGAACTTAGTTCTCCAAAAAGTCCCCAGAATGGAATTGGAGACAGTAGGCACAAATCAAATATTATCCTAATCAAGTATTAACATTTATTAACATCTTGTCACTGACCTTCTCTAATTGCAATCCACTCGGCACGCACGACTTCCAATCTAGTAATTGTTAGTGGTTTACGGTTGTTTCGAATTTCGCACAGTCATACATTTATGAGAAAGATTTACTAAGAGATACACTTCTACAAAATAGTAGGTGAATTGATTCTTCCTAGCCAATAAATATTTATATGGCTATTGGCGAATTATGTTCATCTATTAAGACAACCTCAGAAAGTGTAGGTGAAAATATTGAATTTACTGTGTGGGAAATGTAGATTCTATTGGCAAAATCTTGATAGAGATACAATTAAATACATAAAACAATGGGTGATTGGGCCATGCATTTTATGAATATTTATAAAGTTTAGGTGACATGGCCACCCCCGATCGATGCAATATATTCACCATTTTCTAGGTCATTGATGTGAAATATTCACCATTGGCGAATATTCACCACTAAAGTAAACCTTGAGTGGCACTCTAACTAATGATCAAAAAAGAGAGATTCAAGAAAATGGGAAATTCATGGAAGCCCTTATTAGTAGCTTGTCCGATATTGAGTTCATTGATGTACAAGATAAGGACAATCCTAAGGATGTATGGGACACACTGGAAACCATTTATGGCGGTGATCAGCATGTCAAGTAGTCTAAGGAAGAAAGCCTCAAAGGAAAATTTGAAGACATGAGGATGGTTGAAGGTGAGACCATTCAACAATATGACATAAGGTTCAAGACTATGGTTGGAGATATCAAGAGCACTGGTGGAACAATTGATGATGCCATTGTTGTCAGTAAAGGTTTGAGATCATTGTTACCAGTCTATGCAATTAGGGTTGCCTCTATTAAGGAGTTAAGGTCTATTGACAAGACAAAGGTATCTCTAGACTCTATCATTGCAAAGTTGATTGCATATGAATTGAATAGCTATGATGGTAGTGTTTAGTAGACAAAGTCAGCCTTTAGAGTGTCTATTTCCTCTGCACCAACTGGATAAAGAAAAGAAGTCAACACTAGTTATGAATCCAGACCAAGTAGAGATATGGATGATGAGGAGAATCTGATGGAGTTTGAATCTCTTCTTGCCAAGAGACTTCCAAAAGGCACCAAAAATTATAGAGGTAAGATTCCTCTAAAATCTTTTTCCTACAATAAGATAGGACATATAGTTGTTAACTATCCTTACAATGACAATAAGGATAAATCGGAAAGGTTTAGAAAGTATAAAGGAGGAGGTAGGGGAAATTGTCTTGTTGCAGTGGATGAAGGTGTTACGATGAAGAATCTGAGGATGAAGAGAATGAGGACATAGTGTTTGTAGCTGTAAAGGAAGAGGTGTCTAATCAAAAATACCTTGTCTCTCACATTGACAAATCTAATGAGTGGATAATTGATATCAGGTGTTCTCACCATATGACCGGTGACTGGAGAAAGTTTTTGCCTCTGGAAGAATATGATGGAGGTGTTGTTTGGGTTGGCAATGATGCACCTTGCATGGTGAAAGGAAAAGGATCCATCTGACTGAATGGAAAGAGTAGTGCGATTGATGCCTATTTGGTGGAAGGCCTTAAGCACAACCTTTTGAGTGTTGCTCAGCTGAACAAAAAAGGACTCATTATGGAGTTCAAAGGTGGAGTCTACAGAATAATTGGAAAGAGTGGTGAACTTATTGCCACCAGTAAGAAGACTAGAGGTAACCTATTTCAACTGAATGCCAAGATTAGTCAGTGCCTGATGGTGAAGTTTGATGACTGTTGGATAAGGCATAGGAGACTTTGTCACATGAATTTTGATAATATTGTAAAGGCTAGTAAGATCAAGGTAGTAAGAGGATTGCCTTTGCTGAACAAACCAGAGAATGCTTTATGCAGAGAATGTCAACTTGGGAAGATGTCTTCCTCAACATTCAAAGGTAAGTCTTTTTTAGCAGAGAACTTACTTTATCTAGTGCACACCGATCTATGTGGTCCGATAAAAACTAGAAGCATTCAAGGAGATCCATATTTCATGATTCTTACTGATGACTGCTCAAGAATGATGTGAGTCACATTCTTGAAAGACAAGTCTGAGGCATTTGGAAAGTTAAAAGCCTTTAGAGAATTGGTGGAAAAGGAGAGCGACAGAAGAATAAAATGTCTAAGAACTGATCAGGGAGGTAAATTCACTTCTAATGAATTCAACAAGTACTATGAAGAGAATGACATCAAGAGGTAGTTGTCTACCCAAGGACACCACAAAAAAATGGCATAGCAGAAAAGAATAACAGGACTATAGTTGAAGTGGCTAGAACTATGCTGATCCAAGGAAAGGTTGCTCACACTCTTTGGAGAGAAGTAATAAGCTTTGTAGTCTGTACTATGAACTGGGTACTCATCAAGAAAGGTAAAGACAAAACCCCTTGTGAGTACTAGAATGGGAGAACTCCTAATGTGAGTTATTTTAAAGTGTTTGGCAGTAAGTGCTATATTAGGGGAGGTGAGCATCTGAGCAAGTTTTATGCTAAATATGATGAAGGAATATTTCTGGGAAATTCCACTAAAAGAAAAGCTCTCAAATTCTACAACAACAGGACTCAGAAAATTGTTGAGAGTATTAATGTTAGGGTTGATGAATCCCCTAAGGATCCTGAGGAAACTTGCAACAAGGAAGAGGAAGATGAACTGGGTGTAGCCTTTTGGGAAACAATTAAGAAGGAAACAAGTCGCAAACACCAAAAATACCTCAATGTTCCTATATAGGTAGAATTTGTAGCAGGTGAAGGAGAAGATGGAGTGGAAGAAGAAGAGGAAAAGCAAGCAGAACTAGCTAGGGTCATTCCTAGGTATGTGAAACTACATCATGATCCGAAGGAGATCATAGGAGACAAAGATGCAGGGATACTCAAAAGGAGAAACGTGAAAGAAAACTCTTGCATGATTTTAGAATTTGAGCCTAAGACCACTAGAGAGGCACTTACCGATGAAGACTGGATAAAGGCAATGGAAGAGGATTTGGACCAGATAGAAAATAATGCAACATGCTCCTTGGTACCAAAATTGGAACACAAGAATGTAATAGGTACCAAATAGGTCTTCAGGAATAAGCTGAATGAAGAAGGCACAATGGTAAGGAACAAGGAAGACTTGTATACAAGGGATATGCTCAGGAAGAGGGATAAGACTATAGAGAAACCTTTGCCCTAGTGGCTAGACTAGAAGGTGTTCTATGCTACTTGCATTTACAGAATTCAAGGGATTCAAGGTATACTAGATGGATGTGAAGTCTGCTTTCTTGAATGGAATCCTAGAAGAAGAAGTGCATATTGAGCAACTGGATGGGTTTTCTTTGTCAGAAGATAGTAACATGGTGTGTAGATTACACAAGGCCCTGTATGGATTGAAACAAGCACCAAGGGCATGGTATGAATGGTTACACTCTCATCTTGTGAAGATAGGATTTCAGAGAACAAGTGAGGACAACAACATCTACCTAAAATTTGAAGGTGATTAGATTCTGATCTGTGAAGTATTTGTAGATGATATAATCTTTGGAGGATATGATGAAATGAACCATGCATTTGCAGATGAAATGAAGAAAGAGTTTGACATGTCTCTGATTGGAGAGATAAAGTTCTTCATTGGTCTATAGATTCAGTAGATGAAGGAGGGTATCTTTATTAGCCAGTCCAAGTATATCAAAGAGGTATTGAAGACCTTTGGCATGGTGGAGATCAACCTGGTTGGAACACCGATGGTGACCAACTGCAAACTAACAAAGGAGGATGATACAACATTGGTGGATGAGAAAGAGTATAGGTCGCTGATCGGTAAGCTACACTATGTGGTGCACAACAGACTAGATATTGCTCATGCATTGGGCATAGTAGCCCATTTTTAGAAGAGTCTAAGAGAATACCACTTGGTAGCGGTAAAGAGGATTCTTAGATATTTGAAAGGGACAGTTGATTATGGATTGTGGTATCCATACAATGGCAACTTTGGTCTCAAAGTATTTACCGATGCAGATTGGGCAGGTAATATTGACAAATGGAAGAGCACAATCGGTGGAGCGTTCTTCCTTGGTGGAATACTAGTCTCATGGACAAGAAAGAAGGAGAGCTATATTTCCTAGTCTACAACTAAAGTAGAGTATGTGGAACATTTATGAACTGCACTCAGGCAATCTGGATGAAGCATGTACTGAATGGTTTCAAAGTGTCTATATTTGAACCGGTGAGTATTTTCTGTGATAATACTAGTGCAATCAATATTTCAAAAAATACAGTATTGCATGCTAGGACCAAGCACATTGAGCTCAAGTATCATTTCTTAAGAGAAAAGGTTTAGAATAAAGAGGTTGTATTAGAACATGTTTCTAGTAAGGAGTAGCTAGCAAACATATTCACTAAGCCCTTACCCAAGACTACATTTACCTATTTGAGAGATGAATTAGGGGTTTTGCCCCTTCATGAAGTAAACTAAAGTTTTTTGATCCACATCAGTCAGGTACTATAGTGACAAATCTTACAGGATTGATGTGTTGAAGGATGCTACTCCACAAGGGGAGCAACATAGTAAAGCTTGGAAGCTTGTGCCTCCACTTTAACATTGTTATCAAAGGGGGAGAAGATATCTGATAACGAAGATATATGTTAGAGTGCACACTGACTAGAGATGGTGGTGATGGTGATCATTTTGAAATTGAACTAGTATATATTACTGAGCAATGATACACTAAGTATTGCCATCAATGCCAAAGGGGGACATTGTTGGCATATGATGAAGTGGTGATAGTGTATGTTGTCATTGATGTCAATAAGTGAACCGGTAAATGATGCTCAAGTAGGTGAACTGGTATGAACCAGTGTGAATACTAGAAGTGGCTATATTCAACTAGGATGGTGTGAACTAGTGTTGGGGTTTTCAGTTAGGGTTCACTAAGTGTGACTACTGGTTGGTAGTCTTTGTTCAGTGCTAGGGTTTTCGGTTTGGCTTGTGTGGTGCAACCGATGACATTCTGTGATGAGTTAGTTAAAAGATAAGGATGAGATTAAGGTGCCATGTCAGTTATGTGCATGTGAAGGATTTCATTGAGGATCTTACACATGAAGATCAAATGCATTGAATGCCTACCTTGGGAATGCATGATTTTTTGAGCGGTGTGTGATGGGTGTGTGATGGGTTAGTGATTTCTAGAAGCGGTGAAGATTGGACGATGTAGAATGACTTGAGATCTATTTTAGATTGTTTTATTCTATGCAATGGATTTAATGGTCAGGATTGGACTACTTGTAATTTGTAAACCTAAAATGTTTAGGGTTTAGGGTTTATGCTACCAACCTAATTGTTGTCTATAAGGTTGATGATGTTTGTTATTGTTTGTGTTGGTAAAAGATGTTTTTGTGTCCGCACATTGAGATACTTGTGAAACTAGAGTGTGGAATCTATAGGGTGTGATTGGAGAGGAGAGGAGCTGGAAAGGATCTGCCTTAGCAAGTAGTTTTATTATCAGATCAGAGCTTTACCTGTTGACTTCTAACCATTTCAACAGAAGGAAAGTCCCTTGATCGGGTAGCTTCAATAGTCTTGTTGCAAAACCTCTAACCAGGTGACTCAAGTTCATTGAGTTCTTTAAATCCTCTAGCAAGGTAACCTTTAACAGGGTTTATAGCCATCCCTTAACCAAGTGATCCCTAATAGGATTGGCTCCTAAAAGAACCTTATTGTAAAGTCTTTAACCAGACTAGGCTCCTAACAGAGCGGACTTCAAAAGAGTTCAAAACAAGCTTGTGGGTATTCATCCCCACCCTGGTTTTTCCCATTTGGGTTTCCACGTGAAAAATTTGTGTGTTATGGGTTGTGAGTTTTCATGTGATGATTGAGTAGTTTTTGATTAAAGTTGAATATGCATGCAGTGCTAAATGATTGTGGTATTATTGATGCAACTCATGCATGACTAAACTGGTAAAGTAGCTATCAAAATCTGAGATCTATTGAATGTTGTTTTAAGTTCTTTTGGTTATTTGGTTTAGTTGTCTAAAGCATTTTTGTTTAACCGGTATTGTTATAGTTAAGTACATTGGTATAGACAACTGATTATCTATATTAAGAGAGTGTCAAAATATTGAAGCAAGTTTTTGTCTATACTGATTCACCCCCCTCTCAGTATCAATTAGGGTATTAGTTGTTCATCATTTTTCATCATTTCTATGTGACCAAAATTTTAACACTTGTAACATTCTACATTAGCATTGAAAGATGTATCCAAAACATTCTTTTAGAACATCTACACATTTCTTCTACACTCATAACTCTTATGACCAAACTCATTGCAATTATAACATGTGACATTTGTACCTTGTAATGTAAAAGATGATTTTTGACTCTTAAAACTAGGATTTATATTCATCTTCCTACAATTTGTCATTCTATGACTGAACTTATTACACTGATGACAATAACCATGAAAGTTTGAAACATACCGGTTAGGTTGACTTGGATCTACAAACAACTGCTTCACTGGCGGTCTTCCTTTCATGATGCTAACATTGGTGAATCCTTAATGATCAACCCTTGCATTTCTCCTTGGCTCTTTATGTCAATATATTGAGTATGGCCTTTGGTTCATTGATTGTGTATACCGGTTTGTGTGACGGTTCTTGACAACATCTGCATATGTCTTCTTACTGGTATCTTTTATTACCGTGAATGTCTTCTTCTTTTCACCTTCATTTGAAGAAGTAAACAATATCTCCTTACTAGATGTGTCTTTTCTTTTTTAATTTTGACCCTCTTCAAATCCTAAGCCACCAGTATCCTTAGATTGCTTCTGGTTTCTCAACATCTTGTCTAAAGCTTCGGTGTTGCCTTTGTATTTGCTTCTCACCTTCATTTCTTCCATGATTTTCTCTAATTCCTTCCAGAGCTTGACAATTTATTTTTCTAGGTTCTGATTCTCCTCCTCCTTTTTACTCAAGCCAATGCTAATAACTTCACAGATCCTCTTGGCTTCTTCCAATTGAAGTTGTAGATCTGCAATTGTTTTCTTGGACTCTTCAAGAGATTTTTCCAACATCTCTTGTTCTTCAGTTGCAACCTTTTTTACCTTCTTCAGATCTCTTCTTGTTTTCTTTAGCTCTTCCAAGTTGCTAATGTGTTGGCATTTGTATAAAGATTGCATTAATGATATGCTATGATGTCATTGATGTTAATTAAACTAGTAGTGGTATTTATGATATTGCTAATATTGTTGTTGTTATTGATATTGTCTTGTAACCAATAGGAAGAGGTTTGAGGAAGATGTTGTAAACCGGTATGTTAGTTTGTGAGTTGAACCAGTAAACTAGTGTATAAGGTTAAGCCCTTTCTATGCAATGTAACTGGTAAACCCTACTAGTTGTTTTTGTTAAACCCTAATCGATCAAGTTTGTTTGTTTAAGATCTAATGATGAGCGGTAATGATAGTGACACGTGTGACCATTGTATGAGGATTAGTTCATTTTTTTTTTGGCACATTTGTTTGTTTGTTTCATTGTCTAGGGAATGGGCAAATTGGATTTCATCTAATACATAGCACGTGATGAGTTACAAGTCCGATGAAGCGGTTGGAATTTTCTTGAAGAATGTGTATAGATTGCTATGTAAATCCAACGGTCACACTTGAACCAATTTGTTTATAATCTCTATGAGAGAATTAGGTTTTTGTTGTGTTACTGACCTAATTTATTTGTATTTAAGGTCAATGAAGTTGTTTGTAAAGTTGTTGGCAAAGTGTTGGTTGAAATCAGTTGAGTGTGTGGTTGCCTAACTGGTAAAGGCATATTGAAGCTTAAAAGGATTTGATCAAGCAAATGTAGTGCTATTTAGATAGATCAAGAAAACCTGTTGTTTTCTAACAATTACAGTAGAATGGAAATCCCCTAATCGGGTAAGCTCTAACAATCTTGGTTACTTCTTAAATCCTCTAACAAGGTGATCCACTAGCTTGGATTCTCATATCCTCTACCGAGGTTACTCCTAACAGGGTATTTGATTTTCATCAAGGCATTTTTTAAATCCCTTAAGGTGATTCCTAACATGATTAGTTCTTGACATGAATTATTGTAAAAGCTTTAACAGGCTTCGCTCCTAACAGGGCAAACTTTAGAAGAGTTCAAATAGCTATCTTGTGAGTCTCATCTCACTGTGGTTTTTACCTATTTGGGTTTTCCACATATAAACATTTGTTTCAAGTCGTGAATGTTTTTGTGGTTATCATCTTATTTGTTGATTTGATTGACTACTTAACTATTATGATAAGGCATGATAACTAGAAGCATTGAGAGATGAAGTATGTTGATATATGATTAAGCATTTTTATGTTTACAAGATTGAAGTTGTTTACTATTAACTTGTTATAACAGTTAACCGGTTGATGTTGAGTATTGATCTTGACAGTGAAAGTTTACTTTATGAGTTTGAATTTGAGATTGGGAAGTTTGTATTAGTTTTTTAGTTTACTGATTCACCCCCCCTTTAAGTAATCTACCAGATACTTATTCTTTAATCATACCATCAATTGGTATTAGAGCATCTCAGGTCCTCTTTAACCTAAAAGCCTAACCACTTGAGGAAAAGATCTTGTAGATCATGATGAAGAAGGAAGTTTTGAAGTTCAAGAAAGATAACTATAGGATATGGAGCGACATAATGAAGATTTACATTAAGAGTTTGGGAAGTCAGTATTGGGATCATGGAGAAACTCTATATGATACACCTACTGAAACTTTGACTGATGATCAGAAGAAATAACAACAAGAAAATATTCAAGCATTAGAGGCTATTATCAGTTCCATGTCTGATGTTGAATATGCAGATGTTCATGGTCTTGAAACTGGATATGAAGTATGGAAAAAGCTTGAAGAGATTTATAGCGGTGATGAACATGTTAAGATTACTAAAGAGGAGAGCCTAAGAGTAAAGTTTGATGACATGAGAATGTCTGAAGGTGAGAATATCCAGCAGTATGGTCAAAGGATAAAAGAGATACTTGGTGAAATAAAGAGTGCAGGAGGGAAAGTGGAAGATGCCACAGTGATTAGTAAGGTACTGAGAACCCTTCTATCAGTCTATGCTATCTAAGTTGCAACTATTCAGGAGCTGAATTCCATTGATAAAACTAAGGTAACTCTTGACTCTATCATTGGAAAACTTACTACTTTTGAATTAAATGGCTATGATGGTAGTGTACAGAAATCAGAATCTGCATTTAGAGCTTTTGTATCTAACCTATCTGTGAGAAAAAGTAGAGATACTTGTCATGGTTATGAATCTAGATCCACCAAAGATGTTGATGATGAAGACAACTTAATAGAGCTTGAAGCATTGTTTGCAAAATGACTGCCTAGAGGTACTGGGAAATATAGAGGTAAACTACTTTTAAAATGTTTTGCATGCAACAAGATTGGTAATATAGTAGCTAACTGTCCTAATGGTGAGAATGAATACAAGAGAGACAAATTCAAGAAGTATAAGGGCAAAGGCAAGAGAGATTGTCTTATAGCAGTTGATAGTGGTATTACTGACGAAGAATATGATGATGATGCTAGTGAAGATATTGTGTTTTTAGCTATTAAGGAAGAGATATCAGATCAAAAGGCACTAGTGTCTAGGATAGATAGCTCTGATGATTGGATCATCAATAGTGGTTGTTCACATCACATGATTGGTGATCGGAGAAAATTTATTTCCTTGAAAGAATTTGATGGCAGTGTTGTTAGATTTGTCAATGACTCACCCTCTATGGTTAAAGGTAAGGGAGTTATTTCTCTTAATGGGATGAGCAGTGTTGACGATGTTTATTGGGTTGAAGACCTAAAGCACAATATTTTGAGTGTGGCACAACTTAATGATAAAGGATACCCACTGGAGTTTAGAAATGGTATGTGCAAAATCTATGACAATAAAGGTGAATTGATTGCAACCAGGAAACAAACCAAAGGTAATCTATCTCATCTTAATCCTAAAGTTAGCAACTATTTGATTGCAAAGATCGATGATAGCTAGCTTTAGCATAGGAGATTTTATCATATAAAATTTGATAACATTGTCAAAGTGAGAAAGTCCAAGATAGTAAGAGGTCTGCCTCAGCTAGAAAAACCGGTTAATTCTCTTTGTAAAGAATGTCAGTTAAGAAAGATGATTTCTTCAACTTTCAAGAGGAAGTCCTTCTCAATAGAGAACTTGTTAGATTTGGTTCATACAGACCTATGTGGACCAATAAGAACAAGAAGCATTAAATGTGATAGATATTTCATGATCTTCACTGATAATTATTCAAGGATGATGTGGGTCACATTATTGAAGGATAAGAATGAAGCTTTTAGTAATTTCAAGGTATTTAGGTCCTTAGCTAAAAAAGAGAGTGGCAAAAAGATAAAATGTCTGAGAATAGATCAAGGTGGTGAATTTACTTCTGAGGAATTCACTAAGTTCTATGATGAGAATGGTATCAAGCGGCAACTTTCTGCACCAAGGAAATCACAACAGAATGGTATAGCATAGAGGAACAACTGGTAAGTGGTTGAAGCTACTAGGACAATATTGATACAAGGAGATGTAGCAAAAACATGCCTACACAATGAACCGAGTTCTGATGAAAAGAGGTAAGGACAAGACCCCTTATGAATATTGGTATGGAAGATCACATGATGTTAGCTATTTTAAGATATTTGGTAGCAAATTTTTTATTCAAAGAGGTGATTATATTAGCAAGTTTGAAGCTAAGAGTGATGAAGGAATATTTCTTGGCTATTCCACCAAGAGTAAGGCCTATAAATGCTTCAACAACCAGACACAGAGATTTTTTGAGAGTGTTGATGTTCGAGTAGATGAATGTCTTGAAGTCTTAGAAGGAACTAGTTCAGAGAAAAAGGATGAAGAACCTTGCATTTTGCTTTTGGAAACTGAAACTGTTAAACCAAAAACTGGTAAAGGAAATTCTAATGTACTTGTTCAACCAGAACAAATAAATTCAGAAGAAGATGATAATGAAGAAGCTGAACCCGAAGAGAATGATCATGTTATTCCTAGGTATGTGAGACTAAACCGCAGTCCTGAGTAGATTATTGGGGATAAGGATGTTGGAGTACTAACTAGAAGAAAAATAATAGAGAACTCTTGCATGATCTCCACCATTGAACCTAGAAGTGCTAAGGAGGAATTTGGCAATGATTATTGGTGCTAACAGGATCAATTCTTAATATGACTTATTGTAAAAGCTTTAACAAGCTTGGCTCCTAATAGGGTGAACTTTAGAAGAGTTCAGATAGCTATCTTGTGAGTCTCATCTCACAGTGGTTTTTACCTATTTGGGTTTTCCAAGTATAAACATTTGTGTCAAGTCATGAATTTTTTGTGGTTATGATCATATTTGTTGATTTGATTGACTACTTAACTATTCTGATAAGACATGATAACTAGAAGCATTGAGAGATGAAGTATGTTGATATATGATTAAGCATTTTTATCTTTACAAGATTGAAGTTTTTTACTATGAATTTGCTATAATAGTTAATTGGTTGATGTTGAGTATTCTTATGAGTATTGATCTTAACAATGAAATTTTACTTTGTGTGTTTGAATTGAGATTGGGAAGTTTGTATCAGTTTTTCAGTTTACTGATCACCCCCCCTCTCAGTAATCCATTAGATACTTATTCTTTCATCATACCATCATAAGCAACTCTACTTCAAGATATACTTCTCCTTCTTGCTCTTCCTCTTTATCTTCTTCAGATACTGGAACCTCTTGGGCCATGAAAAGAGTTGCACTGACTTCATTTTCACTGCAACAGTCATCTGAGACACTCTCCTCATCGGTGGTATCATTTTCATGCATGTAAAGACTATTCTAGTTCCAGTTTCCTCTTCTACTATGTCGGTAGATATTCTTCTTCCTATCCTTATCGTATGATCTGCTACCACTCAATTGATCATCTTCATTCTTATCACCATAGGGACATTTGGCAGAAAAATGTCTAATCTTTCAACAATTGAAACACTTCAGGGCCAAATTGCCTTTGTATTTCCCTAAACCCATCTTGAGTCTTCTGACAAAGTTTTCCATGATATCATCATAATCTTCATCAGTTTCATCTTGAGTAGACTCTTCTTTACCTTTTCTTGATTTTTTGAATGCAACTTCTTTCTCCATAGCCTCAGTACTGGCAATCCTCATTTCATAAGCAGTTAGGGAACCATACAACTCATCCATCATAAACACTTTCAGGTCTTTTGCTTCTTCTATTGATGAAACTTTTGTATCATACTTAGGTGTGAGGGATCTAAGTACTTTCTTCACTACCACCTCATCTTTTATATCTTCTCCAAGCTCTCTAATGGTGTTTGTTGTTTCATCAATCCTTTGGAGATAGTCAGCAATCTTCTCTTCATCTCTCATCTTCAAACCCTCAAGTTGTATTCTCAATGTCTATAACTTGGCCTCCTTGACTTTAGCATCGCCTTCAAATATCTTCTTCAACTTATCACCAGTTTCCTTTTCATATGAGAAGTGCATGACCTTAACAAACTCATTATCAGATAACCCACTAAGAATGACATTTTTTAGCTTTAGCATTATTTTCATACTCCTTCTTATCATCTGGATCAGTAGGAGGATTATTAGGAACTGTATACCCATTTATAATGGACATCCATACATCACAACCTAGAGAAGACAGATAGGTTTCCATTCTTCTACTCCAAAAGCCATAGTAGATACCATCAAACACAGGTTCATTTGAGGAGGTTGATTTATTTCTTTCCATTGTGAACACTTGATAGGATCTACCCAAGCTAGAGAATGCTTTGACAGAATAGGGTACCTATGCTTTGATAGCAATTGTTGGACACAATGGATCACTGAGAGGAGGGTGAACCAATGATTTAGACAATTTTTACTTAATCAGAGCTATACCAATTCAATATGAAATAAACAAAAATAGATCAGTTACCAAAGCAATGCAAACAAGGTGTGTAGGAGAAATATCTAAAACATTAATACAACACACACATGAAGATGCAAAACATAGCACCAAATGTATGAGGAAAACCCAATGTGCAAAAAACCTCAGTGAGAATAGTTGTTGGAGATATTCTGCTCCAATCTAGCCTCACAATGAAAAGATTTGATTACAAATTTTAGGGCACAAACCCAAGGAGAACCAACCCCTGATTTATTAGCACCAACTCAAAGGAGCACCAACCCCTACACAATTTATAGGCTACAAGCTAAAGGAGCTACAACCCCTGCACTAAGCACCTACTCAGTGACAATAATATGTAAACTTAGATATACAAATGAGATCCTTGCTGTAAATGAAGTTTTGCAACCCTTCAGAGCTTTGCACTACCAGTTTCTATCTTACCGATTTGTGTCAACTCAACACACACTGCAGCTTATCCTTTTTGCTGGTTCTAACTCTACTAAAATATTCTCTCCCTTTGTTCTACTGAATTCAAGCCACACTTGGTCACTCTCTATCACATACTACCTCTTTCAGTTTGTCACCTCTACTTTCTATGCTCACTCTACCGATTTGTTCCTTACATCGCTTTACACTGCTTCTCCTTACCAGTAAAATCCTCACTCACAAACACTTAAGGTGTTTTTCTCTTCGATTCTCAGACAACAGTTTCACTCTATCCTTGACACTTCATTAGCATCACTATTTGTCTTAGGTCACCATCTTAAAACTGAATCTTTTTGGCCAAAAACCAATTCAAAGAGAGCCCGGCCAGGGTTTCCTTTTACCAACCAAATCTATATCCAATTTGATCCGATTTGCCTTCGATTGCACACCTGCTTTGGAGGAATAATCCATCACACGTTTTCCATCTGTCCAAAGTATGTTTGCCAAAAATAGAAAACCTGACCATGATTTCCAGCCTTAAAATCTATTGACTCATTTATGACCCAACTGTTTCCTTCTCGAGGTCCTCTTGCAATCCGATTTCCTTGCTTCGATCTAGGCGCCAACAACTCCCTGATCTTTCTCTATCATTTATTCTTGCTTGAGCTGCATTAATCTATCATCAACTCGTGATTTATGGCCATTTCATTTAATGTTGACTAACTGCTCCGACAACCATGTTGATAAAGACTTCACCGACCTCTGCATGCTCACCACCTTGGCTCCATGTGGCATCATATCAGCATACACTCAGGTCACTGGCACAAGGTCAGTTTGAACTTGAAAATTTGACAAATCCTTATACTAGCACAAGTCTTTACTGGTAAGACCTTCTCCTACTGCTATTCAGTAGCATACACTATGCCAATAGCTCAATTTCACC
Source organism: Cryptomeria japonica (assembly GCF_030272615.1). Taxonomy (NCBI): domain Eukaryota; kingdom Viridiplantae; phylum Streptophyta; class Pinopsida; order Cupressales; family Cupressaceae; genus Cryptomeria; species Cryptomeria japonica. The sequence continues at coordinate 251,815,674 of NC_081405.1, forward strand.
TCTGATGGTTTGTGATCTTTTTTTGCCTCTTTATGACAAAAAAATAGCTAGCCTTCATACCAGTTATAGCTTGTCATGCAAACACACAACTTCATATCACCTCTTACCAATGATGTCACCGACAATCACAATACCTGCTTGTCTTCCATGCCTTCATACTAGTTGACAAGCATTCATGTTAATCTTCCTTATGCCGGTTCAATCTTATTTATATCGAGTTGACAAACCCTACCGATAGTTTGCAATATCGGTTGACATCAATGACAACTCAATGCCAACAAAAGGAACTATATCATTAGATGGTAAGCACAATATTGATAATTTTTATTATGTTTTAAGGCATAATCTTTTGAGTGTAGGACAATTAGTGGTTAAAGGATTTCAATTACAATTAAAGGATGAAAAATGCAAGATCATTTGAATTTCGGTGAGAAGACATGTTTGATTGTAAAAATTGATGAGATTTGGCTTTGTCATAAAAGGCTATGTCTTGTGAATTTTGATTGCATAGTAAAGATCAGTTCAACTAAGGCAGTCAGAGATATACCTAAGATTGTGAAGCCCTATAATCTAGTATGTAAACAATGTCAAATGGGAAAATAGGTTAGAACCTCTTTGAAGAGTATACAAGACAAATCTAATGATGTTCTTGATCTTATTCATACTAATTGTGTAGTCCTCCTAGAATCAAAATTTTTCAAGGTGATAGATATTTTATGCTAATCATTGATGATTATTCTAGAATGATGGTTACTTTTCTAAGGGAGAAATCTGAGGCTTTTGAAAATTTTAAAATCTTGAAAATTAAAGTTAAAACTGAGACATGATTGAAGATTAAGTTCTTAGGGTCAGATCATGGTGGAGAATTCACATCTGGTGAGTTTAATAACTTTTGTGAGAAACATGGCATAAGGAGACAATTTTCTACTCTCTGGACACCTCAGCAGAATGGAGTTGTGGAAAGAAAGAACATAACTATCTTTGGTGCTGCTAGAACCATGATGATGGAAACTAATCTACCTTATATCTATTAGAGAGAAGCAGTGAGTATGGTAGTTTATACATTCAACAGAGTTCATATCAAAGGAGAAACATGTAAGACACCTTATGAATTATGGTTTGGCAATACACCTATAGTTAAGTACTTCAGAATCTTTGGTAGCAAATGTTATATCAGGAGAGATGATTTCATTGGAAAGTTTGATCCTAGATGTGATGAAGGAATATTTATTAGTTATTCTAATGAAAGCAAAGCATATAGATGTTATAACAAGAGATTACTTACAATTGTGGAAAGCGCTAATGTCAAGGTGGATGAGAAAAATAGAAGTCAAATAAAAATTTATGAGAAAGAACTGGCAATGGAAATGATGATAACTAAACTGGTAAACCTTTAGTGGAACAAAATGATGAACCAGTTACTCCAGAAGTATCAGAAAATTTAGTAGTAACTGAAGATCATGAGAGACGAATAGAGAATCAGAAGAATCCTAGGTATGTGAGGTTGAATCATTCAAAAGATCAAATCATTGGGGATAAGAACAATGGAGTGATGACAAGAAGAAAATTGGCAGCTAATGAGGTATGTTTAATTTCTCAAGTTGAATCGGTATTAGTAACCGATGCATGTAAAGATGAATGTTGGATGAAAGCTATGGAAGAAGAACTAGATTAGATAGAAAAGAATAACACATGGATTTAGTTCCTTGGCCTAAAAATAAGAATGTTATTGGAACTAAATGGGTTTTTAGGAATAAACTAAATGAAGATGGACAAGTTGTGAGGAATAAAGCTATATTGGTTTGTAAAGGATATTCTTAGAAGGAAGGAATTGATTATGGTTAAAATTTTGCACATGTATCTAGGATTGAAGCTGTAAGATTATTTCTTGCCTATGCTGCACATAAAAACTACAAGGTTTATTAGATGGATGTCAAGTGTGCTTTTCTGAATGGGGATCTTAATGAGGAATTTTATATTGAGCAACCTAATGGATTTTCACTTTCAAATGATAAAAACATGGTTTGAAGGTTAAAGAAAGCTTTATATGGATTAAAATAGGCACCTAGAGCCTGTTAATATTAACCAGTGACTGAGAGGGTGGGGTGAATCAACACTAGACCAATTTATTAACAATTTTAGCCTTAATCAAAACTCTTATTCAAACTCTAACACTTATCAGTATAACCAACATTAAAAAGAAATATGCACACACAAAATTAAACACACATGACAATCAAGATTTATCATGTGGAAACCGAAATGGGAGAAACCACAGTGTGAGTAGAAACTCATAAAATCTACAATATTCTTAAGTACGCCTAGTGAGGAGCCATACCTATTAGGAGATTATAAAGACACTATTAGGTGCCACCCAATTAAAGGATTTTCTTCAAGGCCTATTAGAAATTTTACCCTATTAGAGGTAGCCTTGTTAAAGGACTTAAGATCATCATTTAGGATGTCATCCGGTTAAGGGATTTTATAAAGGGACCTGTTAAAGTCCACCTGATTAAGGGATTTTATTGTGCTATAATTATTAGAGAGAAAAAAGTCATTGATTTGATGATGACACTTTTTTGTTGTATAGATCTATTTTGTATCTTCTTCAATCTTTGCTCGGTGATGGCTTCACTAATTCATAAGGAACCCTATTGCACTTCACTTATTCTCCACCTTTGCTCTAACTTCCAACCTCAATCCACTCACAACTGCAACAACAACAACAAAAATTTAAGATGAAAATCATGTATATAGTTGTCTTCAATCTTGGCACTAACTTTCCCTCCAAAACTCAAACTCAAAAAATCATTCTATGCCCCAATCTGTTCATTCCTCAAATCTCATTGATTAGACTGGTTAGACTAGCCGTTCATGCCACAAATCATGTCAGTTCTCTAGAAAGCACTCCGACTTCAAGTAGCACTTTCTAAATTGAATAGATCTACATTTCACCATTGTTATCTACTGCAAGTTGTTTTCTTTATATCGGTTAACCTTCTTTACTCAACTTTATCTACCAATTTCTTCCTGTAAGATGGTCTCTTGTTACCAAAGGAATTTTGTAGTCCCTTGTTCCTTACCAAACCACAATAACCTTTTTTCAATTGGTTATGATGACATCTGAATCAGCATTTCCATCAATGACAACTTCTTAAGTACTCCAAAATTCATGAAGCCAACAATATCCCCCTTTGGCATTGGTGGCAAAACATCTAGCTGAATTGAATTGAATCTCCCCCTATTCTCTACCTTCACTGATACTACTCTACCTCTACTGGTGGATGAATCTCTGGTTCTGGTTCTCCCTATATTTGCCTTCTTTGCCTCTACCAGTGGATCTCTGCCTTCTCATATATATAATCCACTTTACATTCATTCTCCCCCTTTTTTGTAGCAATGAAAAAGAGTGAAGGAATCAAAGTATGCAAAATAATTTATGAGAGTAAGTCAAAAATTTCTTTGAAGTTGGCCTTAGCAGCCTCCAAAGAAGATTCCCAGGTAGGCTTTACTTTTTTCATAGGGATAATTTGTCCATGTAGGTGTGTGACCAAATCCTCCATGTCATCCATTGTCTTGCAATTAGGTCTACCAATGAGGCCTTCTACTTGTTTCACATTGCCTTGCAATAAACCAATGAAAGGGACAAGATAGAATTGTACCTCTACTAGATTTAGAGCTCATTTGTTCTATTCTTCTTTTAGCTAGTTGATTTCATGAGTCAACTATTTGACATTTCCACTTAAAGTTTTTGCTGAGCTTCTAAAAGGATCAAAGGAACCTAGAAAAACTTAAATTTCCTGTTGATTCTTTACTCTTTTGACTTCAAGATCTTTGATGAAATCGGGGAAGTTTGAGAATTTGACCAAAAATTGGCCAATTTCCTTTAAGATTGATTTCACCTCTTCTGTGTTGGTAGAAAGAGCAAGTTTTTCAACTGATATTTATTCCATTAAGTGCTCACTTCTTCTAGTTTCATATTGTCTTGTTGCAACCTTCTCCAGATCGGTTACCTCTAAACCAATTTCTTTGAAAAGAGTGCCCAATTGATCAATGATAGGTGCATTATCATCAATAGCAATATCAGGAATGAGATCAGATAAGAATATATTTGTAGTATTAAGAATTCTTTCCTTCTTTTTCATTGCTTTAAGTTTGTGCTTTTCAGCTTGAATTCTCAATTTTTTTGAAACTTTTATCTTCTTGATATCAATTACTGAGTCTTCCCCTTTGTCCTCCTCTATTTCTTCTTCTTCTTCTTCTTCAGCTTCTACCTCAGAGCTAACTGGGATAGGAAGTTTAGCTTTCTTTTTCTCAATTTCCTTTTCTAAAACTAACTTCCTCTTTATTGGAGGAGTGTCCACCATTGTTTTCTGACCACCTTCAGGTTGACCGGATGAAGAATCTTCTATCTTCTTCTCTTGTTCTTATTCCTTGGTCTCCCCTAGACTAATACTGGTTGTTCATGTTTCCTTCAACTCTTCATTCTTCTTTTATGCCTCCTTATTTTCTTGTGCCTTCTCCTCTATTCCATCAATAGATCATATTGATGAGTCTATCATCTTGGAGTTTTCTTCCTCTGCACCTTTTTTCTGGCAAATGAGGTTCATTGCCAGTGACTATGTTGTGGGAATATTTATTATCACCAGATGCCTTTGAGGTTTTTCCTCATAAGGTATGTCCTCAATTGTAACATCATCATCTTTGGGATGCTTGGTTTGATCAGTTCCCTTTGCTGGTGTATCATCAATATCAATAGTTTCAATAGATGATTTTTTCTCAATAGGTGGCTTTGCATCCTTTGTCAGATTAGGAATATCTAGCACAACATCACCTATGAATCTTCAACTGAAAATTCATCAAACCCATCAGTGGTGTCCTTGTCTTTTCCTTTGCTCTTTTCTTGAGCACTTGTATCTTGTCATTGTTTCACTTCTTTTTCTATTTCCTTGTCAGCTTCCTTTTGCTGACTCAAAATTGTTTTCCACATGTCAATGCCCTCATCATGCACACCTTCAATGTCTCATATGGCCACTCTCCATGTTCTATTCCTTATTTTGAAATGTTGTACACATGCTTCAACCACTAAATTTTCTTGATTGTAATCCAATTTATGTTGTACTTCCATGAGTGCCTTTATTTTGTGTTCCTTCTCAATTGCCAGGGCAATTTTCCATCTCCCTTCAATGAGATTTTGTAAATCTGATGGAATTAATCCATGTAGCTCACTGGGGGTTCTGTAAAAATTATGTAAGTTCCAGATAAGTGCATCTTCAATTTTTCTTTAGTCTTCCTTTTTGTAGAGGGTATAATTTCTCTCAACACTGGCTAAACCTCCATATTATTTGATCCGATGGACCAATTCATCAACAGTTGGAGCTACATTCCTACCACTTCTTCTGACCTCTTTAATTACCACATTAGATTGAGTGTCAGAGTTATCATCCTCCTTTTTGTCTTTCATGGGCTTCTTATTAGCCTTTGTGTCAATTGACTTTTCACTCTTTTTCTTTCTTGTATATGTGACTCCTACCAGTCCACTTCTACCTTGGGAAGATGTAGGAGTATCTGAGTCCTTTTCTTTCATATATGTTGTCAGTTTGCTTAATGCAGCACCCTTGGATCTTGTCTTCAACATTTTCTTCTTTTCATCTATTTGCTCTTCATTTTTGGTTGATTTTGCCCCTATTTTCTCACTTATACTAGTGGAAGCAGTGCCATGGGATGCTTCACCTCCATATTTCTTGTCTAAGGTGTCAATCATTTTCCTAACCTTCTTTTGAATGATAGGCTCTTTGAGTTCCTTCCTAATTTTGGAGCTTTCCTCCTCATAAGTTCCAAATTTCTTAGCTTTTCTGTCTAGTTGTTTAGATAGTAACATGTTTTCATATATTTTGGCAATGTCTACCCCGATCTCATAACCCATAGCGGGTACCCAGAAAGTTCTAGGTTCAACCGCTTGAATGATGCAACAATCAATATCAACAAGAAAGAAAATAGTGTCCTTATATTTTTGAACTATACCGGTTAGGATTCTTTCTCTTTGATGCATTCTAGTTTGGAATTCTTTAAAGTAACCCCACATTGTCTCTCTAAACTTATCACCTAAGCCGCTAATCATTTCACCTATCTGAACTATGATAGGTTAATTTGTAGACCACACTACATTGCCCTTACCAGGATAGAAATTTTGCACATAGAAGAAGATACATACCAGTGTTGAACCATACTTGAATGATTTCTTTTTGTCCTTCTTAATTCAGTCCATGTTCACTAGGAATTGTCTCCTTATCATTTCACAAATGTCATATGTTGCATCCTCTTTGATGATCCGGTGAGCTGCATGGATAGCACCACTTGTCACACTATTCGTGCGGCTTGATTGGTACACTCTATAAGATGTTACTGCAGATGCAAACCTTACCTCTGCATCCTCAATGTGAGTGACTGTCATTTCTCTATTGTCATATCAGGATTTAGTCAACTGAGTGACCTCATTGGATGATATTGTCCTTAGGGTTAGTGTTTTTCCTGTTTCATTGAACCCTGTTACTCTTCGCATCACATCCTTTGTGATTTTGATTAGAGCTTCAGCTTCCATCCATAGAAACTAGTCATGTACTCTACTTAGCACATAGATGATCTAATTGACATGAACTTGATTTGGAATATCAACAACATATGACAAACCCTTGGACTGCAGATGCATATGTTCTGCCTTCAATAGACCATTATTGTAGAACCCTTTGAATTCACCATGAATGAATTTTTCTCCAAGATCTTCAAGCTTGCACTAGATAAAGGAATAGACATCTTCAATCAGTAACACACCAGAGGGCACAAAAGATAGGGCACTAGTTTTATTGATTTCTACAACATTCGTAGGATGCATCTTGAACTCAGGTTGTCGCTCCTTAACAACCTCAACCAACACAGGGGTCGAGACAAAAGCTACCATGATGAATTATAACAAAATTCATAGATTAGTTTCCTCTCCGATTTTTGCTAGAGCTTCTAACCACCAAAGCTTCACCGCTTGATCTCCAAACTAACTTTGCACGAAATGCACTTAATAGATTTAGAAAACCTTTGATCACACTAGGAGCTCTCGAATACATAGATGAAAGCAAGACAAACAAAATGAGCTTTCATTTCCTTATTTATAAGTTAAGCTATTTAATATGCTTTTACAGTGGTTAAGTTGTACAATCTCAAACGGTAACATTTTATAATTTACCGGTGTAACCTCCCTACCTGTAATAATACAACCTTTATCACTTATCTTAAAAATTCATTGATGAAGAATTGTAAAAAATATGGAAACTCATCTAGGTAATACAAATAAGAATTACCTCACTTTGGTTACAAGGAATCAACCATGATTTTTCAATAAGTTCTCCTCCTGAGCATCAGTTTGCTTAGTTTGAAGAAGAACTATCATCACTGATGGATGATGACTTAGTTTCAAACTGCTTCTCTTCTTCTTTTCTTTCTTCCTTTTTAGTCCACATCCTTTTCATTTTATTCTTCACCTCTTCAATTGTCTTCTTTCCTTTCAAATAATTTGTCCCTTTCTTCTTGCTAAATTGTTTTTTGTCTTCAAATCGGTTGTAGGATCTATTCTTGCACTCTCTGGCCAAATGACTGATCTTATGGTAGTTGAAACAGGTCATACTAGTTGTCTTCCATGATCCTGCATTATTTCTTTGACTCATTCTCATCCTACAATTCGCTGCAACATGACCAAAGTTGCCACAAGTAGAATAGGTGGCATTGAGATAATTACCCTTTCTATTAGGGTTCATCAGTTTGGATTGAGATCTTGATGTATTTTTCTTGAACATGCATTCTTCATCTTTGTGTCCATATTTATTTCATGTGGAGAAATATCCATTAAATATTCTTCTATTGGGCATGCTACTTGATCGAGGTCTACACTCATAAGCAGTGTGTCCATACTTGTGATAGTTATAGCAATAACCATCAAAGTTGAATGACATCTTGTGGCTGACTAGTCAATTTTTACAGATATCAGACTTATGACCTGATTTACCACAATAGTTGCAAGAGGATTTAGAAAACTTCATACCTTTCATTCCTAATTTGTTTCTTTTATCATCCTTCATCCTCTTGGGATTAGATGATTCTCCAATTTCCATTGGACCTGTACCAGAGTAACCAAGACCGGTTGTATCCTTTGTTCTCCTCTAAGATTTTAATTGATCATCTATCTTCTTAGAGATTTCATTAAATTTCTCATCTTTTTATTTCTCTCATCTATTTTGAGTTGTTCAATCTCCTTCATCATCTTCTCATTTTCTTATATTTTTTCATGCAAATGCTCATACATAACTGTATTCTCCTGAGTAAGAATTTGAATTTATTTATCCTTTTCAATGATGATTGCATAATTCTCTTGTAGGGCTTTTTCAACAAGCCTTTTTATCTCTTTTAGCTTTTGACAGTGCTTCATTTGCATTTCTCTTTCTTTCTTCTACTATCCTGCTAGCTTCTAGTATTTTAGTCATTCTCAAGGCATGACTTTTATGCTCTCTTTTTAGATTTGTGACTTATTCTGCCATCTTCTAGTTCTTTTCCATTAGCTCTGAGACTACCTCTTCTGCTTCTTCAGAGCCACTCTAATCAAAGAGTTGATCTATGATATCCTGACTCTCATTAAGTTGTAGAGTGAGTTCCTTCCTTTTAGCAAGATATTTTTTCATTCTCTCCTTCAGCTGAGAAATCATCTCATTAACTTCATCAAGCTGCTTCTGATACTAGTATTCCTTCATGATCTTTTCCTCAAGTTGTTAAACTTATCTTTAGAGGACCTAGGCTCTGATACCAATTGTTAATATTAACCAGTGACTGAGAGGGGGGGTGAATCAACACTATACTGATTTATTAACTATTTAAACCTTAATCAAAACTCTTATTCAAACTTTAACACTTATTAGTATAAGCAACATTAATATGAAACATGCACAGACAAAATTAAATACACATGACAATCAATATTATCACGTGGAAACCCAAATGGGAGAAAACCATGGTGTGAGTAGAAACTCAAAATCTGCACTATTCTTAAGCATGCCCAGTGAGGAGCCATCCTTGTTAGGTGCCACCCAATTAAGGGATTTTCTTCAAGGCTTGTTATAACCCTTACCCTATCAGAGGTAGCCTTGTTAAAGGACTTAGGATCATCATTTAGGATGTCACCTGGTTAAGGGATTTTATTTTGCTACAATTATTAGAGAGCAAAAAGTCCTTGATTTGATGATGACACTTTTCTATTGTATAGATCCATTATGTATCCACTTCAGTCTCTGCTCAATGATGGCTTCACCGATTCATGAGGAACCCTTCTACACTTTGCTTATTCTACACCTTTTCTATAACTTCCAACCTCAATCCACTCACAACTACTACAACAAAAATTCAAGATGAAAATCATGTATATAGCTGTCTTCTATCTTAGTGCTAACTTTCCCTCCAAAACTCAAACTCAAAAAATCATTCTATGCACCCATCTGTTCATTCCTCAAATCTTGTCAATTATACCGATGGGACTAGCCATTCATGCCACAAATCTCGTTAGTTTTCTATCAAGCACTCTGACTTCAACTGGCACTTTCTAAATTGAACAGATCTACATTTCACCATTATGATCTACTACTAGTTGTTTTCTTTATATCGGTGAACCTTCTTTACCCAACTTAGTCTACTGGTTACTTCTGGTAAACAAGTCTCTACTTACCAGTGGAAGTCTTTAGTCCCATGTTCCTTACCAAACCATAATAACCTTTTTTCAATTGTTTATGATATCTAAACCGGTATTGCCATCAATGACAACTTCTTAAGTACTCCAAACTTCATGATGCCAATAGAGCCTGGTATGCAAGGTTGGAAAAATATCTTTTAAAGCTTGGTTTCACTAAAAGTAATGTTGATAGTAATCTATACTATAATGTCACTGATGATGATATATTGATTATTGAGGTCTTTGTTGATGACATCATTTGTGGAGGTAGGGATAAGGTGTGCATGGAATTTTCTAGAAATATGGAGAATAAATTTGAAATGTCTATGATTGGGGAAATGAAATTTTTCTTAGGTTTGTAGATTACTCAGATTGATACAAGTATTTTCATTTGTCAAGCTAGGTATGCTAGGGATATGCTGAAGTATGGAGAATTCTAAACCAGTTAGTACTCCTATGGTTACAAGTGAGAAACTGACAAAGAAAGATGAATCAATTCTGGTAAATCCTACAAAGATACAAGTCTATGATTGGAGGTCTACTATATTTGGACTCAGACTAGACTAGACATAATGACTATAGTTTACATTGCATCAAGATATCAAAGTGATCCTAGAGAAAATTATGAGAGTGTGGTGAAAAGAATTTTTAGATACTTACAAGGTACATATGAATATGGTTTGTGGTACCTTAAAAATGATGACTTTACTTTATGTGCATATATAGATGCAAATTGGGCAAATGATGTTGATGACTGAAAGAGTACTTCTGCTGGAGTTTTGCTTCTTGGAAAGAAACTCATTTCATGGATCAGCAAGAAATAATCATGTACTTCTTTATCTACTACTGAAGTTGAGTATGTTGCTGCTACTACTAACTGTACACAAGTTTAATGGATGAAGCAAATGTTAAAGGACATAAAAGTGCATTTCAATGGACAGGTAGTTATTCACTGTGATAACTCTTTTGCTATAGACATATCAAAGAATCTGGTATTCCACTCTAACACAAAGCACATATCTATCAAGTATAACTTTTTGAAGGAGAAGGTGGAAGAAAATGAAGTCAGATTGGTTTACATGAACACTAAAGAGTAGATTGTAGACATCTTCACTAAAGCTTTTCCTAAAGAATCATTTGAGTACGTCAGAGACAAATGAGGGGTTTCTGCCCCTCCAATAGAAAACTGATTGATGCTATTTGGTATTAGTCTAGTATGCATTATCGGAGATATTTTTCATTCCAAAGTGATGTGGTCATGCTACTACCTAGGAGGAGTAGTTAGTCTTGTGATTTAGTGGTTTATGATTTTTCTTTGATATTTATGTCAGATATCTAGCATTGATGTCAAAGGGGGAGAGATATTCATGTGAAAAACATAATGGTTATATACATTAGGGGGAGAAATTTGCAGAACTTAATTGAGATATCATCTATAGGGAGAGTACGGATCAGAACTTAATTGCTATATTCTTGTGTGGGAGATTTGTTTGGCATTTCTTGGTACTTGGATGTTTTTCACATCTAGTATTTCCATCAATGCTAAAGAGGAAGATTGCTGACCATTTGGAGGAATTGATTATGTGTTGCATTGATGTTTTGTCATTGATGTCAACACTAGTTGTTTTGGTTGCTTTACTAGTATCCTTTTGGTCCTGGTAAATTGTTTGGTTTTTGGTTGGACTAGATCATGATGATCCAGTATGCTTCGGTATGCTTTGGTTTTTGGAATTGACTTAGATCTTGTAGCATCGTAAATTGTACGCACTTGCTAGGGTGGTACAATTTCACACCTAGTTTAGCACCCGCCTTGGTCATTCTGCATTTTGCATTGCATTTCCCCTTTAGCACTTAATTAATCAAATTAATTAGGTCTAAGGTTCTATTTTATCATCTTCCACATCATAAAGTTGGGCCCTTTCATGAAAGTGTGCCCTTTTCATTTTATTCCTCCTATACGTCCTTTAATCAAAAACCCTAATTAGGTCCTATTTTGAACGTGGGGGCTTGATTTCGGGGGTCAAAACATCTCAAAATCACCTGTAACTTTGGGATTCTCTCTAAAATCATCATATCCGACGGCCCTAAAAATTTGGTGAAAAGTTGTCGGGACCATGGCGCCCGGAGAGGACCATGGCGCCCAGAGTGCACATGGTCCCGGACATTTTTCCTGAAATTTTAGGAGCATGATCCAATCATAAAACAAAGCTTAACCCCAAGAAATTGGCGGGATATTCAATCTCTAGGTCGGCCAAAAGTTGAAATTAAGACCTAGGGTTTCATATATAAGAGCTCTCTTTCTTCATTTGAAAGGATCGGAAATTTGGCTTTCGAGGACCTTCTATGCAGCGAAAGAGTAGATCTTTGAAGACTTCAACAACATTCAACATCCATCCATCAAGCATTCATCAATTTCATTCATTTAGGGCTTGGGAGACATTGAAGAACAATAGGAGATTACCGACTGAAGATTGGCTTGTACTCCTCCCTTGAGGGTTGGGTATGATTTCATGTTGTTTTCATGTCTTTGCATAAGCTTCAATATATCCTTTATTCATGCTTTAGATCACTTTGCATCTTGATTTAGAGCATTTACATTATCATTTACAAGCAATTAGGGTTTACTTTCTAGGTTGCTCTAGTTTGCTTTCTTGCATTTAAGGACCTTGCACACACACTAGGTCTGCACACACAATACATTTTACAATACAAATTGGCTATTCGTGGAGGTGGAAATCACCGAAGCGGGGGTTTGACTAAGGCAAAACCCTATATAGCTGCCCATACCCTTTTCAGATATAAGTGCAGGTTTCGAGACTTGGACGATGCCGCAAGTTACAGATCTGGAAGAAGCAGACGGAGACCGAACTTCACACCAAATTTCAAAGCAAAAGACCAGGACAGGGGCGTGGGGCGCCCTGGTCCTGCCAGGACAGGGGTGCTGGGTTCCCTGGTCCCTGGGACAGGGGCGCTGGGCGCCCTGGTCCTCTTGACAGACAACATTTTCAGCATTTTTGACAGCTTTTCTAGAGTGCAAAATAGCAGTTTTCGGAGCAGTTTCAGGGCCAGAATTAGGACAGTGGTGCCCGTGCCCCCGTCCCAAACATTTTCACTCAGATTTTGACTCTGGGTACGCATTTTCATTCTTGTCTTGTCCTTGTGTTTACAGCATTCCATTGTTTAAGTTCAATTCTACAATCTTGTTATTAGTTCATACTTGCACTTTGGGGTTGGGGATTGAACTTGCATCATTTTATCTTTCAATTACAACAAAGGAATAGAAATCCTAATAGGTAGCCCGTGGCTCTCTCTTCCACAAAAAGAAGTAGCCAATTGTGTGATACCTCTAGGCTCTTTCGTATTCCACAAGTGTGTGGTTGAAAGTGAGATTAGGGCATGTTTGCTTTGTGTCACTTTTTCTCCTACACAGATCTTCTATTCATGCTACTCATATATATTTTCAATCAGTTGGTTCTGATTTAGTGATTAGATGCTTTCTTATATGTCGGTTAGCCTAGTTTGTTGATTTGGTGCTGGTTTTACCGACATAACTTGATTGAAGATCTTTGGTATTATGCATAAGTGATGTTGATACGACTTCTAGTAGAGTCTCAGGATGTTGATGGTTATCATGTTCATGTTCCAATTGATTGGTGGTGTTTCATTTAGATCCAGACCTATTTTGTTCTATCTAGATTTTGGACTGGCTTAATGTAACGTGTTGATTGGTCTTCTCAATGTGTTTGCGGGATATCTTATAAGTTGGATATTATTTGTTTGGTCTCAGGATGACATTTTTTGTAATTATATAATTGTTTTATTGTCTAGTGGCCGACCTTATTATTTATGGTTGAGGTTTTGTATATGTATGTGTATAAAACCTCATTGTAGATCATGTAAGGGATAATATATGTGATGATGGTATAGGACCGAATAATGTATTAGTTATTCAACCAAAGGATTTGGTCGATCATTGGTTATGGAGTTGGGTTTATGCAAGAGGATTAAGTCCTCTAGTATTGAGCTTAACCAGAACTGTACTTAGGCATAGGAGATGCTATTATTGTAGTTCATTCTTCCTTATGGATTGTAGTCTAGATTTTTATGTAGTCAGTGAGAATCCTTTTGTAATGAGTAGTGTGCTCTAGGTTGTTGGCCTTCCTACAAGTGCATGCCCCTTAATTTATTATCACATACTTTCAACAAAAGTATTATTTGACTGTGGGTAGGCTTCCCACCCTGGTTTTTCCCTTTACCAAGTTTTCCACATACAAATCTTGGTGTCATGTCGATGGTATTTATTCTATAATTGTTGGTTGTGATTAATTGATATATCTGCTATTTTAGTAATTGGTTTATGTATTCCAGTATTGATCTTATGTGTTCCAATAACAATTTTTTAATTGGTTAAGGTTCTCGTAATCTGGTGACAACTTATTCACCCACCCCCTCTCAGTTGTATTTTGATTATTTGAGTTGTCTAACATGGCCTACCTTCCCTTTATGTTCTTGCACTGAGGTGACAAGTGTTGTCCTAGTACATGCCCTTTTCTTTTCACTAGGCTTCATTATTTAAACAAAAATAATTAAAATAGAAAAAGTTTGAAAGTTTGATACTTAGAATTGTGCCTGTTGGACCCTTAATTTTTTTTAATTTTTAAGGTTCCAGATTCATACTAGGAAGCAAATCTCTCTGCAATTATTGAGATCAAGATGACAACATTGGTCAAGAGCTCTTTTTGGAGTTTATTATCTTTTGGCCTAATAGATTTCTTATCAGATGAATTGGTTTCTGTGATCCTATTATTGAAAATGAAGTTATGTTTTAGATTTCAAACCTTGATCAACCCATCTAATATGTTTTTGAAAGCAAGACCAAAGGCAGTTTTCAAATGTTTACGCTGGTGAAATTTTTAGAAATGAAAAGTTGTCAACTTTGGTGATCAAAATATTTGCACTTAGTAATGATCTGAAAAAACCGGTTGGTGAAATGTTTTTTGGTATATGGGATTATGATCCTGAGCGATTTTGCAAGGATCAGAGAAGTTCTGATATGCTTTTTAATTGTTTCTTGACTAACCCTGACATAAAAATGCATCAGAAAAAAGTTTTGAATTTGAACAATCAGAGGACAACCCACCTAATACTTTTATGTCAATTGCTTCCAATTTAATTTTCATAGAGATCAATGGTCGTTTGATGTATTAATTTTAAATTTATATTGCCCGTGATTAGCTCCCATAGGCCAGTTTTCAAAGCAAGTACCAAAATTTGGCGAGCTAATTGAAATTTGAAATAAAATTCATGTTTTATTTAAATTATCATAACTTTTGGCCAAGTTTCATGGTAATCGGATGTCGGTTAGTCGGCAGTGAAATTACTCCAGAATGAGTTGCAGGAAAAATTATTATTTTTTAGTTTTTTGCATAGTTAGAAATAGTTTACTAAGTTTATCTCAAAAGGAATATATTTCTTGAGTCATTTTAAATGATTTAAGAATGTATATTATGAAAGTGTCTTTTGAGAAACATATATTTGATCTTTTAAATAAGAGACTAAATATATTGCAAAGGAAGTAATGAATTTTATTTCCACAAGGCACATGCTGTATCCAACCAATTTGGTCTTAACTTTGTTGCTCATTATCAAGGATTTTGTGTTACTAAGATTGCAGGTTATAGAGGAGTTGAAAGATAATCCACATAAATCATTGGTAGTTCAAGATGCAAATATTATGGATAATGCTAGGCAACATCTCTGAATTTGCCAAAGGAATAAATACAGATGTGTATGGAACAACATGTTATGCTTCTACCTCCTTGAGACACTATGCATTTGTGTTTTCAAAATGGAGAATATAATGTGCAGCTCCACTTTGTGAGACAGTAATAATCCAACAATTGAGAATGCATTTGAAGCATTGGCTGCTCGGACAATGTCAGAGGCTGAATACAAATCAATTGGAGAAGTTTAATACATATCAATTGGATAAGTTTCAGAATCATCAAGCTTTTATCATTATAGACTTTCCCTGGAGTTCTACACATATTTCACGTCTCCAAAAAGAATATTTGATGATTCAATTGTTTGACTATGATTATGCATCAGTCGATGATACTTTTGGTTTCACAAAAGTACTCGTAGCACCAGTGGTATCTTCATATATATAAGTGGTCTTTGTGAACCCATATCATATAAGGTAGAAATGGAATTGCTAGCAGTCTAGTAGATTATGCATGACTTCCACAGATTATGTTAACTGCCCATGCTCAAGGTTTCCTTAGTAAGAGAGAAACAAATGCCAGATAAGGAGGAATTTAGTGTGTGGTTGTCAGAGTTTCAATTCATGTGAACTTAGCTTTGTCCAATCCAATTGTTCTGGATGAAGAGATGGCGGTGGAAGAGAACTTATAGTAGAGCAACATGAAGAGTATTATTCAACCATTTCAATGCTCATAGTTTTTAGATCATTTATGGAAGTCTTATTGCAAACCCAACACAATACATAACCCTAAGCTTGTCATTGGTAATCGATATAGTGTTAAAATACTTACCCTGAGATTGCAAGTTACCCCAATGAAGATATCCAAAGACAAGGAGTTTTCATTGGGCATCAACATAACAGTTTTTGCCCTCTTTCGATGCCCGATGAGTTTCGATGGAGATCATTAAGGGAGATAATTAATATTTAAAGATTTTCCAAAGAAATTTATCACAGTGAAAACTAAAGGATGATTATCAAACTTTTATAGTATATTTTAGGGTTTTATGTAATTATTTTTTAAACCAAAGGGTGTGTCCTTTGGAATGCAACAGTCTATAACTCCCTTCTATGTATGAATCGGTGTGTTCTTTCATATATTTCTTTTGATTCACATAATTATAGGGAGTCATTCTTATGAGAAATAGGGAGAAATATGGCTTGTAGGGGCTATAAGCAATATGTATCAAAAAATTCTGTAGGAAGAGGAAGCATGTTTTTGTGAAAACAACCTATAATGGAGTATCTTTAAGTGCAACTTATGTATGCAATCATTTCCTAAAGATTAATATACAAGGTTTGTTGTTTCTTTTCTAAATATTGTGCATAATTTTGTGTTGATGAGTTATCTTTGTCCTCTTGATAAATCTGTCATTTGATTTGCTATGATGTGCCATCACATGCTGTTACATTAAATGTGAGATTGGGTTTTCATTGTTTGTGTAACACATACTGAAACCTTCATAGTTAATGATTAATATTATCTCTGGAGTTGAGAAGATCTCTTGTCCACAAGGTGTCATAAATATCTCTAGATAGAGGCACTGGTTTGTTATTTATCTTTTAAGGTCCTGGTTTGTTATGCATTTAAGGTCCTTGATAGAGAAACATTCCTCCCAAACCCTATATGAACTGATCTTTGCATATTTTTTTTAGGTCCTGAAAGCACTCTAATTCTTAAGATACAATCATAATCATTTTCATTTCTTTTCAAAAGCGTTCACTTAAAGCACATAATAAAGCATAATTGCAGAATAATCATTTGCTGGTTTTGTATTTGCTAACCATAAAGCTTAAATCCACTTTAAATAACTCTTTTTGTGCTTGAGAGGGAGAGGTATACCCACATAGGTTTAGTGGAGACTTAAGTGCAGAGGGATTTGGTCTTCGACCATCCCTGTTCATTGGCCAAAGCTAGTTGAATTAGTTGAGGATTTGGCAAACCCTTAAGTTTTCCAATCTATGGTTTTGGGAACCAACAGCGCCTTTGATGTGAAACTACTTTGATAAGCTACAATATAAAGGATTTTCATGAAGTATTAGGAAGTTGACACTTGTCTCAATTCCATAGTCTATATGTATGAAAAGGGTTATTTATATGTGCCTCTCTTGGTAGACGCCACCTTGTGCCTAATAGGATCTAGCCTTGATAATTGTCATTATTTGTGTGTAGGCATGGTCCTCCTTGGCATGGCCCACTTGCTAGGGTGGTACAATTTCACACCTAGTTTAGCACCCGCCTTGGTCATTCTGCATTTTGCATTGCATTTCCCTTTTAGCACTTAATTAATCAAATTAATTAGGTCTAAGGTTCTATTTTATCATCTTCCACATCATAAAGTTGGGCCCTTTCATGAAAGTGTGCCCTTTTCATTTTATTCCTCCTATACGTCCTTTAATCAAAAACCCTAATTAGGTCCTATTTTGAACGTGGGGGCTTGATTTCGGGGGTCAAAACATCTCAAAATCACCTGTAACTTTGGGATTCTCTCTAAAATCATCATATTCGACGGCCCTAAAAATTTGGTGAAAAGTTGTCGGGACCATGGCGCCCGGAGAGGACCATGGCGCCCAGAGTGCACATGGTCCCGGACATTTTTCCTAAAATTTTAGGAGCGTGATCCAATCATAAAACAAAGCTTAACCCCAAGAAATTGGCGGGATATTCAATCTCTAGGTCAGCCAAAAGTCAAAATTAAGACCTAGGGTTTCATATATAAGAGCTCTCTTTCTTCATTTGAAAGGATCAGAAATTTGGCTTTTGAGGACCTTCTATGCAACGAAAGAGCAGATCTTTGAAGACTTCAACAACATTCAACATCCATCCATCAAGCATTCATCAATTTCATTCATTTAGGGCTTGGGAGACATTGAAGAACAATAGGAGATTACCGACTGAAGATTGGCTTGTACTCCTCCCTTGAGGGTTGGGTATGATTTCATGTTGTTTTCATGTCTTTGCATAAGCTTCAATATATCCTTTAGTCATGCTTTAGATCACTTTGCATCTTGATTTAGAGCATTTACATTATCATTTACAAGCAATTAGGGTTTACTTTCTAGGTTGCTCTAGTTTGCTTTCTTGCATTTAAGGACCTTGCACACACACTAGGTCTGCACACACAATACATTTTACAATACAACTTGGCTATTCGTGGAGGTGGAAATCACCGAAGCGGGGGTTTGACTAAGGCAAAACCCTATATAGCCGCCCATACCCTTTTCAGATATAAGTGTAGGTTTCGGGACTTGGACGACGCTGCAAGTTACAGATCTGGAAGAAGCAGACGGAGACCGAACTTCACACCAAATTTCAGAGCAAAAGACCAGGACAGGGGCGTGGGGTGCCCTAGTCCTGCCAGGATAGGGGCACTGGGCGCCCTGGTCCTCCTGACAAATAGCATTTTCAGCATTTTTGATAGCTTTTCCAGAGTGCAAAATAGCAGTTTCCGGAGCAGTTTCAGGGGCAGAATTAGGACAGTGGCGCCCGTGCCCCCGTCCCGAACATTTTCACTCAGATTTTGACTCCGGGTATGCATTTGCATTCTTGTCTTGTCCTTGTGTTTACAGCTTTCCATTGTTTAAGTTCAATTCTACAATCTTGTTATTAGTTCATACTTGCACTTTGGGGTTGGGGATTGAACTTGCATCATTTTATCTTTCAATTGCAACAAAGGAATAGAAATCCTAATAGGTAGCCCGTGGCTCTCTCTTCCACAAAAAGAAGTATCCAATTGTGTGATACCTCTAGGCTCTTTCGTATTCCACAAGTGTGTGGTTGAAAGTGAGATTAGGGCATGTTTGCTTTGTGTCACTTTTTCTCCTACACATTTTTGGTGAACCCGACGTGAACCTATCATTGCTTCCTCTTGCATTGCATTTGTTAGATCTAGATCTAGATTTAGTGTGTTTTCATTTCATTTTCATGAAAAAGAAAAAAAAAGAAAAAAAAAAAAAAAGTGTGTTTCTTTGCATTGTGTGTTTAAATTTTATGCAATTTCAAAATGTCAGATTTTTATTTGCAAGATGTTCATATTTGTGATGATTATGAGTTAGATGAAGCTTTAGATGAATTTTTGAAACCCAAATATACCAAACCTTCATTTTACCAAAAACTCATAAACATTGTTACTATGCCATTTCGTTGTGATGAGAAAGATAAGTCGAATGATTCCTCTCAAGGGTACATTCCTATCAGCTCTTCCACTAAATCTAGTAACATGGTCGTTTTCAATGATCCCCTCTATGAAGAGATATCTCCTTTTGAATCAAAAGATAAACCTTTTAATAGATATGATCATGCTTTGTTAGATGATGCCCTTGATGACTCTGTGGCTCCTAAAGAATGCTCCCTTCATGAGGATCCTTTTGTGCAAGAAGATGACATTATCCCTACATTTCCTAGTGATGGCATTTCCTTTTCCAACAAAATTCCCACTAGAGATGATGAATTAATGATGAATGCTTACCCTCTCCTAAAGTTGGTTTTACTCATAAGCATCCCTTAGAGAAAGAAGATGAAATAATAAGCAATTTCCTTAATTCTCTCTCCCCTAAAGATCATATTGAACATATTTTGAGGAAAGAGGATGAGTTTAACACATCTATTGATGCTCTCCCTCCTAAGGATGAGGAATTAATAAACAATGTTATCTCCTCTCCCGAAATTGACAATACTTCAAACATTCCTTTCAACAACCTCACTATTTAGGATGAACCTTTAGAAGAAGGTATAGATTATTCTCTACCCCTAGCCAAAGGGGATGAAATCAAGATTGGAAACTCCCTTGATAGTTTCTCCCCTTCCTTGAATCTCAATTATTCTCCCTCTAAAAATAAAGCATCTCCCTCTCCTCAACTTGGTTCTCCTCATAAGGAAACCCTAGTTCAAAGCAAGATGGTTAACATTTCTTTCAAAGATCTCCCTCTCAAAAGTGAGACTTTAGAGAGTAGTGTTGATCCTTCTCCTAGAGAGTTTATTCCCCATGTAGATCCTATGATGATAAAGGATGATATGACATTTCCTAGTATTACTCTTCCTACTAGAACATCAATGCCTATCCCTTGTCTCTCTCCTAAAATTGATTTGATCCATGATAAGATTTTAGTGCAAGAGAAGACTATCAATAATTCTTCCAACACTTTTGTTCATTCCTCTAAACCATCCTCAATCAATTTGATAAATGTGACTGAGACACCTAACAAACCTCTCTTCACTGTCCAAGGTGCTTGTCCTTCTCAAAATTCTCAACCTTTAAATAAGCCTATCTTAGTGGTTCAAGGTGGTTATGCTAATGATTCTTTTTGCATGCCTAAGAAACCTATTATTACTGTGCAAGGATGTTATTCTACTAAGAGCCCTTATGAGTATGCTAAGCAACTGACTAGAGAGAGTTATCATGCGGTTGCCCATACTTATAACACAAGAAACAATAGGCAACCTAATCCTCCTCTAGTTATCCCAACTTCACTTCCTCCTTCCCAACCTATTCTTCCTCAAGCTCCACATATTTCACAAGTTCTTGGTAAGGAATATGATCTCATAGAACAACTTAAAGCTACCCCTGCTAAGATATCCCTTTGGGATTTGATCCAAACTTCTTCCGCTCATCATGGAATGTTACAAGATGCCTTGAAAGATTTGAATGTTCCTCCACCTAATACATCTAGTAATATAGTGTCTTTGGTTAACTCTATGATGAATCCTAAAGCTCAAATTGTGTTTACCCAAGATGAGTTGCCTATTAGTGAAATTCAACAACAATATGATCCCTTGATGATTGTGGTTATCATAAATGACACTTCTATAAGACGAACACTAGTAGATAATGGCTCTGGCCTTAATGTGTGTAGCATTAATCTATTGCATAAGATGAATGTGGATACATCCCTTATTGAGCTTGACTCTCATCCCATTCAAGGCTTTGATAATGTGGCTAAGTCTTCATTCGGTATTATCACCTTACCCATCACAGTGGGACCCATTACTTTGCCTACTCCTATCCATGTTATGTTGGGAAATCTAACATACAACTTGTTATTAGGGAGACCTTGGATTCACAGTATGCAAGTTGTCCCCTCTACATTGCATAGACAAGTTAAATTTATTTATAACAATAAGACATATACCTTCATAGGTGATACTAATCTTCAGGCTTGTTTGCAAACATCTACTTCCAAAGGGAGTTCTTCTAAATCTTCCTCTTCTAATGATGACTCTTTGAACAAGATACCTATGGATGAATCCTTACCCTCTGATAATCAAAATTCTTTGGATGAGTCTGAAGCTCCTAAAGAAGATCCTTCTTGCCTTGAATATACGCATAAAAAGGCTTTTGATCCTGAGAAGGTTCTCGCAGACGACGATTGGGGATCTCTTGACTTTAATCCCACCTTTGTAGGTGAGCATAGGGTTTCTCCTAGAGAGCTTAAAGTTACAAAGAAGGAAGAAACTAAAGATCAATCAACCTTACTTGAACCTATGAGCAATAATTTTGTGGCCGCTTCTCAAACTTCTTCTCCTCACACTTCTAATTCTGAAGAGTTTGATTCTTTGTCTTATGAAAAACTGCCTTCTCTTTCTGAAATGGCTAATCGTTATGGTCATGGTTTTTGTATTTTTGCTAAGCATGGGTATCATGGAAATGGTTGTGGCGCTCATGAACAAGGGATAAAAGTTCCTCTAGAGACTAATTTTCACAATTATGCCTTTGGACTCGGCTATAATCCCTGCAAACGTACCAAAGCATCTAAAAGACCATCTCTCAATGTGAATGCTATATTTAGTAGTGATGATGATCTCACTTCAACTAAATCATCTTCTACTTCTATCAACTCTCATTCCCTCATAAGGAAATCTTGGCGATGAACAAATCTCTTTATGACTCCCCTCAAATTTCTAAATCCAGTTATGAATCTTTATCTCCTATTCATCATAAAGTCCTTTTCTCCAGGGATAAGGCTCTAATAAATTACACTCATCCCTCTTCTAAGATTTCTTGTGACTTTTCTTCTTCAATTTTTATCATTTTATACATGTTTTTGATCTCACTTATAGTTGAGCATTTAGCATGTCATATTCAAATACCTCATTCAATCTATCATGTCTTTAAATAACATTAATGGCTATTATGTTGCTCATCATTATGTGACATTGGTAGCTCATTTACTGGGGGCTCATTGTCATTCATGATGGTACAATTTCAAGTGCAATCATATTTTTGAAGCAACATAATAGCCTAATTTTTCTATGTTATCTCTTGTTCCTATGGGGTAATAATGTGGAAATATTGATCATCTTTTCTTTAGAATCCTCTTTTCCTAGATATGGGAGAAGATGTGTATTCTCTTTCTTACCTTACCCACTTCTTGTGAGGAGCATTTTACATACAATAATGTCTTGCTTGCATGAACTCATGTGAGTATGTAGTACATTTTTCTTATGTCTAAATCTCTCCCTAGAAGATTGTGTAAGTCCTTCTCATTTGGAGGCAATGATCTTTTCTTATTTTTATCTAAGGATCCACTTTTTCCTATTTCGTGGATGGTGTGAACTTCATTACTTGATGTTATTCCTTGTATGCATTTGTTGTTGTTTGTTCAAGGATTCTCTCTTACAAGAGGTGTAAGTCCTTGACTATAACCTCTTTTGCACTTGGTAAAATACATCCATAATGAATTCACTCTCCCAATTGGGTTAAAAAGAGCGTTATCCTTCATTAAGAATCACTTTCACCTCGCAAAAGAAGGAAGTATTGCATTCTTATTCTCTTCTTTGTCTTATTCTAGAAGATGTTATATTTGTCTAAGACAATTTCTCTCAGGGATAGGTGTCTTTTGTACAAATATCTCTTCTCCTCTAAGGATCTCCTTTACTACAAGATATCCCTTTTCAACTATCTTATCCTTGCTTAAAGAGTGCAAAACTCTCTTGCTTGGATCTATGACATTGTTGCATTTTTTGGGGTATCTTCTTTTGTGATGAAGGTGGGTATCCTTGTTCTACTTTGCTTATGACATAAACATTACACTTTTTGAGCAATGGGCCATTCTCGGAACCAGAGCACAGACTCTTAGAGCGAGATGTCTCCATTTTTCTTTTATACAAGGTGATTATTCTCGGAACCAGAGCACAGACTCTTAGAGCGAGATGTCATGCTTTTGTACTATACATATACAGGTTTTAGCATACTCGGGCATAGACTCCTATGAGGTGCTTCTAACCTCCCTTACACACACATGCACGAGGTTGAGTGGAACTAGCGGCATAAGGCTAGACTTTCTCACTCTCCTCCCTTACATGGATCACCTAGACAGACTCTAGGGGCTAGTTTTCCATGTCCTTTTCCCATGGATCACCTAGGCAAGATCTAGGGGCGAGAAGTCCATGTTTTCTCTCTCACTATTCTTCTCATGGATCACCAATGTGTGTATTCATGCTTTTTTTCCTTTCTTTTCTTCTCTTTGCATTTTGTTTCCGTTTACATCCTTCATTTTGTGTTAGAGAACTCTCGAATCCTCACACTCTTTGTTGTGTTGGAATTGAGATTTAGTCCTCTTTCTTACCAAATGATTCTCCATTAGTTTTTGATCTCATATCAAATCTTCTTGTGAGCATTTGTCATCAATATTCTTTAACAATTCGAAGTGGTAAACATGATACCCTGTTTCAACTCACTAAAATTAGCAAGCCAAAACAAGGGGGGGCATATAGCTACCCTCGAATTTTCATTACCTTCCTTAGTAAGCATTAGGTGATTTTGT
The DNA here is from genome assembly GCF_030272615.1 of Cryptomeria japonica. Lineage (NCBI taxonomy): Eukaryota > Viridiplantae > Streptophyta > Pinopsida > Cupressales > Cupressaceae > Cryptomeria > Cryptomeria japonica. The sequence continues at coordinate 251,839,958 of NC_081405.1, forward strand.
GATCTAACGTGTGTTTTGTAGGGTGCGGTTCCTAACTGTGTACTGCAGATACCGCTGGGGGCTTCGTTCGATAGACTTATGGATATATCCTTTTTCAAATAATGTTTACTTTTTTGTACTTTAGCTTGCATATGCACGTAGTGTTCATATGACCGCTAAAGTGGGGGCTAAATGTAGCGTCGTAAATTGTACGCACTTGCTAGGGCGGTACAATTTCACACCTAGTTTAGCACCCGCCTTGGTCATTCTGCATTTTGCATTGCATTTCCCCTTTAGCACTTAATTAATCAAATTAATTAGGTCTAAGGTTCTATTTTATCATCTTCCACATCATAAAGTTGGGCCCTTTCATGAAAGTGTGCCCTTTTCATTTTATTCCTCCTATACGTCATTTAATCAAAAACCCTAATTAGGTCCTATTTTGAACTTGGGGGCTTGATTTCGGGGGTCAAAACATCTCGAAATCACTTGTAACTTCGGGATTCTCTCTAAAATCATCATATCCGACGGCCCTAAAAATTTAGTGAAAAGTTGTCGGGACCATGGCACCCGGAGAGGACCATGGCACCCGGAGTGCACATGGTCCCGGACATTTTTCCCAAAATTTTAGGAGCACGATCCAATCATAAAACAAAGCTTAACCCCAAGAAATTGGAGAGATATTCAATCTCTAGGTCGGCCAAAAGTTAAAATTAAGACCTAGGGTTTCATATATAAGAGCTCTCTTTCTTCATTTGAAAGGATCGGAAATTTGGCTTTCGAGGACCTTCTATGCAGCGAAAGAGTAGATCTTTGAAGACTTCAACAACATTCAACATCCATCCATCAAGCATTCATCAATTTCATTCATTTAGGGCTTGGGAGACATTGAAGAACAATAGGAGATTACCGACTGAAGATTGGCTTGTACTCCTCCCTTGAGGGTTGGGTATGATTTCATGTTGTTTTCATGTCTTTGCATAAGCTTCAATATATCCTTTATTCATGCTTTAGATCACTTTGCATCTTGATTTAGAGCATTTACATTATCATTTACAAGCAATTAGGGTTTACTTTCTAGGTTGCTCTAGTTTGCTTTCTTGCATTTAAGGACCTTGCACACACACTAGGTCTGCACACACAATACATTTTACAATACAACTTGGCTATTCATGGAGGTGGAAATCACCGAAGTGGGGGTTTGACTAAGGCAAAACCCTATATAGCTGCCCATACCCTTTTCAGATATAAGTGCAGGTTTCGAGACTTGGACGATGCCGCAAGTTACAGATCTGGAAGAAGCAGGCGGAGACCGAACTTCACACCAAATTTCAGAGCAAAAGACCAGGACAGGGGCGTGGGGCGCCCTGGTCCTGCCAGGACAGGGGTGCTGGGTTCCCTGGTCCCTGGGACAGGGGCGCTGGGCGCCCTGGTCCTCTTGACAGACAGCATTTTCAGCATTTTTGACAGCTTTTCTAGAGTGCAAAATAGCAGTTTTCGGAGCAGTTTCAGGGCCAGAATTAGGACAGTGGTGCCCGTGCCCCCGTCCCAAACATTTTCACTCAGATTTTGACTCTGGGTACGCATTTTCATTCTTGTCTTGTCCTTGTGTTTACAGCATTCCATTGTTTAAGTTCAATTCTACAATCTTGTTATTAGTTCATACTTGCACTTTGGGGTTGGGGATTGAACTTGCATCATTTTATCTTTCAATTGCAACAAAGGAATAGAAATCCTAATAGGTAGCCCGTGGCTCTCTCTTCCACAAAAAGAAGTAGCCAATTGTGTGATACCTCTAGGCTCTTTCGTATTCCACAAGTGTGTGGTTGAAAGTGAGATTAGGTCATGTTTGCTTTGTGTCACTTTTTCTCCTACACAGATCTTCTATTCATGCTACTCATATATATTTTCAATCAGTTGGTTCTGATTTAGTGATTAGATGCTTTCTTATATGTCGGTTAGCCTAGTTTGTTGATTTGGTGCTGGTTTTACCGACATAACTTGATTGAAGATCTTTGGTATTATGCATAAGTGATGTTGATACGACTTCTAGTAGAGTCTCAGGATGTTGATGGTTATCATGTTCATGTTCCAATTGATTGGTGGTGTTTCATTTAGATCCAGACCTATTTTGTTCTATCTAGATTTTGGACTGGCTTAATGTAACGTGTTGATTGGTCTTCTCAATGTGTTTGCGGGATATCTTATAAGTTGGATATTATTTGTTTGGTCTCAGGATGACATTTTTTGTAATTATATAATTGTTTTATTGTCTAGTGGCCGACCTTATTATTTATGGTTGAGGTTTTGTATATGTATGTGTATAAAACCTCATTGTAGATCATGTAAGGGATAATATATGTGATGATGGTATAGGACCGAATAATGTATTAGTTGTTCAATCAAAGGATTTGGTCGATCATTGGTTATGGAGTTGGGTTTATGCAAGAGGATTAAGTCCTCTAGTATTGAGCTTAACCAGAACTGTACTTAGGCATAGGAGATGCTATTATTGTAGTTCATTCTTCCTTATGGATTGTAGTCTAGATTTTTATGTAGTCAGTGAGAATCCTTTTGTAATGAGTAGTGTGCTCTAGGTTGTTGGCCTTCCTACAAGTGCATGCCCCTTAATTTATTATCACATACTTTCAACAAAAGTATTATTTGACTGTGGGTAGGCTTCCCACCCTGGTTTTTCCCTTTACCAAGTTTTCCACATACAAATCTTGGTGTCATGTCGATGGTATTTATTCTATAATTGTTGGTTGTGATTAATTGATATATCTGCTATTTTAGTAATTGGTTTATGTATTCCAGTATTGATCTTATGTGTTCCAATAACAATTTTTTAATTGGTTAAGGTTCTCGTAATCTGGTGACAACTTATTCACCCACCCCCTCTCAGTTGTATTTTGATTATTTGAGTTGTCTAACATGGCCTACCTTCCCTTTATGTTCTTGCACTGAGGTGACAAGTGTTGTCCTAGTACATGCCCTTTTCTTTTCACTAGGCTTCATTATTTAAACAAAAATAATTAAAATAGAAAAAGTTTGAAAGTTTGATACTTAGAATTGTGCCTGTTGGACCCTTAATTTTTTTTAATTTTTAAGGTTCCAGATTCATACTAGGAAGCAAATCTCTCTGCAATTATTGAGATCAAGATGACAACATTGGTCAAGAGCTCTTTTTGGAGTTTATTATCTTTTGGCCTAATAGATTTCTTATCAGATGAATTGGTTTCTGTGATCCTATTATTGAAAATGAAGTTATGTTTTAGATTTCAAACCTTGATCAACCCATCTAATATGTTTTTGAAAGCAAGACCAAAGGCAGTTTTCAAATGTTTACGCTGGTGAAATTTTTAGAAATGAAAAGTTGTCAACTTTGGTGATCAAAATATTTGCACTTAGTAATGATCTGAAAAAACCGGTTGGTGAAATGTTTTTTGGTATATGGGATTATGATCCTGAGCGATTTTGCAAGGATCAGAGAAGTTCTGATATGCTTTTTAATTGTTTCTTGACTAACCCTGACATAAAAATGCATCAGAAAAAAGTTTTGAATTTGAACAATCAGAGGACAACCCACCTAATACTTTTATGTCAATTGCTTCCAATTTAATTTTCACAGAGATCAATGGTCGTTTGATGTATTAATTTTAAATTTATATTGCCCGTGATTAGCTCCCATAGGCCAGTTTTCAAAGCAAGTACCAAAATTTGGCGAGCTAATTGAAATTTGAAATAAAATTCATGTTTTATTTAAATTATCATAACTTTTGGCCAAGTTTCATGGTAATCGGATGTCGGTTAGTCGGCAGTGAAATTACTCCAGAATGAGTTGCAGGAAAAATTATTATTTTTTAGTTTTTTGCATAGTTAGAAATAGTTTACTAAGTTTATCTCAAAAGGAATATATTTCTTGAGTCATTTTAAATGATTTAAGAATGTATATTATGAAAGTGTCTTTTGAGAAACATATATTTGATCTTTTAAATAAGAGACTAAATATATTGCAAAGGAAGTAATGAATTTTATTTCCACAAGGCACATGCTGTATCCAACCAATTTGGTCTTAACTTTGTTGCTCATTATCAAGGATTTTGTGTTACTAAGATTGCAGGTTATAGAGGAGTTGAAAGATAATCCACATAAATCATTGGTAGTTCAAGATGCAAATATTATGGATAATGCTAGGCAACATCTCTGAATTTGCCAAAGGAATAAATACAGATGTGTATGGAACAACATGTTATGCTTCTACCTCCTTGAGACACTATGCATTTGTGTTTTCAAAATGGAGAATATAATGTGCAGCTCCACTTTGTGAGACAGTAATAATCCAACAATTGAGAATGCATTTGAAGCATTGGCTGCTCGGACAATGTCAGAGGCTGAATACAAATCAATTGGAGAAGTTTAATACATATCAATTGGATAAGTTTCAGAATCATCAAGCTTTTATCATTATAGACTTTCCCTGGAGTTCTACACATATTTCACGTCTCCAAAAAGAATATTTGATGATTCAATTGTTTGACTATGATTATGCATCAGTCGATGATACTTTTGGTTTCACAAAAGTACTCGTAGCACCAGTGGTATCTTCATATATATAAGTGGTCTTTGTGAACCCATATCATATAAGGTAGAAATGGAATTGCTAGCAGTCTAGTAGATTATGCATGACTTCCACAGATTATGTTAACTGCCCATGCTCAAGGTTTCCTTAGTAAGAGAGAAACAAATGCCAGATAAGGAGGAATTTAGTGTGTGGTTGTCAGAGTTTCAATTCATGTGAACTTAGCTTTGTCCAATCCAATTGTTCTGGATGAAGAGATGGCGGTGGAAGAGAACTTATAGTAGAGCAACATGAAGAGTATTATTCAACCATTTCAATGCTCATAGTTTTTAGATCATTTATGGAAGTCTTATTGCAAACCCAACACAATACATAACCCTAAGCTTGTCATTGGTAATCGATATAGTGTTAAAATACTTACCCTGAGATTGCAAGTTACCCCAATGAAGATATCCAAAGACAAGGAGTTTTCATTGGGCATCAACATAACAGTTTTTGCCCTCTTTCGATGCCCGATGAGTTTCGATGGAGATCATTAAGGGAGATAATTAATATTTAAAGATTTTCCAAAGAAATTTATCACAGTGAAAACTAAAGGATGATTATCAAACTTTTATAGTATATTTTAGGGTTTTATGTAATTATTTTTTAAACCAAAGGGTGTGTCCTTTGGAATGCAACAGTCTATAACTCCCTTCTATGTATGAATCGGTGTGTTCTTTCATATATTTCTTTTGATTCACATAATTATAGGGAGTCATTCTTATGAGAAATAGGGAGAAATATGGCTTGTAGGGGCTATAAGCAATATGTATCAAAAAATTCTGTAGGAAGAGGAAGCATGTTTTTGTGAAAACAACCTATAATGGAGTATCTTTAAGTGCAACTTATGTATGCAATCATTTCCTAAAGATTAATATACAAGGTTTGTTGTTTCTTTTCTAAATATTGTGCATAATTTTGTGTTGATGAGTTATCTTTGTCCTCTTGATAAATCTGTCATTTGATTTGCTATGATGTGCCATCACATGCTGTTACATTAAATGTGAGATTGGGTTTTCATTGTTTGTGTAACACATACTGAAACCTTCATAGTTAATGATTAATATTATCTCTGGAGTTGAGAAGATCTCTTGTCCACAAGGTGTCATAAATATCTCTAGATAGAGGCACTGGTTTGTTATTTATCTTTTAAGGTCCTGGTTTGTTATGCATTTAAGGTCCTTGATAGAGAAACATTCCTCCCAAACCCTATATGAACTGATCTTTGCATATTTTTTTTAGGTCCTGAAAGCACTCTAATTCTTAAGATACAATCATAATCATTTTCATTTCTTTTCAAAAGCGTTCACTTAAAGCACATAATAAAGCATAATTGCAGAATAATCATTTGCTGGTTTTGTATTTGCTAACCATAAAGCTTAAATCCACTTTAAATAACTCTTTTTGTGCTTGAGAGGGAGAGGTATACCCACATAGGTTTAGTGGAGACTTAAGTGCAGAGGGATTTGGTCTTCGACCATCCCTGTTCATTGGCCAAAGCTAGTTGAATTAGTTGAGGATTTGGCAAACCCTTAAGTTTTCCAATCTATGGTTTTGGGAACCAACAGCGCCTTTGATGTGAAACTACTTTGATAAGCTACAATATAAAGGATTTTCATGAAGTATTAGGAAGTTGACACTTGTCTCAATTCCATAGTCTATATGTATGAAAAGGGTTATTTATATGTGCCTCTCTTGGTAGACGCCACCTTGTGCCTAATAGGATCTAGCCTTGATAATTGTCATTATTTGTGTGTAGGCATGGTCCTCCTTGGCATGGCCCACCTTTCCTTTGCACTACTGAACTAAGGTTGCATGTGTCACCCTAAAAGAAGCCCTTTTCTTTACATAGGGCCTCATTATTTAAACAAGACAAATAATATGAGTTTGATATGTGACATGATTTCTCAAAATTGGTCCTTTCATGTGGGACTCCTTTGATGCAGCTAAAATATGAAGATTTTCCTAAAGAAACATGATGTTGAATCTTGCCTAAATTCTAGAGGTCACTTTATGTATGGAATTGGTTGTTTTTGTACACCTTGCATGATGGAGTGTGCCTTGTGTCAAATATGATCCAACTTGGATGATTCTCATTGGTTGCACATAGGTGTAATCCTCCTTGGTGTGGATGACCTTTCCTTTGTGCTACTACATTGAGGTGACAAGTACCACTCTACCACATGCCCTTTAATTTGCATGGGGGGTTAATATTTAAATAACAAAATTTAAACAAGAAGAATAATATAAGTTCGATTTGAGAAATTTTTTTATAGCATTGTGCATTTGATGTGGGACTAATTTGATGAAGCTACGTTATGAGGCTTTGCATGAAACAATAGGAACCTACCACTTGTCTAAATTTTAAATAATTTATGTATGAAATTGTTTGTTTATGTCCACCCCTCTTGGTGGACCTTGACTTGTGGCTAATAGGATCCAGCTTGAATAAATCTCATTGCTTGTGCATAGGCGTGAGCCTCCTTGGCATGGATGACCTCCCATTTGTTTTTCTACATCGAGGTGACAAGTATCACCCTAGTGCATGCCATTTTCTTTCTGTTGGGCCACACTATTTAAATAAAGAAATTTAAACAAGAAAATGAATAAAGTTTGATAAGTGACATAAATTATTGTCATCATGTAGGTTTTATGTGGGAATACTTAAACGAAGATATGATATGAAGGATTTGCATTAAGTGATAGGAAGCTAACTACTATTCAAATTCTAGATACTTTTGTAATAGGTAAAGGATTGGGGTTTCACCCACTGATATAGTAAAACCACTATTTTTTATTTAGGAACCAATTACATTAGAGAGCAGTGAATCCAATCGATCTAAGCGTGAATCAACCATAATATCTGAATAATCCATCAAGCCTCCTCTTTTCTATAAAGCAAAAAGTGGGGAGTTAAAATTACTTGTGTGTAGGAGAAAAAGTGAAACTAAGCAAACATGCCCTAATCTCACTTTCAACCACACACTTGCGGAATATGAAAGAGCCTAGAGGTATCACACAATTGGCTACTTCTTTTTGTGGAAGAGAGAGCCACGGGATACCTATTAGGATTTCTATTCCCTTGTTGTAATTGAAAAATGATGCAAGTTCAATCCCTAACCCCAAAATGCAAGTAGGAACTAATGACAAGATTGCAGAATTGAACTTAAACAATGGAAAGCTGTAAATACAAGGATAAGACAAGAATGTAAATGCATACCCGGAGTTAAAATCTGACTGAAAATGTTCGGGACGGGGGCGCGGGCGCCACTGTCCTGATTCTGCCCCTGAAACTGCTCTGAAAACTGCTGTTTTGCACTTTGGAAAAAGCTATCAAAAATGCTGAAAATGTTGTCTGTCAGGAGGACCAGGGCGCCCAGCGCCCCTGTCCCAGGGACTAGGGTTCCCAGCGCCCCTGTCCTGGCAGGATCAGGGCGCCCCACGCCCCTGTCCTGGTCTTTTTCTCTGAAATTTGGTGGGAAGGTCGGTCTCAGTCTGCTTCTCCTGGATCTGCAACCTGCGGCGTCGTCCGAGTCCCGAAACCTGCACTTATATCTGAAAAGGTGTTTGGGTGGCTATATAGGGTTTTGCCTTAGTCAAACCCCCACTTCGGTGATTTCCACCTCCACGAATAGCCAAGCTGTATTGTAAAATGTATTGTGTGTGCAGACCTAGTGTGTGTGCAAGGTCCTTAAATGCAAGAAAGCAAACTAGAGCAACCTAGAAAGTAAACCCTAATTGCTTGTAAATGATAATGTAAATGCTCTAAATCAAGATGCAAAGTGATCTAAAGCATGAATAAGTGATATATTGAAGCTTATGAAAAGACATGAAAACAACATGAAATCATACACAATCCTCAAGGGAGGGGTACAAGCCAATCTTCAGTCGGTAATCTCCTATTGTTCTTCAATGTCTTCCAAGCCCTAAATGAATGAATGAAATTGATGAATGCTTGATGGATGGATGTTGATTGTTGTTGAAGTCTTCAAAGATCTGCTCTTTTGCTGCATAGAAGGTCCCTGAAAACCAAATTCGGATCCTTTCAAATGAAGAAAGAGAGCTCTTATGTATGAAACCCTAGATCATAAATTCGTATTTTGGCCGACCTAGAGATTGAATATCCCACCAATTTCTTGGGGTTAAGCTTTATTTTATGATTGGATCGTGCTCCTAAATTTTTGGGAAAAATGTCCGGGACCATGTGCACCGGGCGCCACGGTCCCAACAACTTTTCACCAAATTTTCAGGGCCGTCAGATATGATGATTTTAGAGAGAATCCCGAAGTTACAGGTGATTTCGGGATGTTTTGACCCCCGAAATCAAGCCCCCTTGTTCAAAATAGGACCTAATCAGGGTTTTTGATTAAATGATGTATTGGAAGAATAAAATGAAAGGGGCACACTTTAATGAAAGGGCCAAACTTTATGATATGGGAGATGATAAAATAGGACCTTAGACCTAATTAATTTAATTAATTAAGTGCTAAAGGGGAAATGCAATGCAAAATGCAAAATGCGCCAAGGCGGGTGCTAAACTAGGTGTGAAATTGTACCACCCTAGCAAGTGCGTACAATTTACGATGCTACTTTTAGCCCCCACTTTAGTGGTCATATGAACACTACGTGCATATGCAAGCTAAAGTACAAAAAAGTAAACATTATTTGAAAAAGGATATATCCATAAGTCTGTTGAACGAAGCCCCCAGCGGTATCTGCAGTACACAGTTAGGAACCGCACCCTACAAAACCACATGTTAGATCACAAAATCACCTAATGCTTACTAAGGAAGGTGATGAAAATTCGAGGGTAGCTATATGCCCCCCCCTGTTTCGGCTTGCTAATTTTAGTGAGTTGAAACAGGGTATCATGTTTACCACTTTGAACTGTTAAAGAATATTGATGACAAATGCTCACAAGAAGATTTGATATGAGATCAAAAACTAATGGAGAATCATTTGGTAAGAAAGAGGACTAAATCTCAATTCCAACACAACAAAGAGTGTGAGGATTTAAGAGTTCTCTAACACAAGATGAAGGATGTAAATGGAAACAAAATGCAAGGAAAAAAAAGCATGAATACACACATTGGTGATCCATGAGAAGAATAGTGAGAGAGAAAACATGGACTTCTTGCCCCTAGATCTTGTCTAGGTGATCCATGGGAGAAAGGACATGGAAAAGTAGCCCCTAGAGTCTGTCTAGGTGATCCATGTAAGGGAGGAGAGTGAGAAAGTCTAGCCTTATGCCGCTAGTTCCACTCAACCTCGTGCATGTGTGTGTAAGGGAGGTTAGAAGCACCTCATAGGAGTCTATGCCCGAGTATGCTACAACCTGTATATGTATAGTAAAAAAAAGCATGACATCTCGCTCTAAGAGTCTGTGCTCTGGTTCCGAGAATGATCACCTTGCATAAAAGAAAATGGAGACATCTCGCTCTAAGAGTCTATGCTCTTGTTTCGAGAATGACCCATTGCTCAAAAAGTGTAATGTTTATGTCATAAGAAAAGTAGAACAAGGATACCTACCTTCATCACAAAAGAAGATACCCCCAAAATGCAACAATGTCATAGATCCAAGCAAGAGAGTTTTGCACTCTTTAAGCAAGGATAAGATAGTTGAAAAGGGATATCTTGTAGTATGTGTAAAGGAGATCCTTAGAGGAGAAGAGATCTTTGTACAAAAGACACCTATCCCCGAAAGAAATTGTCTTAGACAAATATAACATCTTCTAGAATAAGACAAAGAAGAGAATAAGAATGCAATACTTCCTTCTTTTGCAAGGTGAAAGTGATTCTTAAGGAAGGATGATGCTCTTTTTAACCCAATTGGGAGAGTGAATTCATTATGGATGTCTTTTACCAAGTGCAAAAGAGGTTGTAGTCAGGGAATTACACCTCTTGTAAGAGAGAATCCTTGAACAAACAACAACAAATGCGTACAAGGCATAACATCAAGTAATAAAGTCCACACCATCCATGGAATAGGAAAAAGTGGATCCTTAGATAAAAAAATAAGGAAAGATCATTGCCTCCCAAGGATAAGGACAATGAGAAGGACTTACACAATCTTCTAGGGAGAGCTTTGGACATAAGCAAAAGAAGAGATGTATGAAATCACTCTTGTCCCCATAGGAACAAGAAAATTAGGCTATTATGTTGCTTCAAAAAATATATGATTGCACTTGAAATTGTACCATCATGAATGACAATGAGCCCCCAGTAAATGAGCTACCAATGTCACATAATGATGAGCAACATAATAGCCATTAATGTTATTTAAAGACATGATAGATTGAATGAGGTATTTGAATATGACATGTTAAATGCTCAACTATAAGTGAGATCAAAAACATGTATAAAATGATAAAAATTAAAGAAGAAAAGTCACAAGAAATCTTAGAAGAGGGATGAGTGTAATTAATTAGAGCCTTATCCCTGGAGGAAAGGACTTTATGATGAATAGGAGATAAAAATTCATACGTGGATTTAGAAATTTGAGGGGAGTCATAAAGAGATTTGTTCATCGCCAAGATTTCCTTATGAGGGGAATGAGAATTGATAGAAGTATAAGATGATTTAGTTGAAGTGAGATCATTATCACTACTAAATATAGCATTCACATTGAGAAATGGTCTTTGAGATGCTTTAGTGCGTTTGCAGGGATTATAGCCAAGTCCAAAGGCATAATTGTGAAAATTAGTCTCTAGAGGAACTTTTATCCCTTGTTCATGAGTGCCACAACCATTTCCATGATACCCATGCTTAGCAAAAATGTGAAAACCACGACCATAATGATTAGCCATTTCAGGAAGAGAAGGTGGTTTTTCATAAGACAAAGAATCAAACTCTTCATAATTAGAGGTGTGAGGAGAAGAAGTTTGAGAAGCGGCCACAAAATTATTGCTCATAGGTTCAAGTAAGACTGATTGATCTCTAGTTTCTTCCTTCTTTTTACCTTTAAGATCTCTAGGAGGAACCCTATACTCACCTACAAAGGTGGGATTAAAATCAAGAGATCCCCAATCGTCTTCTGCGAGAACCTTCTCAGGATCAAAAGCCTTTTCATGTGTAGATTCAAGTTGAGAAGAATTTTCTTCAGGAACTTTAGGCTCATCCAAAGAATTTTGATTATCAGAGGGTGATGATTCATCCATAGGTATCTTGTTTAAAGAATCATCACTAGAAGAGGAAGGTTTAGAAGAACTCCCTTTGGAAGTAGATGTTTGCAAACAAGCCTGAAGTTTAGTATCACCTATCAAGGTATATGTCTTATTGTTATAAATAAATTTAACTTGTCTATGTAATGTAGAGGGGACAGCTTGCATACTGTGAATCCAAGGCCTCCCTAATAACAAGTTGTATGTTAGATTTCCTGACATAACATGGATAGGAGTAGGCAAAGTAATAGGTCCCACTGTGATTGGTAAGGTGATAATACCTAATGAAGACTTAGCCACATTATCAAAGCCTCGAATGGGACAAGAGTCAGGCTCAATAAGGGATGTATCCACATTCATCTTATGCAATAGATTAATGCTACACACATTAAGGCCAGAACCATTATCTACCAGTGTTCATCTTATAGCAGTGTCATTTATGATAACCACAATCATCAAGGGATCAAATTGTTGTTGAATTTCACTAGTAGGCAACTCATCTTGGGTAAACACAATTTGAGCTTTAGGATTCATCACAGAGTTAACCAAAGACACTATATTACTAGATGTATTAGGTGGAGGCACATTCAAATCTTTCAAGGCATCTTGTAACATTCCATGATGAGCGGAAGAAGTTTGGATCAAATCCCAAAGGGATATCTTAGCCGGAGTAGCTTTAAGTTGTTCTATGAGATCATATTCCTTACCGAGAACTTGTGAAATATGAGGAGCTTGAGGAAGAATAGGCTGGGAAGGAGGAAGTGAAGTTGGAATAATTGGAGGAGGATTAGGTTGCCTATTGTTTCTTGTGTTATAGGTATGAGCAACCGCATGATAACTCTCTCTAGTCAGTTGCTTAGCATACTCATAAGGTCTCTTAGTAGAATAACCTCCTTGCACAGTAATAATAGGTTTCTTAGGAGTGCAAAAAGAATCATTAGCATAACCACCTTGAACCACTAAGATAGGCTTATTTAAAGGTTGAGAATTTTGAGAAGGACAAGCACCTTGGACAGTGAAGAGAGGTTTGTTAGCTGTCTCATTCACATGTATCAAATTGATTGAGGATGGTTTAGAAGAAAGAACAAAAGTGTTGGAAGAATTATTGATAGTCTTCTCTTGCACTAAAATCTCATCACGAATTAAATCAATTTTAGGAGAGAGACAAGGGATAGGCATTGATGTTCTAGTAGGAAGAGTAATACTAGGAAAGGTCATATCATCCTCTATCATCAAAGGATCTACATGGGGAATAAACTCTCTAGGAGAAGGATCAACATTACTCTCTAAAGTCTCACTTTTGAGAGGGAGATCTTTGAAAGAGATGTTAACCATCTTGCTTTGAACTAGGGTATCCTTATGAGTAGAACCAAGTTGAGGAGAGGGAGATGCTTTATTTTTAGAGGGAGAATAATTGAGATTCAAGGAAGGGGAGAAACTATCAAGGGAGTTTTCAATCTCCATTTCATCCCCTTTGGCTAGGGGTAGAGAATAATCTATACCTTCTTCTAATGGTTCATCCCAAATAGTGAGGTTGTTGAAAGGAATGTTTGAAGTATTATCAATTTCGGGAGAGGAGGTAACATTGTTTATTAATTCCTCATCCTTAGGAGAGAGAGCATCAATAGATGTGTTAAACTCATCCTCTTTCCTCAAAATATGTTCAATATGATCTTTAGGGGAGAGAGAATTAAGGAAATTGCTTATTATTTCATCTTCTTTCTCTAAAGGATGCTTATGGGTAAGACAAATTTTAGGAGAAGGGTAAGCATTTATCATTAATTCATCATCTCTAGTGGTAATTTTGTTGGAAAAGGAGATGCCATCAATAGGAAATGTAGGGATCATGTCATCTTCTTGCACAAAAGGATCCTCATGAAGGGAGTGTTTTTTAGGAGGAACATGAACAAACTTCTCCAAAGATTCATGCTTAGGAAGGAGATCTTTGAAAGAAGTGTTCATAACCTCTTGTTGCACTAACATGCCCCCATTGGAAGGACCAACTTTAGGAGAAAATAATTCAATGTCCATCAATACCTTTTCACTTAGAGAGGCATCATGTAGGGAAGGTGAAGTAACATTAAGAAAGGTGTTTATGATATCATCCTCTTCCTCTAGGATAGCTAAATAGGAAGGGCACATTTTAGGAGAGTTGTCAAGATCACTCTTAAAGTTTTCATCCTTAGAGCATGGGAGAGTCTCAAAGGGATTGGTAGCAACTCTTTTAGGCACTAAAATGTTGTTATAGATAGGGGGAGGTTCTTTAGGAGGAGGAAAAATTGAAACAAGGGAAGCTAACCCACTATCACATCTATGAAATGAATGCATCATGACAACAATTTTCCTCTTTCAAATGATAACACATGCAAAATAGAAGGAAATGTTCAATTTTAACCAATGCAAGCACTTAGAATGTAGATTTAGAAAATGAAATTTATGATTCAAATGAGTTCCTAAATCAGATTTGAAATTATTGATCCCAAATAAGCTATCCACAAGTTCAACTTTGAATTGAAAAATTAGGGTTTTAGCAAAAATTTCCTCTAAATTTTTTAATCTTGCAAGAAATTGAAACTTGTGAATACAAATTTGAATTTGAAATAGCATAAACACTCAAATTTGAAAACATAAGTCAGAATTAGAGAAGATTGGAGTTCACGTCGGGTTCACCAAAATGTGTAGGAGAAAAAGTGAAACTAAGCAAACATGCCCTAATCTCACTTTCAACCACACACTTGTGGAATACGAAAGAGCCTAGAGGTATCACACAATTGGCTACTTCTTTTTGTGGAAGAGAGAGCCACATGATACCTATTAGGATTTCTATTCCCTTGTTGTAATTGAAAGATAAAATGATGCAAGTTCAATCCCTAACCCCAAAATGCAAGTAGGAACTAATGACAAGATTGCAGAATTGAACTTAAACAATGGAAAGCTATAAATACAAGGATAAGACAAGAATGTAAATGCATACCCAGAGTTAAAATCTGACTGAAAATGTTTGGGATGGGGGCGCAGGTGCCACTTTTTCTTGATTCTGCCCCTAAAACTGCTCTGAAAACTGTTGTTTTGCACTTTGGAAAAAGCTATCAAAAATGCTGAAAATGCTGTCTGTCAGGAGGACCAGGGCGCCCAGCGCCCCTGTCCCAGGGACCAGGGCGCCCAACGCCCCTGTCCTGGCAGGACCAAGGCACCCCATGCCCCTGTCCTGGTCTTTTTCTCTGAAATTTGGTGGGAAGGTCGGTCTCAGTCTGCTTCTCCCGGATCTGCAACCTGCGGTGTCATCTGAGTCCCGAAACCTGCACTTATATCTGAAAAGGTGTTTGGGCGGCTATATAGGGTTTTGCCTTAGTCAAACCCCCACTTCGGTGATTTCCACCTCCACGAATAGCCAAGCTGTATTGTAAAATGTATTGTGTGTGCAGACCTAGTGTGTGTGCAAGGTCCTTAAATGCAAGAAAGCAAACTAGAGCAACCTAGAAAGTAAACCCTAATTGCTTGTAAATGATAATGTAAATGCTCTAAATCAAGATGCAAAGTGATCTAAAGCATGAATAAGTGATATATTGAAGCTTATGAAAAGACATGAAAACAACATGAAATCATACCCAATCCTCAAGGGAGGGGTACAAGCCAATCTTCAGTCGGTAATCTCCTATTGTTCTTCAATGTCTTCCAAGCCCTAAATGAATGAATGAAATTGATGAATGCTTGATGGATGGATGTTGATTGTTGTTGAAGTCTTCAAAGATCTGCTCTTTCGCTGCATAGAAGGTCCCTGAAAACCAAATTCGGATCCTTTCAAATGAAGAAAGAGAGCTCTTATGTATGAAACCCTAGATCGTAAATTCGTATTTTGGCCGACCTAGAGATTGAATATCCCGCCAATTTCTTGGGGTTAAGCTTTATTTTATGATTGGATCGTGCTCCTAAATTTTTGGGAAAAATGTCCGGGACCATGTGCACCGGGCGCCACGGTCCCGACAACTTTTCACCAAATTTTTAGGGCCGTCAGATATGATGATTTTAGAGAGAATCCCGAAGTTACAGGTGATTTCAGGATGTTTTGACCCCCGAAATCAAGCCCCCAAGTTCAAAATAGGACCTAATCAGGGTTTTTGATTAAATGATGTATTGGAAGAATAAAATGAAAGGGGCACACTTTAATGAAAGGGCCCAACTTTATGATATGGGAGATGATAAAATAGGACCTTAGACCTAATTAATTTAATTAATTAAGTGCTAAAGGGGAAATGCAATGCAAAATGCAAAATGCGCCAAGGCGGGTGCTAAACTAGGTGTGAAATTGTACCACCCTAGCAAGTGCGTACAATTTACGATGCTACAACTTGCCATAATCCAAAGGAAATTTTGGTCCTATTGAATCAAGGAGGAGATCCCATCCCAAAGAACCAACCAATTATTTTGGGTGTTGGGAACATACTCATTAACAATATGCCAAGAGATAGATTGAAAAGTAAACTTGACAATTAAAAAACTAGTAGACAAATATATAAGAGAGCCTCCCAATTTCATGGGGTTCCACATAGCGATAACTCTCCCAGAGGCTCCATTAGCATTACTAATAAAAAAAGAGGATCTTGGGAAAATGTTTTTTGCAATATTACTCAAAAAATAGTTTGTCATCTTAACTTATTGAAGCATCAAAAAATCAATATTTTTTATAAAATATAGTCCCTAAGTGCCAACTATTTCTAGGAGTTTCTTAAGCCCCTCATTTTCAATGAAAGTAATTTCATTTTTTAATTCTGGTTGAAGAACTAGGATTTTCTTCCTTCCATTGGTGATTTACCTTACCACTGAATGTTATGTCTAATGAGTCTCTCTAATGGGCATCCACTCTTCAACTTTAGCCCTAGATGTATCTTCTTATTCCTAGTTTTCCTTTTCTAGGTCACCCATCCATCATCACTTGTTTGGTAACAATAACTAGAGGAAGAAGCATGTGAGGAGAAAGTCTGTACCATATACAAGGAGGTGGTAATATAATCCATAGGAGAGGCAACACACACCTATTACCTACCTGATTTACATAATGTTGGAGTGATATGAGTTGGGACCTCATCATCAATAGTTTAGGTGGAACAAGTAGATGGGAGATGGATTCCCACTCCTCAAGGGTGTTGAACACAAAGTACCACTAAGAGGGGGGTGAATTAGTGGTTCCTAATTTTTTTTATTTTTCAAAGCAACCTTTGAATATCAGTTATTATCCTAAGCACTAAATAGTCAAACTAGTTAAGGCAAATGAGGATACCAAAGAAGACAAACACACAGATGCAACCCACAACACCAGATGTACGAGGAAAACCCAATATGAAAAAAAAATCAGAGAGAAATGCTACTGGAGACTACAGCTCCAATCTAGCCTCACATGTGAAACACTGAATTACAAAGATTTAGGGCACCAACCCAAGGAGCACCAACCCTAGGAGTACCAACCCCTACACCAAGCTCCAACTTGGTGATGTATATTGAAATACAATTTTGATATAGTTATGGCTTTTGTTGCAAATGAGTTATGCAACTCTTGATCAAATAGGTTACTATTGGTTGGCACTCTAGTCTTCTTTGTTGGATCTCACACTACTTGTTATGAAACTACTCGCTCTTATTATTGGACTCTCTCTCTCTCTCTTAACCTCACAATACATTGTGTTAGACTTGGATGCTTTTTTGACCAATCACCCCTCACTAATTAGCTCAACTGTCAGACCTGCTATAGTTATACCGATACTCTATCAGTACTAGTTAAATCCTCTCACTAGTTTGCTTGTTAAATCACTCTACAACTTTCTTAGAATATATTCTAAGGGAGATGATTCTCCTCTGCACTTAATCTCTCTTCACTCTTCTTGTTCTCTTCAAGCATCAATATTTTTTGTCTCGAGCTCCTCTATTTATAAACTGAGATTCCCACCTAAAACTTCTTTCAAAAATGTCATGCTAGGTTTTGCCTTCTCCAACTCGAACCTAATTAGATTTGATTTGATCTACTTTTCAGGGACACGATATTCATGAAAATGATCAATACCAACACAACTTCACATTCCAATGTGCATTTTATAAATCTAGAGGTCTGCACCACGCTTTTCTACTTTTATGTATCATTCACCATTAATGGCTTTGTTGTTTCCTTCACCAAACAGGTGCAAGGATCAAATCTTCTTGTAGGATTAGTTCAGTCCCTTTGCTAGCTACCTTCCTCGAGCCACAATCCTTTGGCATCCTTTGTGACTTGCGGGTTCCTCATAAAAGCAAACCTCCTTATAGATTTGTTACGTCTATGCATACTCCACCGACCTATGCAATATCTCCACCTGACATCCAACTATCATACTTGGCACCATCCACCTCTTCGTGGATTCCTATGTTATTTTGAAATTATTTGTCAACCAAGGTTGACTACTAGTTTAGTTCACCTCACCAGTATGACCATCAACCATCCTTTGTACCAGCAACACATACTGGGTTTGTGTCTTATGGGTAAGCCTGCTAACTGGTAAATATCACAACTTTTGTGTACCGGTAGCTTTGCTTTTGTCTACTCACTCTCATGTGAAATGCCATCATATTTCTTTCTCTTCTTATACTGGTCACCACTTCTTACTTACTAGTGACCTTGCCAAACCGGTTTGACATTAATGACAACTTAATGCCAATAATGCCAACAATCTCCCCCTTTGGCATTGATGTCAACTTACTGCAAGACACTTCATACTGGTACATTTACCCTTTCTCCCTCTTGGACACAATAACAAAGGGTATGTGTACTTCCCCCTTTGATCCATACCTAGCTCCCCCTTAGGCTGCTACTAGTGATTGTAGCCAGTATTGATATGTGGTTCAAGAGTTATGGATACTGACATGAACTCCCCCTGAACCATATAGATCCTTCCTTTCTTAAGTGCATAAGGTAGTTGACAAAACTCCCAACTTGTGTCTTAGGAACTCAAAACTTCTTATCGGTAATGATTTGGTGAAAATATCTGCTACTTGTTCTCTAGTAGGGACATAATCCATCCCAACTTCTTGTCCTTCAACCTTGTCTCTCTGAAAATGATACTTAGTAGCAATGTGCTTTATCCTGGAATGAATCACTTGATTTTTTGCTATGTTGATAGCACTCAAATTATCACACTAGATGAGTATAGGGATAGTGATGTCCACTTGTATGTCTTTGAGGGTTTGCTTCATCCAAAGCACCTGAGAGAAACATGTAGCAACAACAATGTATTATGCTTCAGCAGTTGATAGGGAGATTGAATCCTACTTCTTTTTATGCCATGAGACCAACTGGTCACCTAGGAAGAATGCACCACCACTTGTTCTCTTTTGGTCATCAATGCAACCTACCCAATCAACATCAGTGTATTCTTCCAAGATGAAATCCCCTTGTTTAGGGTACCACAATCCATAACTTAGTGTTCCTTGTAGGTACCTAGAAATTTTGCTAATTGCATTCATATGTGACTGCTTTGGTGCAGCTTGAAATGTGGCCACCATACATACTGCCTACACTATATCTAGTCTAGAGGTAGTTAGATACAATAGACTTCCTATCATGGATCTATACAATGTGTGATCCACCACCAGTGATTCATCATTCTTGCTTAATTTTCTTATGGTCACCATGGGGGTACTTATCGGTTTGTAATCCTCTAGTTGAAATTTCTTCAACATATCCTTTGCATACTTGGTTTGTGAGATAAAGATTCCCTTATCTTGTTGTAACATCTACAAACCAAGGAAGTATGCCAATTCACCAAGCATTGACATCTAAAATTTTGACTGGATCTTATCAGCAAATTTTTTGCAAAGGGTTTCCTTATTGTCTTAAAAAATAATGTCATCTACATACACAACCACAATGATCATGTGGTTTCCATCTTTCTTTATGTATAAATTATTGTCAACACTCCCCTTTCTAAAACCTTGCTCCTTCAGGTATTGATCTAATCTTGAATACCAAGCCATATAAGGCCTTCTTCAATCGACACACAAAGGTTTCATCATCATGTAGCAGAAACCCTTCCGGTTTCTCCATGTACACTTCTTCTAAAGTTCCATTTAGGAAGGCATATTTTACATCCATCTGATACACTTTATAACCCTTGTAGGTAGAAAAGGCTAAAAACATCCTAATTTCTTCTATTCTAGCTATTGGTGCAAATGTTTCTTCAAAGTCAATGCTCTCTACTTGAGAGTATCCTTTGTACACAAGTCTATCTTTATGCCTAACAATTTTACCTTCTTCATTCATCTTATTCTGGTAGACCCACTTAGTGCCAATGATGTTCTTGTCTTCCAGTCTAGGGACTAATTCCCAAGTCTTGTTCTTCTCAATCTGTTGTAGTTCTTCTTCCATGGAATCCATCCATTCTTTGTTTTTGCTAGCCTCATTGAATTTTTTAGGTTCTACTTCAGTCATGAGGCAGAAGTTGACTTGTTCATCATTCTGGGCAAGTCTTCTTCTAGTTTTCACACCATCACTTATTTCCTGTAATTTTCTCTTTTGGGTGATTCAACTGCACATACCAGTTGGGAGCCTTCTTGGATTCTTCTTCCAGTTCATTGTTTGACTGAGCTTCCTCACCTTCATCACCAAAATCATCATACCGGTTCACCTGTGATTGACTTCCTTTGTGCATATCCTCATCAAATCTTACATGCACAATCTCAATGACTCTTCGTAGTCTTTTTTTATAGCATTTGTAGGTGTTGCTATTAGATGAGTAACCAAGGAAGATTCCTTCATCACTTTTGGATTCAAAACTACCTAGATTATCCATATCTCTCTTGATAAAACACTTGCTTTCAAATACTTCGAATTATTTGACTGACGGCTTCTAATCATACCACAACTCATAAGGTACCATTTTGTTGTTTGTTCTTAGTTGAACTTGGTTCAAGGTATAAATAGCGGTATGAACAACTTCCTTCCAATACGTGTCTAGTAGACTAGCCTCATTTAACATGGTTCTGGCCATCTCCTTGACTGTCATGTTCTTCCTTTCTACCACACCATTTTGTTGTGGTGTCGTAGGGGCTAAGTATTGCCTTCTAATTCCATGTTTTTCACAATAATATTCAAACTCATTTGATGTGAATTCTCCACCCCGGTCAGATCTTAGGCAGTTTAGCTTGCACCCACTTTCCTTCTCCACCATCTTCCTAAAGATCTTTAATATGTCAAATGCTTGTGATTTATCTTGCAGAAAGGTGACCCATGTCATTCTTGAATAATCATCAAAGAGAGCATAAAATATCTTTCACTGGCAAGAGCTCTTGTCCTAGTTGGACCACATAGATCTATATGCACAATTTCAAGTGGTCTTGAGGTGTTGTGCTCTTTTGTCCTGAAGCTCACCTTAGGTTACTTCCCTTTTACACATTCATCACAAAATGTGCTTACCGGTTTGATGATGGGTGGAATATTCCTCACACAACCCTTTCTGCTTATTGTAACTAAGTTATCAAAGTGTATGTGGCCTAATATTTGGTGCCACAACCAACTTTCATCAACCTATCCTATCATACATTGGGAATCATAGCATTCCTTCAAATTATAAACATTGCCATATGTTCTCTTTCCTTCTACCACAACTTGACTAGTGTTATCTTTCTTTATCTGGCCATAGGTTGAGTCAAAATTAAATTTATAACCTTTGTCACACATCTAACTCACACTCGGTAGATTGTGCTTTATACCTTCCATATAATATACATCATGTGCCTTCAATTTTCCATCAATATTTAGAGTACCTTTTCCCTTTATTTTGATGGATGAGTTGTCTCTGAATCTTATTGAACCACCATTCTAGTCTTCTAGTTTGATAAATTTCTTTTTATCACCAATCATGTGGTTGGAAAAACTACTATGTACAACCCATAAATTTTTCCTTTCATCCTATAAGGTAGGCTGCACTATCAGACTCGATTCTGCCTTGTACTTTTCTTTCTCAACCCATACTGGTTTGGTTTCCTTCTTTTTGTCAGCTACTATTTTGTGCTCTAGTTCAACTACCAGTTCTTGATCAAGATTTGTCTTCTTATTGATCTTCCTATTTTTACAAACTTTTCTATATGTCCAAACTTTTGACAGTTATAGCATTTCACATTTTCATTTAAATATGAATCCTTAAAATTATTGTAGGACACCGGTTTATTCTTCCTACATTCAATACTTCTATGACCATATCCATTGCATTGATAACAAACAATATTCATATCCCAGAGTGCATTAAAAATATTTCTACTTTCATAACTCATAGAGGGTTTATTGGTTAATCTATAGTCAGCTAATTTATGCCCAACTTTGTTACATTGGTAACAATAACCATGAAAATTTAAAACATATCGGTTAGGTTACCTTGGTCCTGCAAATGACTGCCTCATCGGGGGTCTTCCCTTCATGTTGTTGACTCTAGTGAATCCTTCATGGTCAACTCTTCCATTTCTCCTTGGATCTGCATGTCAGTACAATAAGTATGGCCTCCAACTCATTGCTTGTGTATACCTGTTTGTGTGGTGATTTCTCACAACATCTGCATATGTTTTGTTCTCGGTATCCTTGCTTACTATGAATGTCTTCTTCTCTTTACCTTTAATTGGAGAGGTGAACTATATCTCCTTACTAGATGTGTCTTTGCTGTTTGAAATTTGACCTTCTTGAAATCCTAAGCCACCGGTATCTTTGGATTGCTTCTATTTTCTCAACATCTTGTCTAAGGCTTCAATGTTGCCTTCATATTTTCTTCTAACTTTTATTTCTTCCTTACTTTCTTCAAGCTCCTTTCTAAGCTTCACTATTTTTGCTTCCAAATCTTGATGCTCCTTTTCCTTCTTCATCGGATCAGAGGATTTAACTTCACATATCCTCTTGGTTTCTCCCAACTACAGTTTCAAGTCAGATATAACTTGATTTGACTAATCCAAGGATTTCTTCAAGAGAACTTGTTCATCTACTGCATCAAGCTTGAACTTCTTGAGTTCTCTTCTTGTTTTATTTATCTCCTCAAGACCACTTATAAGCTCTCCTTTTAAATCCACTTCAACCTTAATATCCTCTTCTTCCTCCTCTTCTCCCATCGGTTCATTAAGTGCTATAAAGAGACTAAATTTTGTGTCATTATCATGGCAGTCATCTTCTGATGCACTTTCTTCATCTGTGGCATCATCCTCAATAGTATAGAGGTTGTTTTTCTTCTGGTAGCCTCTTCTTCCTTGCTGGTAGACATTTCTTTCTTTATCTTTACTAGCAAATCTGCTAAAACCTCTTGACTCATCTCCATTGGTTTCATTATAAGGACACTTTTCAGCAAATTGTCCAACTTTACCACAGTTGAAACATTTGAGTGGTAGCTTTCCTTTATATTTGTTGGACCCTCTTTTGAGTTTTCTAACAAATTTTGCTACTTCTCCATCAGAGTCTTCACTGGACCCTTTATGAGCAACCACTTATTTTTCCTTCTTAGTGGAATTGAACATTGCCTCTTTCCTTGAGGATGTATCATCGGTTGTTCTCATTTCATAGGTTGTTAGTGAGCCAAAGAGCTCATCCATTGTGAAGTTATTTAGATCCTTGGCTTCTTCTATGGCAGACACCTTAGTATCATACTTAGGTGTGAGAGATCTAAGTACCTTCTTGACAAGAATCTCATCTGCAATTTCTTCTCCAAGTCCTCTAATGGTGTTCAAAACTTCATGAAATTTGTGAAGGTAGTCTGCAATATTTTCTTCATCCTTCATTTTGATGCCTTCAAGTTGGCTCCTTAGTCCTTACAACTTAGCCTATTTGACTTTTTCATCTCCTTCAAATAACCTCTGCATTTTATCCCAAGTCTCCTTGGCAGATGCACAGTGCATAACTTTGACAAACTCATTATCAGACAACCAGCTCAAAATAGCATGTTTGGCCTTTGTATTATTCTCATACTCCTTGGAATCAGGATCAGTAGGAGGAACACTAGGGACAACATAGCCATTCTTGACAAACATTGACACATCAAAACCAAGGGAGGAAATATAGGTTTCCATTCTTCTTCTCCAAAAGGCATAGTTGGATCCATCAAACATCGAGGCTTTTAAGGAAGCAGACTCATTTCTTTCCATTGTGTTCTAATTCTAGAATCTACCCATTTTTTAATCAATTGACAATCTATGCTCTGATACCAATTGTTGAGCATAGTACCACTGAGAGGGGAGGGGTGAATTAGTGGTCCTAAATTCTATTATTTTTTAAAGTAACCTTATAATACCATTTATTATCCTAAGCACTAAACAGTCAAACCGGTTAAGACAAATGAGGATACCAAAGAAGACAAACACACAAATACAACCTACAACACTAGATGTATGAGGAAAACCCAATATGGGAAAAACCTCAGTGAGAAAGGTTGTTGGAGACTACAACTCCAATCTAGCCTCACAAGTGAAACACTAAATTACAAAGATTTAGGGCACCAACCCAAGGAGCACCAACCCCTTCTAATTTAGGGCACCAACCCTAGGAGCACCAACCCCTGCACCAAGCTCCAACTTGGTGATGTGTATTCAAAAATAATTCTGATATAGTTATGGCTTCTTGTTGCAAATGAGTTCTGCAACTCTTGATCATATAGGTTACTGCCAGTTGACACTCTACTCTTCTTTGCTGGATCTCACACTACCTGTTATGAAACCACTTGCTCTGATTCTTGGCCTCTCTTCTCTCTCTCTCTCTCATAGCCTCACAACACACTATGTCACACTTGGATGCTTTCTTGACCAATCACCCCTTATTGATTACCTCAATTGTTAGACCTGCTACAGTTATACCAGTACTCTATCACTGCTTGTTAAATCCTCTCACCGGTTTTCTTGTTAAGTCACTTTGCAAATTTCTTAGAATAGATTCTAAGGGAGATGATTCTTCTCTGTAGTCAAGCTCTCTTCACTCTCCTTTTCTTCAAGCATCAATCTTTTCTATCTCGAGCTCCTCTATTTATAAACTAGGATTCTTGCCCAAAACTTCTTTCAACAATGTCATGTTAGGTTTTGCCTTCTTCAACTTGAACCTAATCAGATTTGATTTGATCTACTTTTAAAGTACATGATCTTCATGACAACAATCGATACCAACATTCCAATGTGCATTTTCTTAATCTGGAGGTCTGCACCATGCTTTTATGCTTTTCTGTGTCATTCAACTTTAATGGATTTGTTGTTTCTTTCACCAAATGGGTACAAGGATCAAATCTTCTTGCAAGATCAGTTTAGTCCCTTTGCCAAGTACCTTCCTCAAGCCACAATCCTTTGGCATCCTTTGTGACTTGCAGGTTCCTCAAAAAAGCTGACCTACTTACATATTTGTTATGTTGATGTATACTCCACCAACCCATGCAATATCTCCACCTAGCATCCAGCTATCATGCTTGGAACCATCCACCTTTGCTTTGATTCCTATGCCAGTTTGACATTCTTTGTTGACCAAGGTTGACTACCAGTTTATTTTACCTTATGGGTATGACCATCAACCATCCTCTATACCGGCAGCACATATCGGGTTTGTGCCTTATGGGTAAGCTTGTTAACCGGTAAAAATCACAACTTATGTGTAGCAGTATTCTTCCTTCTATCTACTCACTCTCATGTGTAATGCCATCATAAGTCTTTCTCTACTTATATTGGTCACCACTTCTTACTTACTGGTAACCTTCCCAAACCGGTTTGACATCAATGACAACTTAATGCCAATAATGCCAACAAAGGGGTCCCATTTTCATCAGATTTCTCAATGTTCCCAATAAATTCACATTAGAGAAAATCATAGGGATCTCTCCTTCAAATTGAGAACACAATTTCTCTAGAGTTATACTATTTTGGTCCCCCTAGGAATACTTATCAGGGGTCTCCATCATTTTGAGTAACCCTTGGATGAAAGGAATGAAAGGAAAATTGTCACTTTCATCTTGCAAGCCATTCACACCTAGTGTCTTGTCCATAGACTCAAACTATATGGACATGCATATTTCCTTCTATTTTAGAGGCTTTTTTAGGGTGGCCTTAAAATAAGAGATCAAATGTCTAGGTTTTTTTGATAATAAACCATGACATTTTCATAAAATAAAGCCTAAGTGTAGCTTCCCAACCTAGATTGCAAGGAAATAAAGTTAGGAAGATTCTTATTCATAGCAGCCATCACACAAAAATGAGGAAAAACTAACCTAAATCTCATCTTGTTCACCTTATATATGGACACATAATGCCCAAATGTGTTACCAATCCATAAAAATATTTTCTCATCTTAGAACTCAATTTGGATTCTTGATAAGAGAACCCACACAGGAGTAGTCTTCTTTAAATCTGCTATAGGATCAAAATTAGGTTTCCATATGCAAAGAGAAAGATGATGTTTCTCATAAGCTCATTGCATTGAGAGAACTACAACCAAATATTCCTCAGTTGTAAATTTGCATAAGAAAATAGCCCCAAGCATGGTGCTAATTGTAACACTTTCCTTTAAAATCCATTTTTGAGATACCCATTTCCTTCCAATCTAAATAGTCACTATGAAGGAGAAAAATTTCCCAACTAGAGTATTGTTCATTTAAGAAACAAGTTGGTCCACCATCAATTCAAGTAACATAATAGAAGTGCCTACCTCTATCTACAAGCACTAGAACACTATATTGAGGTCAACTTGACTATGTGTATCACCAACAAGCACAATCTTCCATCCATTGGATTCTATGTTTTCCTTTGGATTTAAATCCTTTGGATTCATCTACTCCAGCTTATTTTAGTTATCAATATTATAATTACTATCTGAGATGGAGACAACAGATCTCATAGGCTGGGAATCAAAAGTAGCCAAAGTGGGGTCACTGAAAGAGGACAATTTGGAGATTACCTGAAAGGATTCCTTTATGACTGACACAACAATAACATCTAGAGGGGGACCTACAGGTAGGGGATCATGGTGTTGGCATTATAACA
Source organism: Cryptomeria japonica (assembly GCF_030272615.1). NCBI lineage: Eukaryota > Viridiplantae > Streptophyta > Pinopsida > Cupressales > Cupressaceae > Cryptomeria > Cryptomeria japonica. The sequence continues at coordinate 251,866,721 of NC_081405.1, forward strand.
GACATAAGAGATTGTTGGCATTTCAATAAGGATATTGAGAAGGTTGTTGATGACTATGGATATAACTGAATAAGGATGTTCACTGTCTTAACATTATTATTTTGTCATTGATGTCAAGAAATTGATTTTCTGATTTAGTATGATGTTGCCATATCTTAAGCAGTATGATTTGATGAGTATAAAGATGTCAGTAAAAGACACAGAAAGAATGTAATGAATAAGGGGAGGAATAAGTTATTCAATGGGCAACTATTACCGAGTTTAACAATGATGAGATCTTGATGTTTAGATTGTTTTGATATCCTACATATGCTATTGTTTGTAAGGTTAATACTATACTATGTTACCAAGCAAAGAACCTAGTTGGTAAACCCTAAGGAACCTAGTTGGTAAACCCTAAGGTTATCGCTATCAGTTAATGAAGGCGGAATGTCTACCGAGTAAAGTTTAGTATTTACCCAGTTGTAACCGAGCTGTAACAGAATGCATTAAATGTATAGGAGCATTATTTAATGAAGGAAGCTAATGAACTGGAGTTGATTAAATGATTGGTAAGCCGTGTATGAAGCTTGTTAAAGAATCTATGGCAAAGGAAGAACGGTAGGAAGATCTATAGGTCAGATTGAACTGCAATACCCTAACACAAGTTCCAAGGAGAAAATGCAAGTTCCAAGGCGGGGTGAAACGTTTTCAAATCGAAGGATACATTGAACCTGGACGAGATTGAGGATCTGATGACTATGATTGATCATGGGAAATGTGATCAAGGAGATTAAGTGGTTGGAAGATTGTTTATAAATAGGAAACTGTTAATAAACAATGAATGCAGGCATGTGTATGCACAGGGGTGCCCCATAGTGATTACCGAGCACAGAATCTTGAAGATCTATTTTGATAACAGAGTATAGAGCCCAGCAGAGGGAGATGATCAGTCCTATGAATAGATTGTATTGAGCAAATAAGAATCTGCTTTAGCATTTGTAGATGTGAAGTTGCAGATAGATTTTTATTATTGTTATTTTGTGAAGTAGCAGAAAATCTCTTAACTGAGTGGAATTAACAGTCTTATTTGTAAAACCCTCTAGCAAGGTGACATTCTTATTGAGTGTTTGAAATCCTTTAGCAAGGTCACTTCTAACAAGGTGAAGATCCTAACCAATCTGAGGGAAATCCCTTAACCGGGTCACATCTAGCAATGTGTTTATAATCTTTAACAGGATTTGCTTTTAACCGAGCATACTCTAGAAGAGTATATTTCTTAGTGGGTCCGAAATCCCATAGTGGTTTTTCCCTATTTGGGTTTCCACGTTAAATCTGGTGTTATATATTTTGTGATCTTATCTGTTTATGGGTCTTCATGCATTACTATTTTTCTGATAAGGTTACTGAGGTTGAATCTGTTGTTATTATGGAAGATTAAGTTTTTATGATTAACCCCCCCACCCCTCTCATCTTGTTAGCTTGGCATCTATACTAATCATATTAGTATCAGAACTATCATATGGCCCCCACCCTCCACAGGATCCATGTGTAAGGATCAAAGGGTTTGAAATTTTAAAAAATTGAGCAGGAAGTAGCAGAGCTCTAAATAAAAATAATAATATTTATGTAAGTTTGTTATTTTGGTGAATAATTATAAAAATAAAGTACATATGATTTTATTTATATAAAAATAAATTGAAATATATGTAATTTTTTAGCATAACTATAAACAAACAAAATAATTTATACAATAATTTTGGAAAAAACTAAGACTATACCATGACTTATTTACAAAATCCAAAACTATCATTATAGTTGATAATAAATTTGTATCATGGTTACCTAAATCACTATGTTTTTATTAATCCTTTAAGCATACATACATAAATGAACTTAGTATTATAAATATTTTATTTAATTGTGAATTACTTATTTAAGTATGTTTACATATTCTCTTTGACTATGGAAACATTCTTTAATCACATCCACCTTATTTTAGTTAGCTTATTCACCTCATATGTTATAAATTATAATAAAACATATTATAATATAGTACATATTTGTTAATATTGAAATAAATTATTTTGGTTAAAGCTTAATCTCTTTATTCCATTCTAATGTATTTGTAATTTTTTCATATTTATAAATTTAATATGGAAATTCAATTATTTTATTTTATGTTAATGTAAATTTTTATATATTTTGATATATATATTTTTATTTTCATTATTTTTTGCAATTTTTATTTTATCATGTGTGTGTATGTATGTATAAAATAAAATTATTTTATTTAAATGTACATCTTGCAGTATTTTGTTTAATTAATAGCTATTTTATTTATCAAGCGATGGGCAAACTATTGAATTCTACTCTCATTGTTTAAGTTGAATTTATTTTCATTAGATATGAAATGATTAAATGCAAGAAATCGGGATAATGATGTAAAATTGACAATGACCATATAAACAAATAGTTTCAAAAAACATATGCAAACATGAAGTACATATCTAGAAATGGGAAGAGGAGAGGAGCCAATGTCTAGAATCTAGGCTCAAAAATGTTGCTAGGTGACCTTGAAATAAAGGTTTTAGATGTGGATATTAGAAATGGTTTTGGAATCAAGATGTCACTTTGAGTATCTTCCTTACGTTACATCAGAAAAGTGTGAATCGGTATTTCCAAGCAACTTAGACCAAGGTTATTTATTCTTCAAATTTTGGTTGTGTCTTAATCTACACTTGTTGGATCTAAATTTGTTCTCTCTAGAATATGTTATCTATACACACAATAGAGGAAAAATGTAACTATGTTGATAGGGGTTTTCCCAATTCAAATCCCAAGTTTGGAATTAATCATGTGATGAATGAAATGGAAAAGAGAGTGTACCTTTATGGGGTAGATACTTGATATGAAATTGAAATGTTGAATTGAACTATTATAATTTCTTTATGAATCTCCATTGCCTCGAAATGTTCATAATATTTTGATGTATTCATGTAGGAATTCATTGATGTCTTTATAGTAACTTGATTATAGATGACATCTTGAATGCTTGAAATCTGAATACTTGACCTCTCCTTCACTTCTCCAATGATGTTTGATTATTTTATCACTTCAATTTTAGTTATGGAGTGAATTTCCTTGATGAGAGATGATTCAAATGAGGGGATAATACTTTATTTTATACATATCCTCATGAAATATATTTAAAATTATGGATAAGGCAAACATCAAAAACCATTTCTTGCTCAACCCTTAATAATCATTAGAGGGTTAAAAAATGGGCACTTTTGGTCTATACTATTGGCATTATGTGAACCAGTATGAGGACATAATGATATTGTATGTTGTCATTGATGTCAATATGTGTGAAGAGAAGAGAGAACCAACACGTGTGAACTGATATATGTGCACAAGTAAACCGGCATGATGATATGAGAATTGGTTATGTGAAATTGAAGTGGTATGTTTGTTGAAGATGAACCAACATATGGGAACCGGTTCACGGAACCCTTGTGTGACTACCGGTTGGTAGTGTCAGGGTTTCTGGTTGGAGTGCCTCAAGCCTGTGTGACTCAATCAATAATCTTTGTGTGATGAGTTAGCATGGTAATGGATAATTGATCGTGTTGCCACGTAAGCCCTGTGCGCGTGAAGGATCTTGCATGAAGAAGGCTATCCCTATCTACCTCAGGAATGTGTGAAGTTTGTTAAACGGTGATAACGCATGATGGGTTATCAGTCACCATGAAATCGGTGGATAATGGACGATGGAGAATGTCTTGAGATCGATTCAAGAGTGTTGCATTTAATGCAGTATGACTCAATGGTCAAGATTGAACTGTTTGAATTGCTTAACCTAACAGGCTTACGGTTTAGGGTTTTTGCTACCGACCTGTCTGTTTTCTATAAGGTCGATGTTGTGTTTCTTTCAGAGCTATTGGCAAAAGTTGTATATGTGTATCCAAGGAAAGTGATACATGATTCTTGCTAGACCAAAGGAGAGAAGATATACCTACAAAGTGAATGTGCAGAAGGTGAAGAGGAGCCAAAGCAGATCTGCATTAGCATTGAGTGTTGTTATCAGATCATTGTAATTCCTGTTGATCTTTAACCACTTCAATAGTTGTGAAATCCCTTAACAGGGTAGCCTTAACTGGCTTGATACAAATCCCTTAACCGGGTAACTTGAAGTTATTGAGTTCTGAGAAGCTATAGAGCTTTGGAGATCCTTTAGCTATTGAGTTCTTGAAATCCTCTAACAAGGTAACCCTAACCGGGTTTAACCCTTAACTGGGTATTATAGCCATCCCTTAACCGAGTGATCCCTAACAGGATCGGTTCCTAGCAAAACCTATTGTAATGTCTTTAACCGGACAAGGCTCCTAACAAAGCGAACTTCTAAAGAGTTCAAAAATCAGCTTGTGGGTATTCATCCCCACCGTGGTTTTTCCTAGTTGGGTTTCCATGTGAAAAATAAGTGTGTCATGTGTGATGCTTTTATCTTTTGATGTTTTGTTATTGCCTGTTAAGCATATGATGGTTTTGTGTTTTATGCCTGTCAGTAAAACATGTTGAACTAGTTATAGTGAAGATCTGATAATAGATCACATGTTCATGCGTAAGGGTGAAATGGTAGTGCTGTTTTGAGTTAAGTGAAAAGATAAGTGATCAACTGGATAGTGCTCATCTTAGACACTCTTGGCTTTACCGGTTGCAGTTTGTGTTGAACCGGTATCACTGTTTACCAGTCATTGGAAGTATCTGTTGTCAAACTGGTTTAAGACTGAGGTTTTTGTCTGTACTGATTCACCCCCTCCCCTCTTAGTACCAGTTTGGTACTATTCATTCATCATTGAGTTATCAATTGGTATCAGAGCACTCTAGGTCCTCTATGTTGTAAGCTTAACCACTTGAGGTAAAGATCCCAGTCAAATGATGAAGAGGGAAGGTCCAAAGTTTAACAGGGAAAATTTTGGTATATGGAAAGATAGAATGAAGATATTCATCAGAAGAATGGGTGCTCAACACTGGAGCTATGTTGAGAATGTCTATGTTGTCCCTACCGGTACTCTCACCGATGACCAAAAGAGAGAGATACAAGAAAATGGACAAGTCATGGAAGCCCTTATTAGTAGTCTATCTGACATTGAGTTTATTGATGTTCAGGACAAGGTAAATCCCAAAGAAGTATGGGATGCTCTTGAAAATATCTATGGCAGTGATGAGCATGTAAAACAAGCTAAGGAAGAAAGCCTTAGAGGGAAGTTTGAAGATATGCAAATGGTTGAAGGTGAAACCATTCAACAGTATGCAATAAGAATCAAAACTGTGGTCAGAGATATCAAGAGTGTAGGTGGTAAAATGGAAGATGCCACTGTGGTAAGCAAAGTCTTAAGATCCCTATTGCCAGTCTATGCAATAAGGGTTGCTGCTATTCAGGAGCTGAGATCAATTGACAAGACTAAGGTATCCTTGGACTCCATTGCAAAGTTGACAACCTATGAGCTGAATAGTTTTGATGGCAGTGTTCCAAAAATAGAATCAGCTTTTAAAGCCTCTGCTATATCATCCAGAAAAGGAAAAGAAGTAAGCACCAGTGATGAAACAAGATAGGGCAGAACAATGGATGATGAGGAGTTTCTGATGGAATTTGAAGCTCTTCTTGCCAAGAAATTTCCAAAAGGAACTGGTAAATACAAAGGTAAGCTCCCTTTGAAATGTTTTTCTTGTAACCAAATAGGACATATTGCTATGAACTTTCCTAATAGTGATAACAAGAATAAACCGAAAAGGTTCAAGAAATTCAAAGAAGGAAACTGGAGAAACTGTTTTGTTGTAGTTGATGAAGGTGTCACAGATGAGGAATCAGAAGATGAAGAGAATGAAGATATTGTGTTTGTTGATGTAAAGGAAGACATGTTAGATAAGAAGGATCTTGTCTCCCATTTTGATAATGTCAATGAGTGGATTTTTGACAGTGGCTGTTCTCACCATATGACCGGTGACCAGAGCAAGTTTTTATCTTTGGAAGAATATGATGGTGGCATGGTTCATTTTGGTAATGATGCACCATGCATGGTTAAAGGAAGAGGGTCCATCTCTTTGAATGGAAAGAGTAGTGATAAAAATGTGTATTGGGTTGATGGTCTGAGACACAACCTCTTGAGTGTTGCCCAACTAAATGATAGTGGTCTCACTCTGGAATTCAAGAATGGAGTATGCAGAATCAAAGGAAAGAATGATGAACTGGTGGCCACAGGCATGCAGACCAAAGGTAACCCTTTTCAGTTGAATGCCAATGTAAGTACATGCTTAATGGCTAAATGTGATGATAGCTGGATATGGCATAAGAGACTCTGCCATATAAACTTTGATAACATTGTAAAGGCTAGTAAGACCAAGGCAGTTAGAGGATTGCAGGTGCTGGACAAACCAGAAAATACCTGTGCAGTGAATGTCAATTGGGTAAAATGTCTTCCTCAACCTTTAAAGGTAAATCTTTCACTGCTGACAACTTGCTTGATCTTGTGCATACTGATTTGTGTGGTCCTATGAAAACTAGAAGTGTGTAGGGTGATAGGTACTTCATGATCCTCACTGATGACTGCTCAAGAATGATGTGGGTCACATTCTTGAAAGACAAATCTAAAGTCTTTGTAAAGTTCAAAGCTTTCAGAGCATTAGTGGAGAAGGAAAGCGGTAAAAGGATGAAGTGCCTCATAACTGATCAAGGAGGGGAATTCTCTTCCGGTGAATTCAACAAGTATTCTGAAGAATTTGGCATCAAGAGGCAACTATCTACCCCCCGGACTCCACAACAAAATGGCCTAGCAGAGAGGAACAACCAAACAATGGTTGAAGCAGCAAGAACAATGTTGATTCAAGGAAAGGTAGCTCATATCTTTTGGAGAGAAGCGGTGAGCACCGTAGTCTACACAATGAATTGGATACTCATCAAGAAAGGTAAGGATAAAACTCATGAGTATTGGACTGGTAAGACACCTGTGGTTAGCTACTTTAAGGTTTTTGGTAGCAAATGTTACGTCAAGAGGAGTGAACATCAGGGCAAGTTTGAAGCTAAATGTGGTGAGGGGATATTCCTAGGATATTCCACCAAGAGTAAAGCTCTGAAGTGTTACAACAATAGGACTCAGAGAATTATGGAAAGCATGAATGTGAGAGTTGATGAAACCTCTGAGAAAACTGAGGAAAATGGCAGTAAGCAAGAGGTAAATGAACTGACTATTACCTTCTGGGAACCGGTTGCCAGTCAACCAAGCACCAGTAAGTGTGTTCCCACATTGGCAGATGTAGATGCTAATACTGATGGAGAAAAAGATGAAGGAGAAAAGCAAGAGGAATCTGTCAAGGCCATTCAACCAAGCACCAGTTTCCAGTCAACCAGTAAATGAACTGACTATTACCTTCTGGGAACCAGTTGCAGGTCAACCAAGCACTAGCAAGTGTGTTCCCACACTGGCAGATGTAGATGCTGATACTAATGGAGAAGAAGATGAAGGAGAAAAGCAAGAGGAATCTTTCAAGGCCATTCCTCAGTACGTAAAGATGAACCATGATCCTAAGAAGATCATAGGGGATAAGGATGTAGGAATCCTTACACGAAGGAAAATCAAAGAAAATTCATGTATGATCTCTGAATTTGAGCCTAAATCATTCAAAGAGGCACATAAAGATGAAGACTGGATCAAGGCAATGGAAGAGGAACTTGACTAGATAGAGAAAAATGGTACATGGTCCTTGGTACCCAGACTGGAGCATAAAAATGTTATTGGTACCAAATGGGTTTTCAAAAACAAGCTGAATGAGGATGGCACAGTGATTAGAAACAAAGCCAGATTGGTGTGCAAAGGATATGCTCAAGAAGAAGGAGAAGACTATGGAGAAACCTTTGCTCCTATAGCCAGATTGGAAGGAGTCTGTATGTTTCTTGCATAGGCAACTTTTAAAGGATTCAATGTATATCAAATGGATGTAAAATCTGCATTCCTAAATGGTGTACTTGAAGAGGAGGTGTATATAAAGCAACCAGATGGGTTTTCCCTATCTGAAGACAGTGATATGGTATGCAGTCTACATAAAGCCTTATATGGTTTAAAGTAGGCACCTAGAGCATGGTATGAATGTCCACATTCCCATATTGTCAAGATTGGATTTGAGAGAACAAGTGAAGATAGAAATATCTACTTGAAGTCTGAAGTAGATCAAATCCTGATCTATGAGGTTTTTGTTGATGACATTATTTTTGGTGGAGATGACAAGATGAGTCATGAGTTTGCTGATGAGATGAAGAAAGAGTTTGAGATGTCACACATAGGGGAGATTAAGTTCTTCATTGGACTGCAGATCCAGCAGATGAAAGAAGGAATCTTTATCACTTAGTCCAAATATGTCAAAGAGGTGTTGAAGACCTTTGGCATGGAAGATAGCAAACTGGTTGGTACACTGATGGTGACCAGTTACAAATTGTCAAAAGAGGATGATTCTGCACTGGTTGATGAGAAGGAATTCTAGTCAATGATTGGTAAGTTGTATTATGTAGTGCACAGCAGACCAGATATTGCACATGCAGTTGGCATTACTGCAAGGTTTCAGAAAAGTCTAAGAGAATCTCACTTGGTTGCAGTCAAGTGGATTCTTAGGTATCTGAAGGGAATAGTTGATTATGGATTGTGGTACCCATACAACAATGATTTCAACTTGAAAGTATTCACAGATGCTGATTGGGCAGGTAATGTGGATGACCAAAAAAGCACAATCGGTGGTGCATTCTTTCTTGGTGGTAGACTAGTCTCATGGATGAGTAAGAGGTAGAGTTGTATCTCTCAATCTACAGTGGAAGTGGAGTATGTTGCAGCTTTCATGAACTACACTTAGACAATCTAGATGAAGCATGTTTTAAATGGCTTCAAAATCCCTGTATCTAAACCAGTAAGTATATTCTATGATAACACAAGTGCTATCAATATTTCAAAGAATCCAGTTTTACATTCTAGAACCAAGCATTTTGATCTTAAGTATCATTTCTCAAGGGAAAAGGTTCAGAATAAAGAGATTGCACTAGAGCATGTTTCCAACGAGGAGTAGTTAGCAGACATATTCACCAAGCCTCTCCCAAAGGCTACATTTGTGCATTTAAGAAGTGAATTGGGGGTACTGCCCCTTCAAGAGGTGAACTAAAAGTATTTGCTCCACATTAGTTAGGTCTTGCATAGTCATTTTTTTTTTTGTTGATTGATGTGTTGAAGGATGCTACTCCTCAGGGGGAGCAACATAATGGAACAAGGATGCTTGTGCCTCCACTTTGGTATTGTTGTCAAAGGGGGAGAAGGAGTGAAGCGAAAAAGATATCTGCAGAAAAATGTGAAGAGGAGAGATATATTTGTATATTGCCATCAATGCCAACGGGGGAGATTGTTGGCATTATGTGAACTGGTATGAGGACATAATGATATTGTATGTTGTCACTGATGTCAATATGTATGAAGAGAAGAGAGAACCAACACATGTGTGAACCAGTATATGTGCAAAAGTAAATTGGCATGATGATATGAGAATTGGTTATTTAAAATTGAAGTGGTATGTTTGTTGAAGATGAACCGACATATGGGAACCAGTTCATGGAACCCTTATGTGATTAGCAGTTGGTAGTGTCAAGGTTTCTGATTAGAGTGCCTCAAGCTTGTGTGACTCAATCGATAATCTTTGTGTGATGAGTTAGCATGGTAACGGATAACTGATCGTGTTGCCATGTAAGCCATGTGTGCGTGAAGGATCTTGCATGAAGAAGGCTATCCCTATCTACCTCAAGAATGTGTGAAGTTTGTTAAACGGTGATAACGCGTGATGGGTTATCAGCTACCATGAAATCGGTGAATAATGGATGATGGAGAATGTCTTGAGATTGATTCAAGAGTGTATCATTTAATGTAGTATGATTCAATGGTCAGGATTGAACCATTTGAATTGCTTAACCTAACAGGCTTAGGGTTCAGGGTTTTTGCTACTGACCTATCTATTTTCTATAAGGTCGATGTTGTGTTTCTTTCAGAGCTGTTGGAAAAAGTTGTATATGTGTATCCAAGGAAAGTGATACATGATTCTTGCTAGACCAAAGGAGAGAAGATATACCTACAAAGTGAATGTGTAGAAGGTGAAGATGAGCCAAAGCGGATCTGCATTGGCATTGAGTGTTGTTATCAGATCATTGTAATTCCTATTGATCTTTAACCACTTCAACAGTTGTGAAATCCCTTAAGAGGGTAGCCTTAACCGGCTTGATACAAATCCCTTAACTGGGTAACTTGAAGTTATTCAGTTTTGAGAAGCTATAGAGCTCTGGAGATCCTTTAGCTATTGAGTTCTTGAAATCCTCTAACAAGGTAACCCTAATCGGGTTTAACCCCTATCCGGGTACTATAGCCATCCCTTAACTGGGTGATCCCGAACAGGATAGGTTCCTAGCAGAACCTATTGTAATTTCTTTAATCGGACAAGGCTCCTAATAGAGCGGACTTCTAAAGAGTTCAAAAAGAAGCTTGTGGGTATTCATCCCCACCGTGGTTTTTCCCAGTTGGGTTTCCACGTGAAAAATAAGTGTGTCATGTGTGATGCTTTTATCTTGTTATGTTTTGTTATTGCCTGTTAAGCATATGATGGTTCTATGTTTTATGCCTGTTAGTAAAACATGTTGAGCTAGTTATAGTGAAGATTTGATAATAGATCACCTGTTCATGCATAAGGTTGAAATGGTAGTGTTGTTTTGAGTTAAGTGAAAAGCTAAGTGATCAACCAGATAGTGCTCATCTTAGACACTCTTGGCTTTACCGATTGCAGTCTATGTTGAACTGGTATCACTGTTTACCAATCATTGGAAGTACCTATTGTCGAACCATTTTAAGATTGAGGTATTTGTCTATACTGATTGACCACCCCCCCCTCTCAATACCAGTTTGGTACTATTTGTTCATCATTGAGTTATCATATACAAGGGCATTAAGTGCCCTTGTCCAATCCATCTAGGCTAAATCAAGGTTTAGCAATTAGAGAAAAGAATGAGAATCATAGATTTGGCACTGGTGTTAGAAAAAATGAAATAAAAATATCAAGGCATAGATGACAGAAACACTAAAATAAGGAACAAGCGAGTATGAAATTATATAAGATACAATTTATGAGATTACAATGAGTACCTCATCAATCCTTTTTAGAATCCATCAATATATCTTTGTATTTTTCTCTATATAAATTTATCTCTAACTATCAATTAAGGGATCATGAGTGTGTAAATTTATCCTACCTAGTGGGTCGCATTCAAGAAGCATATTAATATCACTTAGACACTTCTATGTTTAAATTACACTTCATTTGGACTCTACATGTGTTTTCACACTTGTCCCAAATGTGCATGCATGTGTCACACCTTTGGAGGGGTAGTCAAACCTTTATTTTACCTTCTCAACTTATCATCCTTACCTTTATATGCAAGGGATTGTATGTACACTTGAACACACTTTTGTACAATATTATTATTATCCTACATATTATTTTGTGGAATGATTCAATTTTTTAGGTTAATCTTGGATTCTTGAAAAAGATGTTCATCATTGATACTTATGCTTAATGAAAATTATAGTGATGAAGGAACATAATAATTGTGAAGTAGAAAAAAAAAACATTACAATGATATTGTAGCATCCTAAATTGTACTCTCTTACAATTTTATCCTTATCTAGACCTTAGTTTAGTGCTTTGGCTTTCAAGGCCTAATTGCAATGATGATTCTTCTCAAACCACCTATTATTCCTGCATTTTCATCTTCTTTATCTTCCCCCCATTCTAGAGTATTGACTTTTAGGACTAGGGCATGGTATGCTCTGGTCCTAAATTAGGTTTAGGGAATACCATGCCCTTGTACTCTTAATTAGGCCCTAAATTGGGGCCTGACAATGACCATCACATGTGAGCAAGAATTTGGATCTTGTGTCAGTATACTCCAAATATTTTAATTTGTTTTCAGACAATCAAATGCAAAACGCATGATGAGTTACTGAGCTCGATGAAGCGGTAATCAAGGAGCAATTGAGGTTTTCTTGATTGATATGTAGAAATTGCTATGAAATCCAATGGTCATGCTTGTACCAACTTGTTTGTAATCTCAATGAGAGGATTATATTTTTGTTGTGTTACCGACCTAATTGATTTGTATTTAAGACCGATGAAGTTGTCTTGTTTTAGATTTGGCAAGAGTTGGTAGAAATCAGTTGAGTTTGTGTTTGAGGAACTAGATAATGAATCTGTAGTTTGAGTAAAGGTAGATAGAAGCTTAAATGGATGTGATCAAGAAAATTTAGTGCTATTCAAATAGATCAAGAAACTCCTATTCTTTTCTAACAATTATAGTAGAATTGAAATCCCCTAACCGGGTAAGCTCTAACAAGCTTGGTTACTTATTAACTCCTCTAACAAGGTTGTCCATTAGATTGGTTTTTCAAATCCTCTACTGAGGTTACTCCTTACAGGGTATTTGCTTCTAACAAGCCATTTGTAGTCAATCCCTTAACTAGGTGATTCCTAATAGGATCAGTTCTTAATAGGACTTTTGTAAAAGCTTTAATAGGCTTGGCTCCTAATAGGGAAAACTTCAGAAGAGTTCAGATATTATCTTGTGAGTCTCATCTCACCGTGGTTTTTACCTATTTGGGTTTTCCACGTATACATACTTGTGTCATGTGATGAATGTTTTTGTGGTTATGATCTTATGAATGATTTGATTAACTATTTTTGATAAGGTATGATAACCAGATGCATTGATAAGTGAAGTATTTACATATGATAAAGCATTTGGATGTTTACAAGTTAAATGATGTTTACTATTAAGTTGTTGTAATAGTCAACTGATATTCTTATGAGTATTTATCTTGATAGTGGTATTTCATTGATAAGATTACTTTGCATGTTTGAGTCTGGGAAGTTTGTATGAGTTTTTCTACTTACTGATTCACCCCCCCTCTTAGTAATTTACTAGATACTTATTCTTTCATCATACCATCAATTTATATCAAAGAAATTCAGGTCCTCTAAGGTTGAAGCCTAACAGATTGAGGAAAAGATCTACTAGATCATGATGAAGAAGGAAGGTCTGAAGTTCAACAGCGAAAACTATAGGATTTAGAGCAACAGAATGAAAATTTACATCAAGAGTCTAGGAAGTCAGTATTGGGATCATATAGATACTAAGTATATTGCACCTACTCGAATTCTAACTGATGATCAGAAGAAAGAACAACAAGAAAATAATCAAGCATTAGAGTCTATTATAACTTCCCTATCTGATGCTAAATATGTAGATGTTCATGGTCTTGAAACTGCATATGAAGTATGGAAAAAACTTGAAGAGATTTATAGCGGTGATGAACATTTTAAGATTGCTAAAGAAGAGAGTCTAAGAGGAAAATTTGATGACATGAGGATGTATGAAGGTGAGAATATCCAACAGTATGGTCAAAGGATAAAATAGATAGTCAGTGAAATTAAGAGTGCAGGAGGGAAAGTAGAAGATGCCACAGTAATCAGTAAGGTAGTGAGAACCCTGCTACCGATCTATGCTATTCGAGTTGTAGCTATTCAAGAGCTAAAATCCATTGACAAAACTAAGGTAACTCTTGAGTCCATCATTGGAAATCTTACTGCTTTTGAATTAAATGGTTATGATGGTACTGTATAGAAATCTGAATCTCCATTTAGAGCTTCTGTTTCTAACCCATCTATGAGAAAAAGTAGAGATACTAGTCATGGTTATGAATCTAGATCCAACAGAGATGTTGATAATGAAGATAGTTTAGTGGAGCTTGAAGCATTATTAGAAAAATGATTGCCTAGAGGCACTGGTAAATACAGAGGTAAATTACTTTTAAAATGTTTTGCATGCAACTAGATTGGTCACATAGCGGAAAATTGTCCTAATGGTGAAAATGAACATAAGAGAGATAAATTCAATAAGTATAAGGGTAAAGGAAAAAGTGATTGTCTTATTTCTATTGACAGTGGTATCACTGATAAAGAATCTAATGATGCTACTAGTGAAGACATTGTGTTTGTAGCTATTAAGGAAGACATATCAGACTAGAAGACAATAGTATCTAGTATGGATAACTCTAATGAATGGATCATTGATAGTGGTTGTTCACATCATATAACCATTGAGCGAATAAAATTTATTTCCTTGAAATAATTTGATGGCAGTGTTGTTAGATTTGGCAATGATTCACCCTATATGGTTAAAGGTAAAGGAGTTATTTCTCTTAATGGGAAGAGCAGTGCACCTGATGTCTACTAGGTTGAAGGACTAAAGCACAATCTTTTGAGTGTGGCACAACTTAATGACAAAGGATACCCACTGGAGTTTAAAAATGGTATGTGCAAAATATTTGACAACAAAGGTGAATTGATTGCAACCAAGAAACAAGCTAAAGGTAACTTGTTTCATCTTAATTCTAAAGTTAGCAACTATTTTATTGCTGAAATAGATGATAGCTAGCTTTGGCATAAGGGATTTTGTCATATAAACTTTGATAATATTGTTAAAGAGATTTAGTCTAAGACAGTGAGAGGTTTGCCTCAGTTAGACAAATTGGTTAATGATCTTTGCAAAGAATGTCAATTAGGAAAGATGACTTCTTCAACTTTCAAAAGAAAATCCTTCTCAGTGGAGCACTTGTTAGATTTGGTTCATACAGATCTTTGTGGACCAATAAGAACAAAAAGCATCCAAGGTGACAAATATTTTATGATTCTCACTGATGATTGCTCAAGGATGATGTGGGTCACATTTTCAAAAGATAAGACTGAAGATTTTGGTAAGCTCAAGGCATTCAACGCCTTAGTAGAGAAAGAGAGCGGTAAGAAGATAAAATGTCAGAGGATAGATTAGGGTGGTTTACTTTTGAGAAATTCATGAGGTACTATGAAGAGAATGGTATCAAATGATAGCTTTCTGCACCAAGGACACCACAATAGAATGGTATCGCAGAAAGGAACAATCGGTCATTTGTTGAAGCTGCTAGGACAATCTTGATACTAGGAGGTCTAGAGAAAAACTTTTGGAGAGAAGCTGTTAGTGCAACTATCTACACAATGAACCAATTTTTAGTAAAGAGAGGTAAGGAAAAGACTCCTTATGAATATTGGTATGGAAGATCACCTGATGTTAGTTATTTTAAGATATTTGGAAGCAAATATTTTATTAAGAGAGGTGATTACATTAGCAAATTTGAGGCTAAGAGTGATGAAGGCATATTTCTTGGCTATTCCACTAAGAGTAAGGCCTACAAATGTTTTAACAAATGGACACAGAGAATTGTTGAGAGTGCTGATGTTCGAGTGGATGAATTTTCTAAAGTCTCAAAAGGAACCAGTTTAGAGAAAAAGGATGAAGATCCTTGCATTTTGTTTTTGCAACTAGAAATTGTGAAATCTAAAACTAGCAAAGCAAATTCTGATGCACCAGTTCAACCGGAATAGATAAATTTAGAAGATAATGACAATGAAGAAGCTGAACCTAAACATAATGATTAGGTTATTCCTAGATATGTGAGATTGAATCACATTCCTGAGCAGATTATTGGAGTTAAGGATGCTGGAGTACTAACCAGAAGAAGAATTAGATAGAATTTTTGCATGATCTCCACCATTGAACCAATAACTACTAAGGAGGCATTTGGGTATGATCATTGGGTTAAAGCTATGGAGAAGGAATTGGATGAAATTGAGAAGAAAAACACTTGGACCCTAGTACCCTAACCAATAAATAAGAATGTTAGAGGCACTAAAGGGTATATAGGAACAAGTGGAATGAAGATGGTGTTGTAGTTCGTAACAAGGAAATATTAGTCTACAAGGGTTATGCACAAGAAGGGGAAGATTATGGAGAAATTTTTGCACCAGTAGCAAGACTAGAAGGTGTTAGAACTTTACTTGCATTTGCAGCCCATAAAAAGTTGAAGGTATATCAAATGGATGTTAAGTTTGCATTTTTGAATGGTATATTGGAAGAAGAGGTATACATAGAGCAGCCAGATGGTTATTCTTTGATTGATGAGAAAGACATGGTATGCAAATTGCATAAGGATTTATATGGATTAAAGCAGGCACCCAGAACATGGTATGAAAGGCTTCATACACATCTAATTAAGATAGGCTTTCTGAGAACCAATGATGATAGTAACATATATCTCAAGTCTGAAGGAGATGAAATACTAGTCAGTGAAGTATTTTTTGATGATATTATATTTGGAGGTAATGATGTCATGAGCAATAGTTTTGTAGATGAAATGAAAAATGAGTTTGAAATGTCTTTAGTAGGGGAAATAACAAATTTCATAGGCTTGCAGATACAACAAATGAAGAATGGTATTTTCATTATACAATCTAAGTATGTGAAAGAGATTTTGGAGACATTTGGCATGAGTGACTGTAAACCAGTTGGGACACCAATGGTTACATGTTGTAAGTTGTCCAAGGAAGATGAATCTAAGTCCTGTTGATGAGAAGGAATATAGGTCAATGATTGGCAAATTGCACTATGTTGTTCACAATAGACTGAACATAGCCCATACAGTTGGCATAGTTGCTGGATTCCAGAAGAATCATAAGGAGACACACCTGATAGCAACCAAGAGAATCTTTAGATACCTGAAAGGTACTGTTGACTATGGATTATGGTATCCATATGGAGGAAAATTTGATTTAAAGGCATACACAGATGTTGATTGGGCAGGAAATGTTGATGACCAAAAAATCACAACCGGTGGAGCATTTTTTCTTGGAGGAAGGCTTGTTTCATGGATTAGTAAAAAGAAGAGTTGTACTTCATATTCTACTACTGAAGTTGAGTATCTTGCAACTTATATGAATTGCACACAGGCTATCTGGATGAGGCACATTTTGGAAGGTTTTAAGATGAAGATTTCAGAACCTATAAAGATTTTATGTGGTAACACAAGTGCCATAAATATTTCAAAGAATCCTGTTTTGCATGCACGAACCAAGCACATTGAATTGAAGTATCATTTATTGAGGGAAAAAGTTCAGAGAAAAGATGTTATCTTAGAGCATGTTTCTACCAAGGAGTAGCTTACAAATATTTTTACCAAACCTCTGCCTAAGACTACTTTTGAGTATCTTAGAAGTCAGTTAGGGGTTGTCCCTCTTCTTCAAGTTAGTTGAACATGACGTTGACTACATCAGTCCCTAAAACACTTGTAAAATTTTACAAGGGTTGATGTAGAAGTGGATGTATTCCATAGGGGGAGCATCCAACTGTAGTATGTTGTTGATGCACAGTGTAAATTTAACATTACATGTTTTACTTTCAATTTGGCATTGTTGTCAAAGGGGGAGAAGAACTATGTGATCATGGGAAGGAAAATAGTGATAGACTGAAGACAGAGAGAGCATGTGAATACTTGGTAATATAAACCAAGATTCCTATTCACAATCATAGCAGCAAAGCAATGGTGTTGATATTTTGTATTTCTATCAATGCCAAAGGGGGAGATTGTTGGCATTTGCATGAAGATTGCATTAATGATATGTTATGTTGTCATTGATGTCAATTGAACCGATAATGATATTAATAATGTTATTGATATTGTTGTTATTGTTGATATCATCTTATAACTAGTAGGAAGAGCTTTGTGAAGGTTATTGTAAACTAGTATGTAAGTTTATGAGTTGAACCGATAATCAGAGTAAAAGGTTAAACCCTTTCTATGTTATGTAGTCGGTAAACCCTAACGGTTATTTTTTGTTAAACCCTAATTGATTGATGCAAAGGCCTACCCAAAAATCCTAATGAGAAGTCCAAACAAGGTTAGGCTAGTGACACCCTAACTACACACAAGGGTCTTGCAAGGAAGGACTCTACAACTTGGATAAAACTACACACACATTCCCTAAGCTTAGGCCTACTCAAGATGAGTAAAAGGCTTCAAATCCTCAAACATGCTTTACTGGTGACCCCTACTCCTTAGGATTTTGAAGTTGGCCAATACATGTCATATAAGAACTCTTTCAAACATTGGTTTTGGTTTAGGGCACCAATTCCTTATACCTCTTTTATAAACCTACCCCCTTAGTTTGTAGCCCTATTTGGCAATAGAATGGACCTTAAACAAAAAATCCTCCACACACCCATACAAACAATATAGAATTATAGACATCCTTTTTGAAGTTATATAGATCCCCAAAATGGTTTGGTCAGATTTGTAATTATAAGGTCTGCTCCCTTAGAGGCTAAGAGACCTAATGGGGGCAATTAGCCCTATTTTCCAAAGCAACTACCTTTACTGGTACACCAAATGAAAAAAAAAATTTATGGGCATGTGGGGGATAGTGATTAATCTTTAATTCCAGGGTTTCATGCCTAGAATCCACTGCAATGACAACTTATGATGATTGTCCTAAATCTTGTCCTAGGTGGTCACATAGAGATGCCTACCTACTTTTGCTCCTTTCTCCACACAACAAAGTTTCCCCTACAAAAAACCATGAAAAAACTTAATTAAAGAGGCTTATCGTGCATCCCTCTAGAGGAAGAGTCTCCTAATGGACTGGAGTGCAAGATAAGGCCATTTTTGTTCAAAACCCTCTCCAAACCCTCAATTTCTGGGTTGTAGTCAGAAGAATGGAGGGTTCTCTCTACTTTAGAATATTTAAGACCTAAGACCAACACCAAAAGAAATTTATTTGATCCCCCTATCTACAACATGGATGGTGGGATTCAAATCAATCTATACATGCATGTGCAACTCTTGCAAACTCAAAATGTCTGGGAAAACTGTACTATTTTTTGTATTATTGCTTCTCAAAACTCCAACTCCAACATCAACAACCTTCAAAATCATTCCTATAAGGCTTATACAACTCTCCAATAGTTTCCCACTAAATTTGGAGTAGGCTAGAGCTGTTCAAAGGCTTCTCCCAACCAATTTACAAAAAGTTACACTTTTGCACTCAAAAGTTGCATTTTTGCAATTTTGCACAAAAAGTTGTCATACTCTCTAAGGTTGAGATCCACATGCATGGATCAACCAAACACACATTAAACATGTAGAAAAACTATCAAACACAAATATAAACCATCTACTACCCCTTTTACCAGATTATCCTAGGTTGCTTCTCAAATTGCCTAATTGGTGACATGGGCTTACATGGTGGGGTTTATTGCATACAAGAAATAGAAGACACACTAAGACACCCTAATAATCCTAGTATTCATCCTTAGGGTCATGAATACATTTTTGATGATGTTCTCCTACACCATACTCCTCAAGAGAAGAGATCTCAAGCCCACTTGAGATCAGAGTTTGTAAATCTACACCATGATTGGATATTTGCTCACTTCTCATCCAAACTGCCTAAGAATCTGGTTTATCCTGCCAAGCCACCAAGTGCTCAATGTACTCCTTGTTCCTTGTCTTCTTGGTGACTCTAGTGTCTATCACTTTGCTCAACTTGGTTGATTCCTGCCTTGGAATGTCATTATCTATTACAACCTGCATTGGTTCTTCTTCTTCATTTCCATCACCTTTGAAAAGTGTAAGATCACACACATTAAAAATGGGTGATAATCCAAGATCAGGAGGAAGTTGGATCTCATATGTATTTTGTCTACACTTCTTCAATATCTAACATAGTCCAATCTTCCTTTGCACGAGTTTGGTTTATTTGCATTTTGGGAGTCTCTCCTTCTTCAAATGTAACCATACCAAATCCCCAACATTAAACTGTACATCTCTCTTCTTCTTATCAACATGAGCCTTATACTTTACTGTAGATTGTTGGAGATGAGACTTGACTTGGTCATGCACCTCTTTGATGGCCGATGCAAAAGCTTCACCACCTGCACTAATGGCTTCTTCTTTGGGTAAATCTTTTAACTCCAACACTCCCCTTGGGTGGATGCCATATAAAATATGGAAAGGAGATTTACTAGTACTCCTATTTATGGTTTCATTGTAAGAGAACTCTACCTATGACAAATTGTTAGCCCAGTTCTCTCCATGTTGCCTTGTCAAACACCTTAATAGGTTTCCCAGTGAACTATTGATAGCTTCAGTTTGCCCATCTATTTGAGGATGGTAGGATGATGAGAAAGCTAGGTTAGTCCCCAACTTCTTCCAAAGAGTCCTCCAAAAGTGACCTATGAACTTCACATCTCTATCTGAAATAATGTTTAGGGCCATACCATGTATCTAGACTATCTCTTTGAAGAATAGGTCTACAACATATGATGCATCACAAGAAGTCTTATATGGCAAGAAATGAGCCATTTTACTAAACATGTCCACCACTACAAAGACACTGTCAAATCCTCTCCTTGTTCTAGGCAGACCCAACACAAAGTCCATACTTATGATCTCCCATGGCCTTGAAGGAATGGGTAAGGGCTGATACAAACCTACATTTGTAGATTTCCCCTTGGCTTTCTAACATATAGCACATGTCTCCACAAACTTTCTTACAAGTGCCTACAATTTAGGCTAGAAGTAATGTCTCTTCACAAGGTATAGGGTCTCTTCAAGGCCAAAATGATCTACTATAGATCCATAATGCTTCTCCCTAATAATATTCAACCCCATGGAACACTTAGGAATACATGACTGCACTCCTTTGGACAACAATCCATCTTGTATCAGAAACTCAGAAAACTCAATATGGTATGGTGCAGGAGCACCTAGTTGAGTAAAACTCTCATTTTTGAGTATTTAATGCTTTCATGTTTGTCATGTCTTGTGTTAGGTCTATAATGTTGTTTTAAGTTTTTATGTGTCAATTTTAGTGGTTTTGATCTCATTTTAGGCTCAACAGGTCAAGTTTTGCCTTTCACGCTTTGAGTTGACAATTTTTGGCAAAAATGTGCAAAATTGCCAAAAAGGTCTTCTAATGCTTTCCAAAGAATTGAAACATGTTTTGATAAGTTTTTTTAAGCATTTCTAAGGTGTTTAGACAAGTTGATAAGGTTAGATTGTCAAAAATGTCTTTTGGAGCAAGAAATGTTGTCATTTTGGCTTGAAAAGGTTGTCAAAGTTGTCATTTTTTGGGTTTTTCTTGCAAAATGCATTTGTGGAAGCCTCATGTCCATACAAGGATTGGTAACTAATTAGAAATTATATAAAAATGCCTCCCTTTTCCTTGAGAAATGTTGGTGATTGTATGAACAAGAGATTCCTAATAAAAATCATGAAATTTTGGCTTTATTCACTGTTTTTTGCCCCTTTGGAGTAACAGTCTGCACTGTAGCTTTGCTAGTCCATACTGTACCTTTAGGAAGTGTGCATAGTAGTTTTACAATTCTCTCCAAGTGATTTTTGTAATGGTTTCCTTTGGAAATTTTTTTGTACAAAATTGTTTTATTTCTGTGTGCTCACTGCCCTGTCAAGGGTTTGAAGTTCCAAAATGCCACCACTTGACTGATCTAGGTCTACCCACAAAATGGATTTAGTCAAGTTGGTACTCATGTATATAGTGTAAATATTCTTCTTGTTGTGTCAAAATTGTATTTGGAAGAAGGATTTGAGTGAATACTAGGCAAGTATTGATTACTCGGCTAGTAGCATGATCAAAAACTCAAAATTAGCACCCAAAAGAAATTTGGAGTGAACAAATGTATGAGGCAGAGGTCTGGACATATGGCCAAGGGTGTTGAGCATAATATTGGTTTTTTAGAGCAGATTTTTCTTATTAAGCATTCTCATTTTGTAGGCAAAACAATGAGTTCACTATTTTTGTGAATTGTGTTACCAAACTGCTCAAGGAATGCTTCAAAGCATAATCCAAGCCTTGTAAATGAGAAGGAAATGTAATAGGAAGATTCTCTAGTGTTTTGCAGAGCTCATTGAGGTATATTTACAATTCAAACTCTTCATTATATAGGTCCAAAGAAGTAGCAGTAGTTGACTAGTAAAGGACAACAATTTAACAGTCATAGTGGCATTTCTCTTCAGTTTCTCAGTTGTTTGCCAAGTGTTTGGCACAATGCTTGTCTATCAAAGGTAGGGGAAGCTTTAATTTGTTGTGGCAGAGGTCTCCTAGTAGTGTGGGAGTTTGAATCAAGTTTGGTAGAGAGGATCTATGGTGGAAGCACCCAAACCCTCACTAAACCTTATGTTTAAGCCTAAATTTGTGGACAGTCTCTAAACCGGGTTGACGGAGCCTAAAACCACAAAAATATCCTTGCTAAGAGCTATTCCACACTATCCAAAACATCTCCCATGGTCAATAATCCCATCGTTGGGCAGGGTGAGAAAAATTTGGCCAATTAGGCCTCCACTAGCTAGTAGCCCTTTTGACTGCATAACACATTTGACTATTTTTGTCAGAATGCATAAACCTGATTATAAGGAGGAGTTTGGGGTTTTTGAAACCTTATGAGATCACCCCAAAATATTGAAACAAGTAACTTTTGAGACCTTGGATAGCATGAAGACATTTTTGGGAGTTTGACCTTTTGGTTGGTGTATTGAGCAAGCTAAGGGCTATGAGCCTTAAACTAAGTTGGCTGTCAAACTTGAACAAAACCTTGCTGCCCCTACATGACCATGTTGGAATTTCCTAATGTACACCAAAAATAATAAGTTGAATGTCCAGTAAGCCAGGGATTGAGAAATATGTAGAAGGGTGAAGTGAGGAGTTCGAGAAAGCTAGAGTAAGGGTATGAGTTTCCACCAAGAAGGGAGGTTGATGGTGAAGACTGTAGAGAGACCTATCAAGTGTAACTAAACTTGTTATTGCAAACATTAGGAGCAGGCACAAACAATACCTCTTGTTTCCTTTTATGGCCTTTTGACTCAAATTGGCCTTTTGAGCACTTACCTAGCAACCTCCCTATCATAATGGTATCAGAGCCAAGTTAAGATTCAAGAGGAAAGGAAGATTAGGAAAACATGGTGACTAATGTTGAATTAGCCAAGAAGGTTGAAGACCAAGAAGAGGAAAATAGGGCACTCAGAGAAAGATTGGATCAACTGGAAATGAAACTAGCTGAAGTAGAAATAAAAACTGAAGAGGTCCATGATAAGGTTGGAGATAAGGGTAAAATGGTGGCCGTAGAAGATGAGGTTCCCATACCTGACCTTGTTATTGAGCAAGAACCATTCTTGAAAGCCTTGAGAGCTATGAGTGGTAAAACCTTAGAGGGAGTGGCTCTTTTTAGTGGAAAGATGGATCCAGATGCCCTTATAGAGTGGATTGAAGGTCTAGAGAACCACTTTGAATGTGATGGAATAACTGAAGCACAAAAGGTTAAAGTAGTAAAATCAAGGTTGAGAGGGGCTACCTTAATTTGGTGGAAGTTCATCCAAGAGGAAAGGGTGAAAGAAGGTAAGCAACCAATAGCCACCTGGAAAGCAATGGTAGCCAAAATAAAAGAAACCTACCTTCCTAAAGGCTATGAAATAGAACTTCACAAGAAAAGACAAAATTTGAGACAAAAAGACCTAGATGTCAGTAGCTACACTGAGGAGTTTCAAAAACTATGCACGAGATCTAGAGTAGTAGAGGATGAGAGCATAAAAGTGGCAAGGTACTTGAATGGGTTGAGGTGGAACATCTAGGAAGAGATGAGCTTATTATGCCCACAAACAATACACAAGTGTTATCAACAAACACTTAAGGTGGAAGAGAAAGGTAGGAGAAAGAAAGAACAAAACAATAAAGGAAGAGGTAGGGGAAGAGATGGTAGAGGCCATAGAGGTAGTTTTGGGGGAATGAGCATAGATCAATGATCCCAGGGAGAGTCTAAACTTATAGCGCAAAGTGGGGATTCTCAGAGCAAACCCAACTATAGGGGTGGGGGATCAAGCAACCTAAGTAGGGGTAGATCTAATGGACTAGGGAGAGGGTCCTAATTCTCAACCATGAAGTGCTATAACTGTCAAAAGTTGGGCCACCCTCCCTATAGATGCCCAGAGAAGCCTAGTTCATCCTATGGTGGTGAAAAGAGGGTAGACTATGTTCAGGAAGATGGAGGTAATAGCAGAACTTCAACATTTAACCACCTAGCTTCAGAAGATGGTGAGAATATAATGATCATGAGAGTGTTAATGAAGAAGCCACATAGTACAGAGGCCTCACAGAGAAGAGAATTGTTCAGAATTAAGTGTAAAATCATGGGAAAGATGTGTAAAGTGATCATAGATTCAGGATCCATAGACAACATCATATCAAAGGAAGGAGTAAGTAAATTGAAACTACCTAAGATACAACACAAGGAGACATACAAGGTCACATGGTTGAATAAGGGACAACATGTGTTAGTAAATGAGCAAGCCTGGGTAGATTTCCACATAGGTGGATATACAGATAGGATCCTATGTGACATCCTTCCCATGGATGCTTACCACATATTATTGGGTAGACCATGGTAGTTTGAAAGAAAAGCACCCCATGATGGGGAAAGAAACTCCTACTCATTTTAGAAAGATGGAGTAACCTATCAGATTCAATCCCTCAATTAAGAAGGAGAGAGAAGCAACAAAGTACCTAACATCTTGTTAGTGAATGAGAAAGAATTCATAAAAACACTAGAAGAAGGTGAAGGAGTGGGATTTGCACTCATAGTGAAATCTAAGGAAGAAAAGGTAGAAAAGAAAGTTGAGATACCATATGAGGTGTAGAAAACCTTGATAACTTCAAAGAAATAATCAATGATGGTACACCTGTAGCCTTACCACCTCCTAGAGCCATTAGCCATCAAATTGATTTCATACCTAGAGCCTCATTACCCAATAAGGTAGCCTATAAGATGACCCCTGAAAAAAATAAAGAGGTAGCAAGACAAATAGAAGAACTCTTAGACCAAGGGCTGATTAGGAAGAGCATTAGTCCTTGTGCAATACCTATAGTGTTGGCACCTAAGAAGGGTGGAACATGGAGACTTTGCACAAATTCCAAAGCCATAAACAAGATCACCATCAGATATAGATTTCCCATACCCAGGATAGAGGATTTGATGGATTGTTTGGGGGGTGCACAATATTTTAGTAAGATTTATTTGAAGAGTGGTTACCATCAGATAAGAATCAAAGAGGGGGGTGAATGGAAGACAACTTTCAAAACAAATGAGGGTCTTTATGAGTGGCTTGTCATGTCATTAGGACTCTCTAATGCTCCCAACACATTCATGAGACTCATGAATGAAGTTTTACATGATTTCATTAGCAAGTTTGTTGTTGTGTATTTAGATGATATTCTTATCCTCAGTAAAACTAAGAAAGAGCATTTGAAGCATTTAGCTAATGTTTTGAGAAAGTTATCTGATGAACAGCTAACCATTAATCTTGAAAAGTGTGATTTCTTGAAGCAAGAATTGGTCTATATTGGTTTTTTTATATCAGGAGGCAATCTAAAAATGTATCAATCTAAAGTTGCAGCAATAACCAGTTGGCCAACTCCTAAGATAGCCAGTGATGTCAGAAGTTTCCATTGTTTGGCACAATTTTACAGAAAGTTCATCAGGGGATTCAGTGAGGTTTGTGCTCCAATGTTAGACACCATCAAAGGGGATGTAAAGGTAAAATTTTAATGGACAGATGCAGCCAATAAGGGGTTTGAATTATTGAAAACTAAAGTAGCTAGTCAACCACTGCTCATTTTACTTTTGATAATCTTTTTACTATTGAATGTGATGCTAGTAATATTGTTGTAGGAGATGTTTTAAGTCAGGAAAATAGACCAGTTGCATTCTTTAGTGAGAAGTTGAATGATGCCAAGAAAAATTACTCTTCCTATAATTTAGAACTCTATGCATTATTATAGGCACTTAGGAAATGGAGACACTATCTTCTTCCTAAAGAGTTTGTTGTATACACAGATAATCAGGCACTAAGTTTCTTGAACTCACAGGATAAACTGAATCATAGCCATGTTAAATGGGTAGAGTATTTGAAAGCTTACACTTTTACTCTTAAGCATAAGAAGGGTCAGTTGAATAAAGTAGCAGATGCTTTGAGTAGAAGGTTGTTAACTATTCATGAGATTCAAGTGCAGAGCATTGGTATTGATAGTTTTAAAGATATGTATCCTACTGATGATGATTTTGCTGAAGCTTATAATGTTTGTCATGATTTTGAGAATAATTTCCATGGTGCATATGTTGATTTCACTTTGCAGGATGGTTTGTTATTCAGGGGTGGACAGTTGTGTGTTCCAAAAGGTTCTATGAGAGAGATACTCATTTAGGAGAAGCACAATGGGTGCTTAAGTGGGCATTTCGGTCTCAACAAGACCTTACAGTTGGTTCAAAGGTTCTATTATTGGCCTAAGATGCAGAAGGACATCAGGAGGTATGTTGAGTAGTGTTTGGTATATCAAAAAGAAAAAGGTAATTCCTCTAATGCTGGTTTATATCAGCCTCTTCCCATTCCACATAGGCCTTGGGATTGCATTATTATGGATTTTGTGGTAGGATTACCTAGAACTCAAGCAAGATTTGATAGCATCTTTGTAGTGGTTGACAGATTTAGCAAAATGGCTCATTTTATTCCTTGTAAGACAGCACATGATGCAAGTCATATTGCTTACTTATTTTTCAAAGAAGTTGTTAGAATACATGGTTTACCTACTAGCATTGTTTCAAATAGGGATGTTAAGTTTCTTGGTCATTTCTGGAAAACATTGTGGAAGAGATTGGGTACTAATCTCTCTTTTGGTTCATCTTATCATCCACAAAATGATGGCCAAACTGAAGTTGTGAACAGGTCTCTTGGAAACATGCTTAGGTGCTTGACAAAGGAATATGGGCAGAGTTGGGATCAACTCATTCATCAAGCAGAGTATGCCTACAATGATAGTGTCAACCAGTCTATAGGTAAAAGCCCTTTTGAAGTTGTTTATGGTATGCATGCAAGGGGTATAATGGAGTTGAGGGATATCACTAATTTGGAGCCTAAGAGTGGAAAAGTGGATGACATGGCACAATCCATGAAGGAGGTTCATGAGCGAGTGAGAAAAGCTCTTCAAGATACCTCACAAAAAGTAAAGGTAAGAGTGGATGCTACAAAGAGAGATGTTCAGTTTTCCAGAGGAGATTATGTGATGGTCCATTTGAACAAGGCAAGGCTACAAAAGGGAGTTCCAAGCAAACTTCAGATGAGGAGAATAGGCCCTTGCAAAATCTTGGCTAAGTATGGGTCTAATGCTTACAAAGTTGATTTGCCTACTGATGTTTCTTTGTCTCCCATTTTTAATGTTGCAAATTTGATTGCTTTCAAAGGGAAGCCACCTAAGGAGATTCAAAGAGTTTCAAATGTTGTACAGTCCCTTTCTAATCTATCTCTCCCTTCTCTTTCTCTTCCCCAAGTAGAACAGGTTCTAGATTCCGGGATTCTCAAAAAGACAAGGAATCACACCTACATGGAGCATCTAATCAAATGGAAGGATAATCCTATCTCAGAGGCCACATGGATACCTAAAACTGACTTTCATAAGTTTGGCATCCCTTCTTCTTTTCTTCCTCAAGGAGTCACATGACTTCTTTATTTTTGGGGGAGTATGGTGCAGGAGCACCTAGTTGAGTAAAACTCTCATTTTTGAGTATTTAATGCTTTCATGTTTGTAATGTCTTGTGTTAGGTCTATAATATTTTTTTAGGTTGTTATGTGTCATGTTTAGTGGTTTTGATCTCATTTTAGGCTCAAGAGGTCAAGTTTTGCCTTTCGGGCATTGAGTTGACAATTTTTGGCAAAAATGTGCAAAATTGCCAAAAAGGTCTTCTAATGCTTTCCAAAGCATTGAAACATGTTTGATAAGTGTTTTTAAGCATTTCTAAGGTTTTTAGACAAGTTGATAAGGTTATATTGTCAAAAATGTCTTTTGGAGCAAGAAATGTTGTCATTTTGGCTTGAAAAAGTTGTCAAAGTTGTCATTTTTTGGGTTTTTCTTGCAAAATGCAGTTGTGAAGCCTCATGTCCATACATGGCTTGGTAAATAATTATAAATTATATAAAAAGGCCTCCCTTTTCCTTGAGAAATTTTGGTTATTGTATGAACAAGAGATTCCTCATAAAAATCATGAAATTTTGGCTTTATTCACTATTTTTTGCCTCTTTGGAGTAACCATCCATATTGTATCTTTGCTAGTCCATATTGTACCTTTGGGAAGTGTTCATAGTAGCTGAAAAATTCTCTCCAAGTGATTTTTGTACTGGTTTCCTTTGGCAATTTGTTTGCACAAAATTATTTTACTTCTATGTGCTCACTGCCCTGTCAAGGGTTTGAAGTTCCAAAATGCCACCACTTGACTGATCCAGGTCTAGGATCCCACAAAATGGATTTAGTAAATTTTTTACTCATGTATATAGTGTACATATGTTTCTTTTTGTGCCAAAATTGTGTTTGGAAGAAGGATTTGAGTGAATACTAGGCAAGTATTGATTACTCGGCTAGTAGCATGATCAAAAACTCAAAATTTGCACCCAAAAGAAATTTGGAGTGAACAAATGTATGAGGAAGAGGTTTGGACATATGGAAAAGGGTGTTTAGAATCATCTTGGTTTATTATAGTAGCTTGTTCTTATTAAGCATTCTCATTTTGTAAGCAAAAAAGTGAGTTCACTATTTTTGTGAATTGTGTTACCAAAATGCTCAAGGAATGCTTCAATGCATAATCCAATCCTTGTAACTGAGAAGGAAATATAATAGGAAGATTATCTAGTGTTTTTCAGACCTCATTGAGGTATATTTCCAATTCAAACTCTTCATTATGCAGGTCCAAAGAAGTAGCAACAGTCGACTGGTAAAGGACATCAATTTAACAGTCATAGTGGCCTTTCTCTTCATTTTCTCAGTTGTTTGCCAAGTGTTTGGCATAATGCTTGTCTATCAAATGTAGGGGAAGATTTAATTTGTTTTGGTATAGGTCTCCTAGTAGTGTGGGAGTTTTAATCAAGTTTGGTAGAGAGGATCTATGTTGGAAGCACCCATACCCTCACTAAGCCCTATGTTTAAGCCTAAATTTGTGGACAGTCTCTAAACCAGGTTGAGAGAGCCTAAAACCACAAAAATATCCTTTCTAAGACCTATTCCACACTATTGAAAACATCTCCCATGGTCAATAATCCCATCATTGGGCAGGGTGAGCAAAATTTGGCCAATTAGGCCTCCACGGGCTAGTAGCCCTTTTGACTGCATAACACACATTTGACTGCTTTTGTCAAAATGCATAAACCTGATTATAAGGAGGATTTTTGAGTTTTTGAAACCTTATGATATCACCCCAAAATAGTGAAACAAGTAACTTTTGAGACCTTGGATAATGTGAAGACAATTTTGGGAGTTTGACCTTTTGGTTGGTGTATTGAGCAAGCTAAGGGCTATGAGCCTTAAACTAAGTTGGTTGTCAAACTTGAACAAAACCTTGCTGCCCCTACATGACCATTTTGTAATTTATTAATGCACACTAAAAACAATAATTTGAATGTCTAGTAAGCCAGGGATTGAGAAATGTTTTGAAGGATGAAGTGAGGAGTTGGAGAAAGCTAGAGCAAGGGTATGAGTTTCCACCAAGAAGGGAGGTTGATGGTGAAGAATTGTAGAGAGACCTATCAAGTGTAACTAAACTTGTTATTGCAAACATCAGGAGTAGGCACAAACAATACCTCTTGTTTCCTTTTATGGCCTTTTGAGCACTTACCTAGCAACCTCCCTGTCATGGTATCTCTCACCAAAGGTTTCATATACCTTGTATATCTCTACAAAGTCTTCATCACCATCATACATAATCTTCAAGGAATCAATACCAACACTCTCCATCTTGAATTGGTTTACACTCAAGACCCTCCTTCTCAAAACATCTGCAACTTTGTTCTTGACTCCCTTCTTGTGTTTGAGGGTGAATGTGAAGGCTTGCAGGGTCTCTACCCACTTTGTATGCTGGTTGTTTAGCTTCTCTTAGTTATTTATGAAACTGAGTGCCTAATTATGAGTAAAACTATAAACTCCTTAGGCAATAAATAGTTCCTCCACTTCTTCAAATACTGTACTAGAGCATACATCTCCAAGTCATAAGATGAGTATCTTTTCTTAGCATCATTTAGCTTTTCATTGAAAAAAGCAATAGGCCTTCCTTCATGACCGCACACTACTCCAATATCCATGTGGCTTGCATCACATTCCACTTGAAATATCTTATTGAAGTCTAGTAAGGTAAGGACTGGTTGTTCTACAACCTTCTTCTTCAATGTCTCAAATGAATCATCTACCTCTTAGGTCCAACTGAACCTACACTTTTGTCCTCCCTTTATCATGTCAAGCATGGTGCAGAAACATGACTAAATCCTCTTATGAACTTCCTATAAAAATTTGCTAACCCATGGAAAATTTGGACATAATTCATAGTTCTAGGTGTAGGCCAAGACAGTATAGCACTTACCTTCTCTTGGTCCAGTTTCAACTCACCTTGTGAGGTTACAAAACCCAAGTAGATGATATCCTCCTACATGAACAAACACTTATCCAAATTGACAATGAGTTTCTCTTCATGTAACCTCCTAAGAACCATCCCTATGTGCTTAAGGTTCTGTTCCCTTGTGCGACTGAAGATCAATATATCATCTAGGTATACTATGACAAATTTTCCTATGAATTCCACCAAAAATTCATTCATTAACCTCATAAAGGTACTAGGGGCATTAGAAAACCCAAATAGCATGACCTTCCACTCATATAACCCCTCATTGGTTTTAAAAGGTGTTTTTCATTCATCCCTTGGCCTTATTCTAATCTGATGGTATCCACTTTTCAGA
This sequence comes from Cryptomeria japonica, assembly GCF_030272615.1. Taxonomy (NCBI): domain Eukaryota; kingdom Viridiplantae; phylum Streptophyta; class Pinopsida; order Cupressales; family Cupressaceae; genus Cryptomeria; species Cryptomeria japonica. Next base: position 251,897,527 of record NC_081405.1, read on the forward strand.
TCCATTTTTGTAAAATACTTGGCACTCCCTAAGCAATCAAGTAAATCCTCTATTCTAGGGATTGGGACCCTATACCTTATGGTTATCTTGTTGATGGCTCTTGATTTTGTACAAAGCCTCCAAGTGCCTTCTTTCTTGGGTGCAAGGACTGTCAGTACCACACATGGGCTTAGAATCTTGCCAATCAGTCCTTATTCAAGCAATTCTTCAATCTACCTTGCCATTTCTGCATTCTGGTCTAGAGTGAGCTTGTGGGCTACTTCGTTTGGCAATATAGATCCAGGGACTAGATCTATGCAATGACTGATGTCTCTTACCAGTGGTAGGGACCTTGGCATTCCATCTGAGATGATGCCTTGGTGATTATCAAGCAACTATCTGACTACCAGGTCTAAGTTCTTTTGTCCTCCCTCTTTCTCTTCTGCATACTTCTCTTTCCTTGTCACTTTAGGACTAGGTATGAGGGCATAGCAAATTGCACCTTTCTTTGCAATCTCCTTCATGAACGGTTTACCTTCTACTATCAACACTCTTGTATCCTTCCCTTTTGATTCCATCTCTTCCTCTATCAAAGGTAAGAGTTCTATCACCTTCCCATCTTTGGTGATTGACTAGGTGTTTCTTAACCCATCACGATGAGCTTTCAAGTCATACTTCCATGGTCTCCCAAACAAGAGATGCCATGCATCCATTTTGGCTATGTCAAATAGCAATCTATCCTTGTAAGATCCAATCTGAAAATCCACCCAAGCTTGCTCTTCTACCAATGCTTCCTGACCTTGGGTGAGGCAGCCTCCTAAGTTTAAGCTTTTCTACCATTTCAAGTGATAGAAAAATTTTCAATGGATTTGGGGTTAATCAGAACCATGCATACCTTTCCTTCTGCCTTGCAACTGGTTTCGAAAAGAGATTTCCTTTGTGTAGGCTCCTTATCAGGTATCTTCATGGTGGTTACTACTCTCCTCATCATCAGATTCTCTCCTCTTTTAAGGTATCCATAGCTATCAGGAGCATTAATACTTTGATAAGTGTTTTCACTTGCCACACTTTGACAATCAGATTCCTACACCAAATTGCTTCTCCTTTCTCCCATGGAGCTAGAAGCCTTCTCCAGACACCTATTGGTCATATGCCCTTCTTGGTTGTAGTTGTAATATCTAGGAGGTCCTCTTCCTTGGGATCTTCCTCTAGAGGGTGGTCTCCTACCCCTAAAGATTCCTCTTAGATTGTAGCCCCCTTCTTGGTTGCAACTGCTCTCTCTTCTATTTTCTTCTTGGTTAGAGTCTCCCTACTATCCAAAACCATTTCCTTTACCTCTAAAAGTGCCTCTTCCTCCTCTTTTGTTGTCTCCCTTTACCTCTACCATTTTGATCATGCCTTCTCTTCAACATCTCCTCCACTTTAAGTGCTAATTGAAAACACTTTTGGACTGTCTCCAGGGTGCGGAGATTCAAGTCTTCTTGGATTGTAAACCTCAACCCATTGAGATACCTTGCCACCTTCTCATCTTAACTCTCTTTCACCTTAGTTCTCACACACATTTTCATGAACTCCTTGGTATAGGAACTCATGTCCATCTTCTTTTGTTTCAAATTTCATCTCCTCCTATGCAATTTGATATTGTAGTCCATTGGGACATAGGCTTCTTTCACCAAATCCTTCTTCTTCTTCCATGTAGCTACTCTTCTCTTTCCCTCTTTCACCCTTTCATCCTAGATGAAATTCCACCAAGTTAGTTCAGCCCCTTTCATTTTGGATTAGGCCATCTTCACCCTCTGCTGGTCGGGTATGTCTTCACTCTCAAACAAATTGTCCAAGGAGTTTATCCACTCCATCACCGTATCAAGCTCCATCTTGCCTGCAAATACTGGCAGATCCATCTTTACATCTATTATTCTTCTTTCCATGGACTTGAGGACACTCATCAGGGGTCTCTAGTCTGTAGGTACCTCTAGCTCTTCTTGCATAGGGATCTCCTCTTTATTCCCTTCTTCTCCAAAGTCTCTCTCTCCCCTCTCCACTTTTTCCTTCAACTGGTCCATCTCATTTCTCAAGGCATTTTTCTCATCCTTGAATGCTCTGCTATTTGCCATCTTCTTCTTCACCAGGAGATTCAACTCTACATTAGTCATTCTTGAAGGTGGCTCATGGGACCCTTCTTCTTTTGACATCTTGTCTTCTCCTTCTCTTCCAAAGGACACTCCTTTTCTTTGATACCACTTTATGTAGAGGCATAACCAAAAATCCTAATGACAAGCCCAAGCAAGGTTATGCTAGTGACCCCCTAACAACACACAAGGGTCCTGCAAGGAAGGAATCTACACCTTGTTTGAAACTACACACGCATTCACTAAGCTTAGGCCTACTCAAGATGAGTAAAAGGCTTCAAATCCTCAAACATGCTTTACCAATGACCCCTACTCCTTTGGATTTTGAAGTTGGCCAACAAATGTCATCTAAGGACTCTTTCAAACATTGGTTTTGGTTTAGGGCATGAATTCCTTATACCTCCTTTGTAAACCTACCCCCTCACTTTGTAGCCCTGTTTGGCGAGAGAATGGACCTTAACGCAAAAATTTTCCACACACCCATATGAACAATTTGGCATTATAGACACCCTTTTTCAATTTATACTTATCCCTAAAATGGTTTGGTAATATCTTCAATTACAAGGTCTACTCCCTTTAGAGGCTAAGAGACCTAATGGGGGCAATTAGCCCTATTTTTGAAAGTAACAACCTTTACTAGTACACCAAATGAAAAAAAAAATTATTGGCATGTAGGGGACAGTGATTAATCTTTAATTCTAGGGTTTCATTCATGCAATCCACTACTATGACAACTTATGATGACTGTCCTAAATCTTGTCCTAGGTAGTCACATAGAGATGCCTTCCTACTTTTGCTCCTTTCTCGACACAAAAAATTTTCCCTAAAAAAACCATGAAAACAATAAATTAAAGAGGCTTATCACGCATCCCTCCAAAGGAAGAGTCTCCTAATGGACTAGAGTGCAAGATAAGGCCATTTTTGTTCAAAACCCTCTCCAAACCCTCAATTTCTGGGTTGCAGTCAAAAGAATGGATGGTTCACTCTACTCAAAAATAATTAAGATGTGATACCATCACTAAAAGAAAGATATTTCATCCCCCTATATACTCCATGGATGGTGGGATTCAAATCAATCCATATAGGCACGTGCAACTCCTTCAAACTCAGAATTTTTGGGAAAACTGTAGTATTTTTTATTTTATTGCTTCTCAAAACTCCAACTCCAACATCAAAAACCTTGGGAATCATGCCCACAAGGCTTATACAACTCTCCAATGGTATCCCACCAAATTTGGAGTAGGTTGGAGTCATTGAAAGGCTTCTCCCAACCAATTTACAAAAAGGTACACTTTTGCACTCAAAAGTTGCATTTTTGCACAAAAAGTTGTCATACTCTCTAAGTTTGGGATCCACACACATGAAACATGTCTAAAACCTATCAAACAAAAATCTAAACCATCTACTACCCCTTTTTACCACATTGTCCCAATTGGCTTCTCAAATTGCCTAATTGGTGACATGGGCTTACATGATGGGGTTTATTGCATATATGAAAAATAAGACTCACTAAGACACCCTAAAGATCCTAGTCTTCATCCTTAGGGTCATGAATAGCTTGTTGATGAGGTGCTCCTATACCACCGATTAGGGTTTTTAAATGGGTTATGTTCGTTGAGCGGTAATGATGGTGACACGTAAGGTCATTGTATGAAGACAAGTTCAAAATGTTTTGGCGTGTTTGTTTGTCTAGGGAATGAATAAAATGTATTGCATCTAATGGAAAATGCGTGATGAGTTACTGAGCTTGATGAAGCTATAATCAAGGAGAGGTTGAGCTTTTCTTGATTGATGTGTAGAAATTGCTATGAAATCCAAAGGTCATGCTTGTACCGACTTGTTTGTAATCTCGATGAGAGGATTATATTTTTGTTGTGTTATCGACCTAATTGATTTGTATTTAAGGTTGATGAAGTTTTTTTGTTTTAGAGTTGGCAAAAGTTTGCAGACATCAATTGATTGTGTGATTGTCTAACTGGAGAATGAGTGTATAGCTTGAGTAAAGGTAGATAGAAGCTTAAATGGATCTGATCAAGAAAATGTAGTGTTATTCAAACAGATCAAGAAACTCCTCTTGTTTTCTAAAAATTACATCAGAATTGAAATCCCCTAACCGGGTAAGCTCTAACAAGATTGGTTAACTATTAAATCCTCTAACAAGGTGGTCCATTGGATTGGATTTTCAAATCCACTACTGAGGTTACTCCTTACAGGGTATTTTCTTGTAACAAGGCATTTGTAGTCAATCCCTTAACCGTGTGATTCCTAACAGGATCAGTTCTTAATAGGACTTTTGTAAAAGCTTTAACAAGCTTGGCTCCCAATAGGGAAAACTTTAGCAGAGTTAAGATATCATCTTCTAAGTCACATCTCACCGTGGTGTTTACCTATTTGGGTTTTCCACGTATAAATACTTGTGTCATGTGATGAATGTTTTTGTGGTTATGATCTTATGAATGATTCAATTAACTATTTCTGATAAGGCATGATAACTAGATCCATTGATAAGTAAAGTATTGACATATGATAAAGCATTTGGATGTTTACAAGTTAAATGATGTTTACTGTTAAGTTGTTGTAACATTCAACTAGTATTCTTATGAGTATTGATCTTGACAATGGTATTTTATTGATAAGATTACTTTGCATGTTTGATTTTGGGAAGTTTGTATCAGTTTTTCTAGTTACTGATTCACCCCCCCTCTCAGTAATCTACCGATTACTTATTATTTCATCATACCATCACTTTATATCCAATATCTTAATGTTTTTTAAAATTGAGGGTGAAGTACCCACAATACCTTTACCTTTCCCTTTAATCGAGATGTTTGTAAAATCTCTCTTTGGATCCGGTGAAGTCTAAAAACCATGGTTTTTTTCAAAGAACTTAACCCATGCCTTGTGGGTCTCCATGACTATCTCATTGACCCTACCAAACATAAGACTGATTATTCTATGTTTATTGTGAAAGATTTTGCTATCTGCAACTTGAAGAGTCTTGTCCATCTCCTCTGGAATAATAGAAACACAAATAGATAACAACTCTTGAATCTTTCTATGTCTGTCCTCCTCCATTGCTGATAATATTCTAGCATCCAATATGTCATACAACTATGTCGGTATTTGGTTTTCAATTTCTAACAAGGGTTTCTTATAAATATCCAAGTACAACAAAACTGATTCCTCTGCTTCTCTCTATTCATTATCATCCAAATGCTCATAATAAAATTGCACATTCTTCAACATACAATCTTGTTAGCATTTTGATGATGTTTAGTTGTGATTGTCATTGATGGACACACACTTATTTTATGTGTAAGTTATTCTCAACCGGTAATATGTGTTGTGTTGTCCACACTGGTATTGTATGTCATTATTTGTATACTCTTTGTTTGTAGAAGACTATCAGTGTTTTGCAGAAGATGCTTACCAGTCAAAGCATGACCGAAGACCTCAAGTGGTATGAAGACATCGAGCAATACAAGGAACCTTAGTGGCAGTTAATCTTTTGATCAGAATATCATGTTCCAGTTTTCCAATCTTCATTCATGAATTGGTAATCGGTATATTGTGTTAAATTGGCATACATGTAATGTGTGATGAGTTATCATCCACTGACACTTTGGCAATGTTTATGTGTCATGTTACCAAATGTGTCTAGATGCACTATACCTAGGAAATTGTAGTCTAATCTTATTGGACCGACATGAAATCAGGTTCCTATATGAGGACATCATGTCTAGGGTTTTGAGGTTGTTGATGTGTGCGAGTGTTGGAGAGAAGATTAGGTCTGTGTGAGAAAAGGTATCTCACGACCGAGATTGAGAGTGCAAAATATAGAAGATAGAAGTAATGCTGGAATGCATTAGCAGGGAGTTGTCAAGGATCTAATCAAGTATTTTGTGCTACTGTCTAGATCATTTACTTGTTGATTACTAATCTCTTCAACAAGTCTAAAATCCTTAACCGGGTAGGCCCAGCCAAGCCTATTGTAAATCCTCTAACAAGGTAGTTCATAGTTGTGGATCTGAAATCCTTTAACAGGGTAGTCTTTGACAGGACTTATCTCCTAAAAAAGATCTGGATTCCTAACAGGATTTGTTTCTGGTGAAGAAGACTGTAAGGCCTTAACCAGTTTGACCTTAACCGGTCTGTTTACTATTCTGGAGATAGTGTACTTGTGAGTTTTACTTACCGTGGTTTTTCCCATTTGGGTTTCCATCTCAAAACATCTTGTGTTATGGTGATTGTGCTTCTGTGGGTGAATGCTTTATTTTCTATTTGGCTTGTTTGTGTTGTAATTGGTTTATTATTTAAACTGCTACACTAGTCTATAGTTAAATTGTTGTAGAGTTTGGTTAAATTATTGGATATACTAATTCACCCGCCTCTTAGTATTCAACAATTGGTATCAGAGCCTACCTTTCTATAAGTCTAACCACTTGGAAGGAGATATGGGGGAATACAACATGAGGGAAATCACTCACCATCTGACTGAGTTTGAGAGAGCCTATTATTAACTCAAGATCAAGTATAAAGCCTCTTTATCCAAGAGAAGAGAACTTGTTGAGAAATTGATGGAATTTACTGAAAAACAAATCTTCTAATGAAGCAAACATGGAGGCCCTAGTCGGAGAAGTGGAGAAACTAAATTAATCCAAAACTAACCTAAGGAGGGGGTTGGAAGGACTGACTATCAAGATGAGTCAGGAGCTAGAAAATAGAAGAAAAGCTAAAGATTTAGTGAAGGACAAGGAGTGTGAGATCTCTAAGTTAAAACAAGAAATCGGTACCATTACCGCCTATCTATAGGAGGGTAAAGAAGAGAAAGAAGAAATACAAGTTGAACTAAATGTAGCTGTTTCTCATAATGAAACCTTGATGGAGACCAATGATGCTCTTTCCAAGGAACTTGCTGAGACAAAGGAGATACTTGCCAAGTTCAATCGGAGTGCTGCAATGTTCGAGCAAAAGATGGAATCGTTGAAGCCATCAAAGGATACCACTGGACTTGGTTTCTCTAGATACGAGGAAGGTAAGACCTCTGGAACCAAGAGTGATGCACCAAAGGAGAAATTGGCTCCTAAGAACAACAACAAGAGTAAAGGTAAGCAAAATTTTAAACTTGTTTGCTTTAATTGTCTTAAGGAAGGACATACTGCCAATGTATGTAGGAGTAAGGCTTACAATGATTTTGCTTACATACAAAACAATGTGGCTAGAAGTGGTAGATTTAATGGTCATTGTTATGCATGCAACAAGTTTGGGCATAGAGCTTTTGAGTGCAGGTTGGTTATGAACAACTCTAGAAGTTATGCACCAAGATCTAAAGGAGTTGTCCCGGACCCTCCTATGAACTGGAACCCAAACCAGTATAGAACCTATGACCACCGGTCAAATGGTTATGGAGCAGAAAATAGTTGGAGAGCAACCTATTTGATCTGTTGTGGTAGCGGTCACACCATTGCAACATGGAGGAGGAAGAATGGAAAGGTGAACATTGGACCATGGAGAGCACCTAGTATGGTATGCTATCATTGAAACAAACTGGGACATATTTCCAGAGCATGTAGACTGGGAAAGAATCCATCAGGAGACATATTGGTCGATCTAGAAGGAAAGGTTGATGTTGAAACCATTCAGGTGGATATGGAGAAAACATGGAAAAAGAAATCAGAACCAACAAACTGAGCTTCAAAAAGATTCGGGGGAACATATCGGTAACATTGTTTTGAACCCCTGGAGTATATTGGTAAAGTTCCTTTATTGGTATTTATTACCTGTCAACTGACAGAAGAAATGAAGTAGTAAAAGTTAAAATTAGGGTTTGAGCCCTAATGGTGATGCATTTATTATGGTAGGTGGGATCTTGTTTTAAAGTGACTTTTGTCATCATTTTTACTTACCTATTTTCATAGAAGAATTTTTCTAGGTTGAGCAGTGCAACCAGAGTGATTCATCTTGCATTTGAAAGAATTCAGAAAGGAATCTTGCACAAGATTTTGTAGCCATTTTCAAGCTATTAGTGTGGAAGACAGATCGATAAAGTAATCTCTTGAAGAAGTGTTTTGCACCCGACATCGATAAACCGTAGTTCAACATGTGAAGGTATTTCTCGTTAGAACATTCTTGTCATTTGGAATTATCTAGATATGGCTTCTACATCTAAAATCCCTTCTAGTTCTACTGAACCTAAGGAATCACCTAAGTTTCTTAAAAAGAAGATGAAATATAATGCCCTATCTCAAATTACCACCAAAGTCATTGTCGAAGGGCATGTTTCATGATATATTGATTGCAAACTAGAAGACCTAGGGTCTCTAGTGATTCACTCCTAGTTAAGTCTATTCTGTGGAGATGATAAGAAGATTAAACCTAAGTATAGTGTGATTGAGAAGAAGAAACTTCACAATGCAGTATATTTTCTCGATGAGTTTATAGAAGAACACATCAGGATTATTCTAAGTAGGGTTCATGGTGACAAGATGTACCTTGAGCGAACCCATGATATTACACTGGAGGCAATCCATGTCGTGACTAGTTTCTGCAATGTTGGATAGATCCCTGTTCTTTGCAAGATCACTAAAACCAAAGTGATAGAGCTCACCGGTTCTATGAGAAACCAACGAGCAATGACTATTAACACCATAAAAGATGACTTGGTGAAATATGCATGCATGGTAATCAGGTATAGAGTATTCTATGCTATCAGAATAAAATCTATTCCTATAGTTGCAATGCATGCGATTTATAGGATGATCAAGGAGAATGTAGAATGTGACTTATGTACATGCATGCATAAACAACTCATGGAGAACCTAAAGTCCATCAAAGTGGACAAAAATCCAAGGTTTAAGTTTGGTCAACTACTTTTCGGTTTATTTTTCTATTTTTCAAGGATACTTTCTAGGAGTTGGTGATGTTCAATGGTCGAGTGACCTACTGGTTTCTAGGCAAATAAAGGAAAGTCTGCAAGTACTGGGAACTGCATATCCGGATACCTTGAACAAGTATTTTGATGAGTTCAAACTAAAGATGAACTAGAGAATGAGAATATCTGGTGATCTAGTTAAAAAATATGAAGATGGCATCTGTTTCACAATCAAAACAAATCATTGCATAATGCAAGCGGTTGAACGCAAAGAAGATGAAGTTGATCCTATGGGCTATGAAGTGGTAAATGATATATTGATAAGGTATGCCTCTACCCTACTTGCTTTACCAATGGATCCCAAGAAGAAGAGGATCAGTACTTACTTTGAGAGGATCAAACCTATTGAGGTACTGAAGCAAAAAAAGATGAAAGCAGTTCCATCAGCATCGACACTGGTTATATCTGCTGCTAGTCCTAAAGTGACCAAGAGGTCACCAGCCAAAAAAACACCAGAGGCTATTCCACCAAATGTATTTGAAAGGAAAAGAAAAACTAGAAATAACTCACTGGATTTAGAAGGCATTGAACCGGAGGTATAAATGAAGAAGACGAGGCAATCAAGTAAGAAGAAGAAGTCAATCGGTAATGTACCAACAACTTCTACACCGGTAAATATAGATATTTCATCTTACAAGCCTATGAAACATTGTCGAAGGACCATAACGAATATTAGAAGGAAATTTCTTGATGATTTAAAAGAATATTTTGATGACTTCAATGATAGTGAAAAGGAGGATGTTGGACAAGAACTTATTAAATATTTATGTATTAATGATCGGTAACTTATCGACATTAAATCAGTTACTTCTAAATCTTTGTATGATTTTTTGGACAATAAATGGCGCATTGCCATTGAAAAGTAACAAGAAATCAAGGAGAAAATTTTTGCTCAATATTTTCCAAATGCCTCAAATTCAGAATTCTTTGAGATTATTGATAAGTACAAAGGCATCTTCTTCATGCAAAGAAGGCTTCAGCTAATCAATAGTAGAACATCTGAAGTGGAAAAAGACACTCATCTACAGGTTAAGGCAGCTGCCAAAATGCAAAAAGTATCTGAAGCTAATTAGTAGGCTAAGCAAGAACCTGACCTATCCACAACTAAACTAGATAAAATCTTTGATAGTCTGGGTGAAAGAATAGGAGAACAAAATGACCCCATTGATGTTGATGCACTAGATATTGAGGATACCACTCCAGATAAGGAGAAAACTGAAAAGAAGAGAGTGGAGAAAGAAAAAGATGAGAAAACGGCAAAAGAAAAACTAGAAAGAGAAACAACAAAGAAAGAAAAACAAGAGAAAGAGAAAGCAGAGAAAGCAAGACAAGAGAAGGAGAAGAAGAAGGAAGAAGAAAAGAAGAAGGAAGAAGAAAAGAAGAGGTAGGAATAAGAGAAGAAGAAGGAGGAAGCAGAGAAGAAAAAGGAAGAGGAGAAAAAGAGGGAAGAAAAGTGGAAGAAAGAAGAAGAGAAGAGAAGAATGGAATAGAAGAAAGAGAAAGCTACCAAGGTAGCCTAAGAAAAATAAGAAGAGGAGATAAAGACAAAGGAAGGAGGATAGACTCTTAAGGAAATCAGAGATCAAGCCAAGCAGGTTGATCCCACTGGTCCCACTGATTTGACTCTTGTCTATCTGACTGAATCAGTTGATGAGACTGAGCTACTATGGAGCATTCAACTAGCATGGGAGAGATTGGAAGAACTGAGGAAAAAGAAAGAACAGGATGTCATTCAGTTTGTTGTTGACACCCTTTGCAATCTAATCCTCAGTACTAACCTCCCTAGTATCGATTCCTTGTTGGTCAAGCTCAAACTTCTTTGCACAGTAGTGGATGATTAGGTACAATGTTTGGAAGATGTTGCCCAGACCACTGCAAAGAAAAACCATAAAAAGGCACTCAAATCTGCCTTAGTAAAGAAAATGGATGAAGACAAGGCAAAACTGCTTAAGCAAAAGGATGATATAAATTCAACTATGGGTGAAGGTAACCTACTCTTGAGCAAAATCTGCCAACCTTACCTATTTTGTGAAGATGCTCTTAAATAGAAGACTCAACTCCAATCAGAGTTACAGAAGTATATCGACAACTTCAAATTGCCATATGATCTATTCACAGTGTATGGACAGACTGTTCATACTCACTAGCATCAGATTGCAAGGCTTGACTCAAAGACCTACAATCGGACTCGAGATCTACAGGAGCTCTAGTTGCTTCTATTACCAAAATTGCAAGTTTTTCAGAAGTGCTTCCTGAACTAGGAGGCTATTACTGTCACATAGGAAATGAGCACTATCGATGCCATGGAAGAATTAGTCTTCCAGATGAAGACCAAGAGTGAAATTGCTGCCTTACTTCTTGATTCATGGTCTTCAGACATGAAGAATTTTATGCAAAACTTTAAATCTCTTTTTGAGAAGTTTTACTCTTTATTGTTATTAACATATAATCTATTTTTATGTTATAAAAACAAGGAATATTTTGCATCACTTTGTCATTCTTGGCAATGGGGGAGTAGTATAAAATTTAATAGGGAGTAGTATTGAAAATCTCATGCACATACTTGTAATTTTTACAAAGGGAGTAGTGTATATTCTTAGGGGGAGTAATTTTGATTATGACATCTTTTTTGTTTTGTAAGCACTTAGATGTCAAAATTTTCCTAAGTGTTGCCATCAATGCCAAAGGAGGAGATTGTTGGCATTTTGATGATGTTTAGTTGTGATTATCATTGATGGACAAACACTTATTTTATGTGTAAGTTATTCTCAACCAGTAATATGTGTTGTGTTGTCCATAGCGATATTGTATGTCATTATTTGTATAGTCTTTGTTTGTAGAAGACTATCGGTGTTTTGTAGAAGATGCTTATTGGTCAAAGCATGACTGAAGACCTCAAGCAGTATGAAGACATCAAGAGGTACAAGGACCCTTAGCGGTAGTTAGCCTTTTGATAGGAACATCATGTTCCAGTTTTCCAGTCTTCATTTATGAACTGATAATCAATATATTGTGTTAAATTGGTATACTTGTAATGTGTGATGAGTTATCATCCACCAACACTTTGGCAGTGTTTCTATGTCATGTTACCAAATATGTCTACATGCACTGTACTTAGGAAATTGTAGTCTAATCTTATTGGACCGACATGAAATTAGGTTCCTATATGAGGACATCATGTCTAGGGTTTTGAGCTTGTTGATGTGTGTGAGTGTTGGAGAGAAGATTAGGTCTATGTGAGAAAAGGTATCTCACGACAAAGATTGAGAGTACAAAATATAGAAGACTGAAGTAATGTTGGAATGCATTAATAGGGAGTTGTCAAGGATCTAATCAAGCATTTTGTGGTACTGTCTAGATCATTCACTTGTTGATTACTAATCTCTTCGACAAGTCTGAAACCCTTAACCGAGTAGGCCTAGCCAAGCCTATTGTAAATCCTCTAACAAGGTGGTTCACAGTTGTGGATCTGAAATCATCTAACATAGTAGTCTTTAACAAGACTTATCTTCTAATAGACATCTGGATTCCTAACAAGATCTATTCTAGTGAAGAACATTGTAAGGCCTTAACCAGTCTGTTTACTTTTCTGCAGATAACAGACTTGTGAGTTTTACTCATTGTGGTTTTTCCCATTTGGGTTTCCATGTGTAAACATCTTGTGTTATGGTTATTGTGCTTCTGTGGGTGAATGCTTTATTTTCTATTTGGATTGTTTATGTTGTAACCGGTTTATTGTTTACACCGATCTGTAGTTAAACTACCGGAGAGTTTGGTTAAATTATTGGATATACTAATTCACCCCCCCTCTTAGTATTCAACACATCTTTAGTGACTTTATCCACTAATTTTGCACAAGTATTGGGTGGAATAGTAGTTACATTACCAGATACAAGTGAAAGGTCGGTGCCATCCTTTTCTTTCCTTCTTCCAATACCAGATGGGACTGAAGGTGTTTCTTTTGGTTCTCTTTTCTATGTTGGTACCCTGATAGTAACTTTCCTAACTAGTTTCTTCTTTTCTTCTACCTTAGTCTCTTCAATTTTCTTCCTTAATAGCCTCTTGAATGCCAAGGGTGTGTCATCATCAAATCCAGATTCTGGTGCAATTAGCTCAATGAATATTTTTGGTTCTTTTCTCTTCCTACCTTTCTTTGGAAAAACATCAATTAATGCTTTAATATCTAGTGAAACCTATTCCACAAACTTGCTTGCCTTTCCCTGCTACTTCTCCCTCTTCTTCTAGTTAAACTCAGTTTCAACCCCTTGCTTTTTCTTCTTAGCAATACCAAAGGGTTTTACCACCTCATCAATAGGTGCATCAATTAGCATTTATGCATAAGCATCTAGAATATGTGCATCAACTTCATAACCCATTTCCTCAATCCAAATCTTCTGAGGCCTTACAACTTCCACCAAAGTCTCATCTTTCTTAACCATGAAGCATATCTCATTTGAGTACTTATCAACAATGTACTTTGGAACCCTTTCCCTAGATTTCATAGCCTTTTGGAATGCCTTAAAATAACCCCATACTTTGTCATCTCTTTGACTACCCAATGTAGCAATGAATTGTTTTAGTTGCCTCCCTACCAGGATATCAAACGCCCATTGTCTCTTCCCAAAACCAGGAGTCTCATTCATGAAAAAAAACATTAAACAGACAATTAGGTTTCCATACTGGAATGTTCATTTCTTCTCTCCTTTGATCTTTCCTAGGTTAATCAACAATTCATCCAACATCCAACCACATAGATCTAACTTCTCATTTTCTCTCATCATTTTATGAGCTACATAAATACAGGAACTAGAAATAGAATTCAATCAGTTTGATTATGTTACCTTGTAACCAATGACCATACTTTCAAATCTGATATCTTTGTCAGTGATAGTACTAATCCTCATTGATCACTTGTCTGCTATTACATTGGTGATCTTATTGACCTAATCATTAGAAACCTTAATTTTCGAACATTGTCCAACCTGTGGTAAATTAGTGATTGCTTTGATGGCCTCTTTCAAGATCTTATATGGTCTATCTAACCAAATAAATTCCCCATGCACTCTGCTTAAGACATATTTGACAATTTCATCCTTAAATTCTGGAATATCTAGAATGTCGGTAAACCCTAGATCCTCAATATGCTAGTACTTGGGCTTAATCTTTCTAGAATCTCCCATTAACTCACTCATGTATATTCTCTTAATATTTCTCATTTCCAAATCCTCAATATGATAGTGAATGTAAGCTCTGTCATCTTCAACATACATGACTCCTTCTGGGACACGGGAAAAAGTGCCAACCGAATGTCCAAAGTGGCTATATGTGGGCATCATTTAAAAATATACCTAGGATGGTCCTTGACCTGAAAAACATTAGGATTTACAATAGACATAGGTATAGATGATGATCCTGCTTCCATGATGAAAGATAAATACCTATGAATAACTGTCAGTGAAAACCCCTAAAGAACTCTTCCGATCGCTAGTGAAATTGCTAAAGATGATATCGATCACACTGAATCACCTTAGACTTCCTTTGAATCACTTTGAATCACTCTGAATGAAAATTGATCAAAAATGAAGTAAATTCATCCTTTTAACCTCTAGGAAACCCTAATTCATCATTGACATGAATGACTTTCGGTGGAGCATACCGGATCTCGATCAAACATCTTCATATTGGATAAGCATCTCCAATAACTGGATCATCTTCTAGAACCTCTTCCCAAGGAATATGCACTATCCTCATGAATTTGGCCTACCCCTAAGGCATCTAACTTAGTTTTTGGATGAGCTTCATAGCGGTGTAGGAGCAACCTCCTCTGCCAGTTGAGTAACCGGTACATTTCCATCTGTTGATTGTTCTTCTAACTTCATGACCCATCTCTGGGTATGATCTTGCCAAATTTTATTAACCTTCTCTTTCCCTTTCTAATTTGATTCTTCATTACCAAATGGTGGTTTTTTGCTTCTACAGAACTTAGTAATATGTCCAACCTCATTACATCCATAACATGTAACATTTTTCTTTTGAATTTCTTTGCTAAAACTGGTGCAATTGCTTGACCTACACTGATTAGCCATATGACAAAATTTTCCACATACATAACATTTAACATTCATTCTATAATCTTATGCTTTATGACCATACTTATTACATTTAGAACATTGATCGAGAGTAGAATCAGGGTTATGATTTGATCTATTTCTACATTGCCTAGCCATGTGACCAAATTTATTACAAACAAAGCATCTACCATTAAATTCATAAGCATTAAGTTGCCTTGCAAGTGCCTTATGGTTTTGATCTTCATTAGCGATACTGGAACTTTGTCCTTGTTCAAATCCAAGTCCATTGGAATCTCCATTCTACCTTTGTCTTTTCAATAATTCATCAAGCTATGTTGAACTAATCTTGAATTTTTCTTTATACTCACTTGCAATAGTCAGATCATCTCTTAGAATGATCATTTGTCTCTCAAGCTCTTGTTCATTACTTTGGTCTTGTACTAAATCAGTTCTCAACATATCATTTTCATGAACCAACCTTCCACATTCTTAAAATTTGTTTGTCAGAGATACAACAAGATTTGTTTTCTTTTTCTTTCGATCCTCAATCTATTTTAACATCCTCATAACTATGTTCTCCCGAATCAGATTCAAACATCTCCCATTAAGGGCATCTTTCTCATCATTATCCTTATTCTGCAAACATTTCTTCCTCCTAGACTGAATAGATGATAGTCTCGCCTATAGGACAATAATGTATTCCTGACTAGAATTCATTTCATCTTGTAAATTCAAGTTCTTCATCCTTTCAACATCATAATATTCAAGTGCTACCTCAAGTTGCTTTTCCAACCTTATATCCATGGATTACGGATTCGGGATCTTCCTCAAGCTATTGAACTTCCTCTGAAGCACAAGGCATTGATAACAATTGTTCAAATCCAAGAACACTTGGAGGGGGGCTGAATCAGTGCTCTACTAGAATGATCAATTTTAACCTTATTAAAACATGTATACACCAACTAGTATACCGGTACATATAAGATTGAAATAATTAAAGAAAATAATATGCTAATCACACAAATGAAGACCATAACATAGAAAATTATTTGTGGAAAACCTCAAAGAGAAAAAACAACAATGGGATTTGTGACCCACAATATCAATCCACTGGCTATATGAAGAGATATTACAAAATATAGGGGCTTGCACTTGTAGAAAGGCTTATATCCTAGAGAACACTACTCAATCACAAAAGGAGCCTCACTAACTACATACAAATCCAGACTACAATTTGGAGAAATGAGTGAACTGGAAAGATAACATCTTCTATGTCTTAATACAGTTCCGGTTAAGCTTTGTGTGTTCCGATCTGAAACCCTAAACCCTTACTAGAATACCCTCTTACATAAACTTCCTCACATACATGATCTCTCTTTCATATTTCATATTACATTACATTCCACAATCTTACATCCTACATATCCTTGCCTATATCCAAAATTATCTAACCAATTGACCTATATACCCCTTACAAACCATCATGACTTATGTCATCTTTACAAAGATAATTAAAATATAAATATACATGTCAGCTAAATAAAATATATACATAAATATCAAAATCAGTTGTCGATGCCAAATTTCCCAAATAATGTCAGCCTCCAATACTGATAACTTGAATATAAACCATGTTGGCCTGCATTGCCGATAACCAAATAATTCCTTCCAACCTATCAGTGTTGGTGCTGGTGAAGTGTCTGTCGATACACAACTAAACCAAAATATGAAGTTGGAACATGTTTCCATGTTGCCATCAATGAAAACATATTAAAACCAGCCAATTGAGTGTCAATTGACAACAAAAAGAACTTGAGCCATCATTTTTCTTAAGCATTTTTAATCTTGGTGATTTGAGTTTAACTTTCTCCATGGGGTTAGGAAAAGTCTAGACAAATGGGATCAAGTCAATATTTGGTGGCTTTGGGAATCAAATGGTTTGGGAAGAAAGCTCATGAACCTTAGAACAACATCCTCATTTGTGTTCTCTCACACAAGGATTCCTTTTTGTTTTAGCTGAGACTTGTGAAGGTTGAGGATTGATAGACATAGGCTTCCTTTCTTCCCTTAAAAGAAGAGGAATGAAAGATACCACACTAGGTTGAGACTTATAAGATGCCAAGTGCTTTCCTTTGTAAGATACAGGAGGTGGGTCTAAGGAATATATAGGAGGAATAGAAGGTGTAGGAAGAATACTAGGTCCATCATGAGGAGGTGGAATATCCATAGGTATAGGGTTTCTGGGCTCACTCAAGGATAGATCATCTTATTTTTCCACTTTTTACAAGATAAGAAAAGTATGTCACTCTAAGGCTTAAGAGGCTTAGGTTTTTTAGGCCAAAAGTTATCAAGGGTTAAATTTCCATGCTTTGTCATGGGTTGGTAATTGTTATAATTAATTTTTATGATAATACCATTATAAGGGAATTTGAAACATTTATGAATTGTAGAAGGGATAGATTTCATGGAAGAGAGCTAAGGATGTCCCAACTTCATGTGAAATTGATTCAATGTAGGAATAATAAAGAAAAGTCACATCTAAGCACTTAGCACCAATCTCAACATGGAGAGTAATAAAAATAGTAGGGAAAGATAAATGTTCATACACCTAGACCATAACATTAGATTCATCATATGTTACTTGATGCAATTGTAAAACATAAAGATATTCGTTAGTGATCTCATTCACCATACAAATTGGATCAATAATAACCCCTCATGAGAGTTTGTCTTTGATCTTCATAGTGATATATAATAGACCATTAGGTGCAACAATATTTTCACTAGGATAAAAAATAATGCATGTATTTAGGATGTGTAGGCCTATCAACTACTTTCACAACCTTATTAGATTCTACACCACAATCATTGAGAGAAAAGGCAAGAAACTCAAACTCAACCACATTGATAGAGTGAGGAGGCAAAGGATTGGTGAAGATATGGGGATTTTTATTAGGGGCTATATATTTGTTTCCTTTGTCATTCACACCAACTACAGATATATTATTATTATCAATGAAGTCTTAAATCTTATTCCTTAATGTATAGCATTTCTCAATATCATGGATGGGTTGATGGTGATATTGATAAAAGGATTTAAAGGATCATGGTAGGGTGGAAATCATTTAGAAGTTTCAATTTTCCTGATGGGAGGAAGTTGAAACACATTAACATTTATCAACCTTGACGTTATACTATGTAAAGACTTAGAAAGAGGAGTTAATTTTTTTCTAAAGTACTTAGATAAAGGGGCCATAACTAGTGTCATGGTTGCCACTTGAGTTTTGATGTTGTCATTTATATTTATTTAACCTTTGTTGGGTTTAAACTTCACAAATTATTGTTAATCACTCTCATTCTTGTCAATTGAAGCCATATGAAGAGGAGGATTCAAATTGACTCACTTGAAGTTGATGATTGTGAAGTATTGCATACAATTGCATAAAGGAATTAAACTTAAAAAATAGAAGATTATCTCTATAATCCTTTTATAAAATAGCAGTAAAAATACTTTTAACATCACGATCAAGCACAAGATAATGTATTTGAGAATGCAAATGTTTATATCTACCAATAAAATCAACCACTTTTTGAATTAAATATGTCGAAGTAATCTTAGGACCAATATTATATTGAAATTGTTGAATGAAAGCATTGGACAATTATTGAAAAGAAGTAATGGAATAAGGAGACAAATAAAAATACCATTGCAAAAGGCTTTATCCTGTAAGGTTATAGTAAAAAGTTTAGCCATAAGTCTTTGGTCATGAGAAAAATCACTAAACAAAGTTTGAAATGTTTTCACATGAGTCAAGGGGTCACATTTTCCATTATACAACTACAATTGAGGAACTTATATACATTTAGGAGGGACTACATGAGCAATGTCATCGGATAATGGGCTTGTTACATCAAATCTAGGGATATTGAACTTGGATTGAGTTATGGAAGCCAATTGCTATTGTAAGGATATAATAGTTTGGGCTAAGTTATCAATTGTTGCTTAAATGGATGGATTGAAATTAATCATATTATATTGTAATGGAGGAGTAACATTGTTGTATGTAGGTGGAGCTTGAGAATAAGGGGGAGGGGGGAGGGAACATTATGATATGTTGGAATAGGAGATGATTGGGATGCAAACAGAAGACTTGCAGAAGGAAGTATGCAAGAATATTGACTAATAATATTTCCCCCATGACTAACATGTGTAGGATTAACATTTTGTGTGGAATTAGTCATGATGAAAGATTTAAATGTACGTACACTAGGAAAGGATGTATTCATATGAACGGAATGGCTAACTTGACTAGTGAGTTGAAAGTAACCAAGGAATTTAACAAAACTTTTAAGTTGCATAAAGTAGTGTAAATAATATGATCAAGGCCACACAAAAAATATACACCAATCTTATCACTTTGCACTATTCTTTTTAATCCTTCAATAAAGGGTATTGGATCACTTTCTAGTTAATATTGACTCATCCATTGTTAAAGATTTTTAAATTTATTGTGAATCTTATCAAATTGGTCATTAATAAGGTCCTAGTTAGTGATTCATCCAAATCATGATTAGTATGAGGATAATAGAGATAAACGATGTTATTTGTTAGGATAGAGGAAGCACCAACACTCTCATGGAACAAGATAGCCAATGTAGGCTCCATAGATCCTTATTGTTTAAACCTTGGAAATCCTTAATTCTATAACTTTTTTCTCATTGGAATACCATATGTAGGACTAATGGTAATAAAACTCATGCACAAAGGACGCAAATTTGAATGCCAAAATTAGCACCATGATTAAACAATATAATTCTTTGTAAAAAAAATTAATTAAACAAAAAATTAAATAATGTGAATTCTGAAATTTAATAATAAATGGCTTTAAATCATAACATAATATGTTGTAATAATCAGATCTGAAAATATACTTGAAAAATTGTGCAACCGACAAGTTAATTTTAGAATTATAAATAGGAGTTTTTTACAAATTTTGTTAGATAGTTCAGATAATCGGAAGACAATTGAGAGGGGGGGGGGGGGTGAATCAGTTGTCACAGATTACCAAAAGCATTATCAATTTAAAACAACAATACCTGAATAGCAGTTAATCCAATTAAGAATAAACAATAATCACATAATAAAATCCATCCACACAACACCAAGATTTGTATGTGGAAAACCATGGTGGGAAGCCTACCCATAGTTAGATAATACTTCTGTAGTAAGTATGTGAATTATGATGAAGGGGCCTGCACTTACAGGAAGGCCAACAACCTAGAGCACACTGCTCGTCATAAAAGGGGTATCATTGACTACATACTATTAGAATAACTAGTGGACAACTGAGGGGGGGGTGAATCAGTTGTCAACAAATTATATTAATCAAACCACTTTATAACCTTTAACTAGAGCACATAAACATTAATTACTAGAATAGCAAAAACAGATACTGGTAAGCAATAAAATTTAAGAATGAAACAGAAAATCAACACAATGCAACCATACCACATAACACCATGATTTATAGGTGGAAAACCTAGTAAAGGGAAAAACCACGATGGGAAGCCTACCCATAGTCAAATGATACTTTTGCAAAAAGTATGTGATACAATAAGGGGCCTACACATGTAGGGAGGCACACTGCCTAGAGTGTACTGGTCATTACAAAGGAGTCTCACTAACTACAGAGAGGTTATAACCACCTCAATATAATTGGATAGCAATCCAAAAGAATGAACTACCAATGATAGCATCTACCATCCCTGATTATAGTCCCAGTTAAGCTCAATACCGAAGGCCTTTGACCTCTTACATAAACCCAAATTGATCAGCTATGATCGACCAAATCTCCTTCACATATCACATTTCATTCCATGACCATTACCACCACGATCTACAATGAAATCTTACATCAATTTATACAAACCCTAAGGCCTAAACCAATTAGGTCAGCCACCTAAAAGATATTACAATAAGATCATTACATACATCCACATTAAAATGATATACCATGACAGCTTTAGACCAAAACAACATTAACCAATCCATAAATCATCCTAGTAACATGTAGAGAACATGTAACATGATACCGGTCCATAACTTGGACCCAAATTAATTCACCATGTCAAAACGATGTCTCTAATTAGTCAAGGCATGAACAAAGATCACCTTCTACATCTTGAATTCCATCTAGAAGCTGCACCAACACCACTTATGCATCTTGTCAAAGATTCTCAGTAAAATCTCTACCAATAAAACCTTAAACCCTTATCGGTATAGGCTTACTAGAGTGTATGATAGCCTCTGATCATCAAGTCAATACCAACTAACCAAAACATACTCCATAAACATCAAACCAAACATATTCCATTGATCCAAACATGTCGGTAGTATCCAACTGATAATCTCTTTTGCCAGTAACACTAGTTCTTCTACCAGTAACCAAAATTTGTCTATTGGTAATGAATCATAATAGCTAGTGTTGACATCAATGATAAAACATCAATGCAACACATAATCAATTACTTCATATTGCCAACAATCTCCCCCTTTGGCATTTATGGCAACACTAGATGTGAAAAAGAAAACTTCTAAGTGCCAAGGAATGCCAAAAATTTATCAACTGAAAAATCCCAGCAACTCACCCTGAGGAGTAAAGTCCAATCTAAAACTGATCTGAATCTCTCTCTCATGTGACATATTATGACATTATTTTTCACATATAGCTCTCCCCCTTTGACATCAATGCCAAAGATATGTATGACATAGATATCAAAATCCTATGAATCTCAAAGCTGACTACTCCCCCTGAGTAGTAGCACCACTACATCAATCTGAAGAAAAAGATAAAGTTAATGATGCATACCAGATTGATGCTCTGCTCCATCAATTAAGTTTTTACCAAAGGAGTAGATACCCCTATCTTGTCTCTCAAACATTCAAATGACTCCTTAGACAACTATTTAGTGAATATATCTGCAATCTCCTCTTTAGTGTTCACATAAACCAATTTGACTTCCTTTTCTTCCACCTTTTCCTTCATAAAGTTATATTTTATTTAAATGTGCCTGGTATTAGAGTGAAATACCAGATTCTTCGATATGTCAATAGTTGCAGAGTTATCACAATAGATAACTACCAGTTCACTGCAATTTACCTTGATATCCTTCAACATTTGCTTCATCCACAAGACTTGAGTGCAATTAGTACATATTTAGCTTCTGCAGTACATAAAGAAATGCATAGCAATTTTTTACTAATCTATGAAACTAATTTTTTTCCAAGAAAGAAATCTCCACTAGAAGCTTTGTTCCTATCATCAGTATCTCCTGCCCAATCTGCATCAGTATATGCACATAAAGTAAAGTTATCATCTCTAGAGTACAATAAGCCATATTCTATTATTCCTTGCAAATATCAGAATATCCTCTTTACTAAACATTCTTTGATATCTTGAAACAATACTTACTACATTCATAATATATATTCTATTCTGAGTTAGATATAACAAGCCACCAATCATAGACTTATACCTTATCGAATTTACTAGTGTAGGTGTGTCTTTGATAGAAATTTCTTACTTGTCACCATAGGAGTACTTACCAGTTTGGAATTATACATACCAAACTTCTTCAACAATTCCCTTGGATACTTAGTTTGATAGATAAAAATGCCTTTGCAAGTTTGGGTAATCTGCAAACCTAAGAAAAATATCATCTCACCAATCATAGACATTTCAAATTCATTCTTCATATTATTATAGAATTCCATGCACAATTTATCTTCACCTCCAAAAATGATATCATCAAAAAATACTTCAATAATCAGAATATCATCATTAGTAATCTTGTAATATAAATTATTGTCAAAACTGCCCTTAGTAAAACAAGCTTTAAAAGATATTTATCCAACCTTGCATACCAAGCTCTAGGAGCTTGTTTCAATCCATATAATGCTTTCCTTAACCTGCAAACCATATCTTTATCATTTGTCAGTGAAAATCCATCAGGTTGCTCAATGTATACTTCTTCCTCAAGTTCACCTTTCAAAAATGCACATTTAACATCCATTTGATAGACCTTATAGTTCTTGTATGCTGCATAGGCAAGAAATAGTCTATCAACTTCAATTATAGCTACTGGTGCAAATGTCTCACCATAATCAATTCTTCCATTTGAGAATATCCTTTACAAACTGTAGTCACATAAATCTGTCCAGTTTAATTAAATGAATATTTGCTATTTATTTGATTAAAAATCCACTAGCCATCAGTTAATTAAAATAATATTTAATTAATTCATCTTCAAACATTCTTCTATTAATTAAATAAATTATTCAATTTATTTTAATTAATTCATTAAACCAAACTCACAATCAAATAAATGAATAAATCTTATTTATTTCATTTAACCCTTTTCCTCTTTTAAATAAATTAAATAAAACATTTATTTAAATCATATATCCCCCCCACTTGCATTTTCCTACAAATGCAACTTGCACCTATTTATTGAAATAAATGAATTTTATTTTAATAAAAATCCTATTTTCCCTCACCCACCAAATGCAGTTGCAATCCTAACCCCCTTCTAGATTCTTCTAAGCCCTTCCTAATTAGCCTAATCCATCCCCTAATTATTGTCACATTCCTAAGCAACTTGGAGTCACTTCTCAAAGACCTCAAAGTCTTTGAAAAGCAATTAATGCTTTGTGTGTTCAACAATTTAACCTCCAAAGTCTTCCAAACCACTTATGGCTCTTACATGACCATTTATGGTTAACCCCTAACTCAACCCTCATGTGACTCATGTGTCTCCTCAAGCATTTATTGCTTTGACCATGGTTATCCCTTTTACCTTTGCACAAGAAGTTATCCATTGGATAAAAGCTTTATTCACTCAACCCAACCATTGCCCTTAACTCCCAAGTTAACCCTCAGATCAAGTCAAGCATTTAATGCTTCTGTCCTCTCCTCTCAACCCCTCTCATGTTGACACTTGTCATCTTGGGATTGGGTTGAAAGCCCTCATATGGATTGAATATCATTTAATCCTGATCCTTGTTGAGATTACTCAATCTCAACCATCCATTTCTCCATTTTTCCTATAAATAGAGCCCATTTCTTCATAATCTAGATCCTGAAAAACTTGTATGCATTTAATCTATAGTCAATTTTAGAGAGCATTCTAGCATAAAATCACTAATATATTGTCATTTTGGACTAAAATAAATCTTAGTTCATTTCATAATCTCTTATTTTAGCTTGTTTTTACACTTGCATAGCATAAGTTATAAACATTTTCAATCTTGAATCTCCATAAGCATCCATAGTGCAAAAAGCTGTTGAGAGCTACACTAATTTGGAACCTGGAGAGGAGAGGAACAAAGGAGAAGGAGCTAAGAGCATGTTAGAAGGCATTTGGAGATGCCTTGTTATATCTACTTCCATAGTTAAATGTTTTAGCATGTTTTTAGTGTCTCTTTTGATATGCCTACTTAGGCTTGTTTTTGGTTGAATAACACTAACTTTGATCCTTGTTTCTTGTTTCTGTGTGTTATACGACCATAGGTTTTAGTCTAAGCATTGTGTGTATTTTGTAGAGCATCATTTGGTGAATCCAACGTGAATCCAACATCCAACAACATTTTTTTTTACAAAAACTAACTTGTTTGACTGTTTAGCTTGACACATAGGTCGCGCTTTGGCGCTTTTGCTCTCGGTTTAGTGCTATTGCAATTTGATATTCTAGCACTATTGTATTTACAATAGTGTTGTTGTCTCAAATTTAGCACTATTGTCCGTATCTTAGCAATTTTGAGTCTTAAGTAGCATATTTGTCCATGTTTTAGCGCATTTGTTTTTGTTGTTAACATTTTTAGTTTAGCAATTTTGTCCACATTTTAGCGCGTTTGTGTTAAGTAGCGCTTCTATTTTCACACAAAGTAGCGCTATTGTAACAAAACGTAAAAAAGGCCATGTAATCAATAAAATAAATTTTATTAGGCTTGTGGAAGCCCACCATAGGGTCGGATTTTACTAACTTTTTGCTTCATGTGCAGGTTTTAAACTAACCCCATTTGTTATTTAAAATAAAAAACTTTCATTTGGTGCTCTAAAAACTGAACAACACAAATTTCATTCCTTGCAAGTTAGGATCCATTTTGTTTTGGTGCTCTAAAACTCAACAACACAAATTTCATTCCTTGCAAGTTAGGATCCATTTTGTTTTGGTGCTCTAAAACTGAACAACACAAATTTGCTTTCATTGCAAGTTAGGGATACACTTTATTTTGGTGCTTAAAACAAAACAAGGCATTTTATTTCTTGCATCAAACTAAAATTCACAATCAACACTTCATTTTGTGCAAGTTAAAAAGAATCCCAAATTTGTCAAAGTTATTCTCAAAACGATTTACTTCATGCAAATGTGTTTTTCATTAAGTTGACCAGGATTTTAAAATTCTAGTTTACTCAAACATATTGCCTTTGAAGTTAAAAAGAACATGATTGTTGGAGCAACATCTCCAATTAGATAGAAAATCATTGCCATGACAAGTTAAAAAGAACAAGTGCATTTCGTGTTTGGCACACTTGTGCAAAAGAGTTTGTCGAGTGGTCCTACTTCTTACACACACTATCCTCTCCCTTAGCTCTCGTGGTCCTAGGTGCAAAAGAAAAGTGTTAGTAACACTCAAGTTTTATCTTTTTAAGAGAGGCCTACCAAGGGATCGATCACTCTTGGGAATGACCTCACACGGTAAATCCTTTGAGCTGCTATAGAAATTAGGTGAGAGTGAAAGCTGTAGCCTTAGGTATATTTGTTCCTATAGTGTAACTTGCCGAAAGGACAAATGGGCCCCACCACAAGTTACAAGGATCTTAAGTGAGTCACTATAGAATGAACTTATGTGTAAAAACATCGAACATTACTAAACACCTTTAAGTAGTAGCCCACCCATTCTATTGATTGAGGATATTTGTGAAAAGTTCAATGCAAGAGCATAGATGGTTTTGCTCCCAAGATACTCACCATACATATTTCCTTGAGTAGAAACATAGCTTTTTGAAAGGTTACTCATAGCCTGATAAAAGTGGTGACTCCCCCATCATAGGGATCATCTATTTGTTATGCTCGTGCAAGACTTAGTATATCACATCCTTACCTACCATGACGGGATTCATAAGGTATGTAGTACCAAAGTTGATGAAATATCAAGATGTGGGCTGAAATTATCGCAACTAGCCATTTGACCTTAGGGATAAAAAGTGTTTGAAGGGTCTTCGTTTTATGCCAGACCAGTAAAAATTGAGCCCACTTCAGGCTTTGGAAAAACACCTAAAATACATTTGAAGGAAAGGGTCATAAAAGTCCAAGGATTGTGTTGATCTAGACCCACACTTACTTGTGCCTTTTGAGGCAACATTCTTGTGTTTGTGTGCTTGTTTTGTTTTCTTGTCAAAGAAACATCAAAAATCAGTTCCAAAAACAAAGTAATTCATCCAACATAAACATTTTCAAAATACCAAACAAAAATCAAAAGCAAAGAGCAAAAGTATCAAACTATATGACCATTCTTCACATCTTGAGAAAGAAGAATCTTCATCAACATGTCAACTTGAAAAAAAGACCATTGAGCTCAAAGGTTTTAATCAAAAGGAGGAAATTCTTCTATCTTAATAGAAAAATATTTATCTCTAATAGAGCCTCCTTCCATCACATGCACCTTTATCTTCAAGGGAAATCAAATGAATTTGATCAAGAGTCATTGAACCGCAGAGCTTTTATGCAATATAGAGCTTTAAGTTATCACAAAAACAAAGGAGGTAAGATGAACCCTGACTTCTTTCTAGACATTTGTATTACATACGATGTGGCTCAAGAAGAACCACCAACCCCCAAAAGGGAAGAAGAAGAGTTTGTTCCTTATGTAACATGAAGTTTCTATTGAAGTTAAACATTTCATCCATTATCCCATTCACACATCATCTCATCCATTTCAAACTCTCAAAACATGAAGAGGTTGTCATCCTAAGTTCTCTTTAGATATTGCTTGAATCAAACACAAAACATTACTTTTTAGAGTGTGTCTCTACATCTAGGATAAAAACTCATCCTAAGAGACATTTCTATACAAGTTAAAACTAGTCTTTGAGTGAATCCTCTCATTACTAGGTAGTTGAATCTATAACACATCTCAGATCCCTCTAAACCTTGTCACATCAAACTTTGTCAATCAAACACAACAAGCAATTCAAGAAAGGACTTTGGTAATATCTACCTTTAGTGCTAGAGATTCATATGCAAAAAACTCCACCAAACATAAATCTCTCATTTCATCAACAGCTCATCATCATTTTCACCCAACTTCAACAAAAACTTGTGAACAAAATGGATCATACTAGATCAAGAACTAGACAAATGGAAATTGAAGAAGAAGAGGAGGAAAACATCAATGAATTCCAAGAAGATCTTGGAGGAAACATAAATGATAAAAATCCAAGTACTCCTACTCCTGCAGCAATAGAAAGGGCACAACACAACCCTCTCTTTCTTAGACTTTTTGATGAAATACTCAAGAGCAATGCTGAAGCTTACTTTTTGAGACTTGCTCAAGAGGGAACCAAACTACCCTCTGACTTTGATGTTGCACAACTAAGACAAGCATCAGAATGCCAAAGTCATAATGAGGATGAAAGAGGATGAGATCACATCAAATACAACCTTCATCAAGGTAATCCCCCACCTCCTCCTCCTCCAAATGACATAGACATGTTGCGGAAACAAGTCAAAAATCTCACCCAGCAACTCCATAGTGGTGTTAAAACTAACCAGTTTTCACTTAATGATATTTGTCCCTATCCCTTTGATAGGAATCTTCATGTGCCACCTTTTCCACGAGGGTTTGAAACACCCAAGTTAGAAAAGTATAGAGGAAAAGGAGATCCTCGGAACCATGTTAGAGAATTCCATTCAGCATGCCTAGAAGTGGCATACGATGATACATATCTAATGTGACTCTTTCCCCAAAGTTTGGGAGGAACAACCAAATCATGGTTTTCCTAATTACCAGGTGGCATTAGGACCTTTGAAGAACTAATCCAGAAGTTCCTAGCACATTATTCACACAACATTGAATGGGATATCACAATGGCTGATCTATGTAACACTAAACAAAAATCAGGCAAGCTCTTTTCAGTCTTTCTGCAACGATGGCGTCAAATGTCTAGCAGACGTTCCCTTCAATTACCCAAACAAGAATTAGTGGAAATATTTATTTCCAACTTAAATGATGAAATGGAATTTCACCTAGACCTAAAAGACATAGATTCCTTCAATGACATGATCACCAAAGGTTTAAAGTGTGAGCGGGCTCTCATCATAAAAGGGCTGATCAAAATCTACAGTGAGCCAAAGGATGGCCCTCACCTACTCTTCAATAGTGACAAGCTGAACTTCTAGAAAAAAAATAAAAATGTCATCAATGATGGGGTTGTGGATGCTAGAACTATCAAAAGTGCACAACTTGTGGTTCGGTTTACAGGACAGAACCCCCCACCCAAGAATAACATAGCTGCTCTTCCAAATCAAGGATGCAACATACCTCAAGAGGAACCTAGACAACGTCAACAAAATTTTAAACCAAAGAGAACATACACTCCCTTAGGGGAACCCATTGAAACAGTGTTATGCCAATTGGTTTCTGAAAATCTAGTGACCTTACCCAAAACATCAAATTACGAACCTAGAGTCAAACCTGCATGGTGGAGAGATACTGAACATTGTGATTTCCATCAAGGAAAAGGACATAAGACAAGAAATTCTCATAGATTAAAAGATATTATTCAAGATCTTACTGACCGAGGTGATATCAAAATCGAAGGACATGACCCAAAGACAACAAACAATGATCATCTGATGTTCAAAAATCCACTTCCATCACAAGATCAAAGGGGTCCTTCCACTTCAAGGAGAAATACTGATACCACTGATTATATGCGAGCCATGTATAATTACACTGTAAATCACCTGTACAATGCCAGTAAACAAATTGCAACTATTACCATAAAAAATCCACCCAGTTCCAATTGCAATGTTGTTACACGTCGCGGCAAGGTTACCATAAAAACAACTCCATGAGGTACCACATCAATCCCAAAGCAGTATAACCTTGTGGATCAATTAGATAAAATGCCTACACTAATATCTATCTGAAGCTATTGCGCCTATCTCCATCTCATAAAACAATCTTGGATCAAGCTCTCCAAGAGGTGTCAGTCCCTGCAAACTTAAATACAGATTAGTTCCATGCCATGGTTGGGAGTCTAAGGTCATCACCTTGTCTCACTTTTTATGAAAGTGACAACACATCCTTCTAGCAACCACATAATGCCTCACTCCACTTTGAAGGGTTTATCAACCAGCATAGGATCAAGTGAGTCTTGATCGACAATGAAGAAGGTCTGAATATCTGTACACTACAATTGGTCACCACATTGGGATATGCAATTGAATCAGTGGATCCCCATAAGAAGATCACAATCAAAGCCTATGATGATGCCGAGCGTTCATCCAAAGGAGAAGTGGTGCTACCAATCCGAGTGGGCCTAGTGGTGAAGCACATCATATGTCAGGTTTTGGACCTTCCTTTGCCATACAATTTGTTGCTAGGAAGACCTTGGATACACGCCATGCAAGCCGTTCCATCCACCTACCATCACTGAATCAAGTTCCCTCATAATGGTGTAGAAATTACAATCCAGGGAGATGCAAATCCCTTTGCATATTTTCATAGTATAAATCATCAACCAGAGATTACCATTCCCAACAACAGAGAAGCTATCCCATCCACCTCATACATAAGTCCAGCCTCTCTTTCTAGTTCAAACACCACTATACCCAAGCAAGAGAAGCTCAAAATGAAAATAGCAGAGGAAGGTCCTGGAGAGTACAATCTAAGCCAACTCTTTTGTGTTGGACAAATACCCACTTCTCCAAGAACTCATGGTAAACCTCAACAGTTACTTCATACACTAGTAGTCATGCCAGCATGCACTTTGACACCTTTCATCCTTGGAAAGAGTCAAGAAGAAGAGACCAGAGATGAGGACTTAGCAGAATGGATCTATAAAGATCCTATCACCATAGACACTCCACAAGATAAACTTCCCATAGATCAATATGGAAAGGGCCTTCTCATTATGCAAAGAATGGGTTATGATGGTCAAAGTGCTTTGGGACCTTGTAAACAAGGGCCACATGAGTCACTGCAGCTAGAATTGAAGCCCAAAGATAACACAGGCTTAGGCTTTCAAAAGGAGATCTTGCTTAAACTCATATTCAAAGGCAAACCCAACAAACCACTATATCAACCTATTACAAAGAGGCCACCTTTGATTATAAAAGAAGCACACCCCATCAAACCAGCAACCCTATCAACAATACCATTAACAACAACAACTATATCAGAATTCCCAACAGTATCGACAACGTTGCCAATTCTAGCAGAAGCAACAAAAGCAACAACAATGATGCTCCCAGTATCAGACTCATTGATCCCCATAATTATTCCTAAAACACCAGTCATTCTATCTATCCAGATACATCAGCTGATCACACCTATAATGTTTAACTCAAAAGATATCCCAGTATGGTATAGCAACTAGATCTTGGAAAGTGACTCAAAAATTGACTCACATGAGCGGGAGTTTGATTCAGTACATCTGAATACTTCAAATGAGGAAGACACATCACCCCCTCTCCCTCACAAAGACATCCCTATTTATGGAGAAGCACAGATAAAGATCTCTTGGGTTCCAGAACTGGAAACATCTTCCACAAACCCAACGTCACATCCTACGCCCGATTCTGACAGGGAAAGTACCATCGATGACCTTACCCATAATGTCTTAACCATCACTGACACATCTAACAAACTTAATCTAATCGATGAGGTAATACCCATTATCCATCCTGAACTCATCGAATGGAACCAACCTAACTCCCCATGCCTTGACCACTTCCAAAACAATGAGGTGATCATTGACTTTTTGGAATTATGGGATAACATACCAAGTAGGGATCACAAAGCTGGATTCACCATAGAACTTAATAGCACAACATACTTTGGGGCAGATGCCAAACCTTTCAGCTACAAAAATATAACAATAAAACATGGATCTTCTAGTGAAAACCACACTGTGGCACTATTTGATCCCACAAAAGTAAAAAGAAAGAGTGTATCCAATGGTGAAAACCTCTCTGAGGCACTCGAGGATGAAAGGTTTGACATTCTCCCCTCTAATACACAGTAGGAATGATCAATGATTCTGATCGAGGAAAAAAAAGAATACAATGTGGGGACTCCTGAAACTCCTCACCACATACATCTAGCATCCCTTTTAACACCAGAAGAACAACCCAAGTTTGTCGAATTCTTCCAAAAATGCCATATCAACTTCACATGGTCATATGTAGACATGCCTGGTCTTGATCTGGATTTAGTCATGCATCACCTTATAGTAGCAGAGGGAGATAAGCCTGTCAAACAGAAGCTTTGCAAGATGCATCCCCAGATTGCAGTACTCGTCAAAGCGGAACTTAAGAAACTTCTGGATGTTGGTTTCATTAGACCAATTGATTATGCATATTGGATCTCCAACATTGTACCTATCGGTAAACCAAATGGGAGCATCCATATCTATATAGACTTCAGAGATATGAACAAAGCATGTCCTAAAGATGACTTCCCCCTACCAAACATCGACATCATAGTAGACCTAATAGTAGGACATGCCATGCTTTCACTCATGGATGGCTTTTTAGGGTACAATCAAATAAAGATCGCACCAGAGGATCAACATAGGACAACATTCACATGCCCATGGCAAACATACTGCTAGAATGTAATGCCTTTCGGTCTAAAGAATGTAGGAGCAACCTATCAAAGGGAAATGACCACTATCTTACATGATATGATGCATACCATAATGGAAGATTATGTTGATGACTTACTAGCAAAATCACTCACAAGAGAAGGTCATCTGGAAATATTGGAGAAAATCTTTGATAGACTAGAACAATATCATGTTCGACTCAACCCAAAGAAATGTGTCTTTGGAGTAACCTTAGGGAAACTTCTCGAATACATTGTCTCCAACGAAGGCATTGAGGTGGACCCAATAAAGGTCAAAGAAATAATGGACATGCCACCTCCAAAGAACATCAGTCAACTAAGGACATTACAAGGCCGGCTACAGTCCATCCGAAGATTTATTGCACAACTGGCAGATAAGTACCATCCCTTTACACACCTACTACACAAGAACATCCACTTTCAATGGGATGCCAAATGTCAGCAAGCATTCCAGATGCTTAAAGACTATCTCATGAATACACCATTACTGATCCCACCAGATCCAAGTAAGCCTCTATTGCTCTATATTTCAGCTACTACTACAACATTGGGAGTACTATTGGCTCAACACAATTCAGAAGGGAAAGAGTGTGCTATATACTACATCTCTCACACACTGGTCGGCTATGAACTCAATTACACACCTATTGAGCGAGCTTGCCTAGTAGTAATCTTGGTAGCTACTAAATTGAGGCACTATCTGTTAACACACAAGGTACAACTCATTTTCAAAGATCGATCCACTCAAGTACTTACTCAATAAAGCCACATTGACTGGTCACTTGGCCAAATGGGTGATGATTCTAAGTGAATTTGACATCAAGTATGTGGACCATAAGGCTATCAAGGGTCAAGTTATTGCAAATCAATTGGTCGATGCACCCCTCATAGGCGATCAACCTCTCATTTCCAATTTTCTAGATGAAGAGATATTCATGATCACAGAAGCACAACCATGGAAACTATACTTTGATGGTTCATACACTAGACATGGCTTGGGGGCGGGCATTCTATTTATTGCACCTCAAGGTGACAGCATCTTGAAGTCTTACAGGCTCACATTTCCATGCACAAAAAACATAGTAGAATATGAGGCCTTGATCACAAGACTCAGACTTGCCATACAATGGAAATTAAAAGAGTTACAGATATATGGCGACTCTCAACTAGTCATCCAACAAGTAACAGATGAATATCAGACCAAGGATGACAAACTCATGTCGTACAAGCAAATGGTGGACAATCTAAAGGCATCATTTACTACTATCACATTTGAGCAAATACTCAGAGATCATAATTGAGCTGTCGCCTCTATGGATACCATCACATCTCTCCTAGATCTTCTATAGAATTCAACACGCTATGAGTTCTTGGTAGAACAGCTTTGGATTCCCACGTATGATATCCCCAAATCTGAGATGATATGTCACCTTGTTGGTTCTGAATCCCCATGGTATGATGAGTTCTACACTTACCTCTGTGATCACACACTTCCTCCTAACCAATCAAATAACCAATGTAAAACCTTCATTTGCCAAACCACTCAATATACCATTATTGCTGAAACCCTATACCGATGTAATCTTGATGGTACTCTCCTTCGATGTTTGGAATAGGATGAGATAACAAAGGCCTTGGAAGAGGTACATGAAGGAATTTGTGGGACTCATGCAAGTGGTCCTTCACTAGCCAAGAAACTCATGCACACTGGATACTATTGGCCGTCCATGGAAAAAGACTCCTACTACTTTGTCTGAAAATGCAAGAAATGCCAAGTTCATGGAGACCTGATACATGCACCAGCATAGGAATTACAACCAATCACAACAACATGGCCTTTTTGTCAATGGGGACTTGACCTTGTGGGTAAAATCCATCCATCTTCATCCA
Source organism: Cryptomeria japonica (assembly GCF_030272615.1). Taxonomy (NCBI): domain Eukaryota; kingdom Viridiplantae; phylum Streptophyta; class Pinopsida; order Cupressales; family Cupressaceae; genus Cryptomeria; species Cryptomeria japonica. Next base: position 251,931,442 of record NC_081405.1, read on the forward strand.
ATGGCCACAAATTCATTAGTACCACCACCGAATACTTCACAAACTGGGTCAAAGTTGTTCCACTTACCCAAGTCACCAACAAGAAAATCGCCTCATTCATCCTTAATTACATCATCTATTGGTATGGTGTACCCATGTCCATCATCACAGATAATGGTCTTCCTTTTAAGAATCAAGATGTCCATGAACTCTATGAAAAGTTTCACATCCAACACTGCTTTTCCACTCCCTATTACCCACAAGGAAATGGTCAGGCCGAAGCATCAAATAAGAACATATTAAGGATCCTCAGGAAAATAGTCAATGATGTTGGCCATGATTGGCATGTTCAATTAAATCCAGCACTATGGGCGTATCGAACTAGCATTCGAACCCCTACAGGCGCAACTCCTTACTCATTGGTCTATGGTGCAAAAGCTATCTTACCTATTGAGGTTGAAATACCATCTCTATGGGTTTCCCTACATAATATCATTGATGATGAAGCATATAGAGTCTCACATCTCCAAGACTTGGAACTACTGGATGAAAAATGACAAGCTTCGTGCAATCACCTCAAAGCCTATCAGCAGTGCATGAGCAAGAGCTATAATCATTGGGTTAGACCTCATACATTTGAGGTAGGTGATCTTGTTCTCTGAGAAAATCCTCGTAACTAACCAAATAGAGAACATTGGGGAAAGTTTGAATCAAATTGGCTGGGTCCATATGTTATCACTTATGTATTTGGGTCCGGGGCATATCAGTTGGCTACTTCAGAAGGAGAACTGCTAGCAGACCCAATCAACAGCATGCACATCAAATAGTTTTATAACTAAAAATTGTATAAAGTATCAGGCTCCCATACATACCATGAAAAACACCAGAAACATTTTTAAAAATATCCTGAAGAAAATACAAAAACATCAAAATAGTAAAGAAAAATCATGCATCCAAACGGTGAATAATCACTCTGGTGGCACCTTGGGTAAGTACGATGGTGAAAAACTGGCAAACAGGCACCACTCGTAAAGGCTATGGCTCCATTATCTTTCAGAATTGTTGCAATCACATTCATTACATACACACATCCATCCGTCCAAACCATGGCTTGTTATTGATCTGCAATCAAGAGAAAAGTACTTCATGTGTCTTGCATCCTGTTTTTTCATAATCATGCCTACACTGGGGGCAATGCCCTTAACCTATTGATGGAAGTGGATTCTGCATTACTTGTGATTCATTGGGTTCTTCATTCAAAACTATCTCACAAAATACCAAAAACATTCAAAACAATCACAAAATCCAAAAACATTCAAAACAATCACAAAATACCAAAAACATTCAAACCAATCACAAAATCCAAAAACAATAAAAAATAGTCTCACAAAATACCAAAAACATTCAAAAATCACAAAAATCCAAAAAAAAAAAGCATAAGAAAACATCAAAAATCAAACAAAAACATGGCAACACCTTCTACATACTCATCCGAGCAGACACCAAACAAACATTGTGCAATAATCAAATGATGATCACTTATCAAATTGACTAAACAACCGACATCAATACACAAACTATCTTAACAAGGATGCATCCTTCCTTACCAAAACAAAGACATGATATCATTTTCTTTGACAAGAAAATTCTATTTAAGCTATCAAATACTTGGTTGATTTGTAGGTTATTCATTCATTTATATATATCAGGTTCCTACGTTACTCCTGAATATCCACGAGTGATTAGAGTGGCCATGATGGTTCCTAAGCATTGTTTGTATATCTTTTGTGAATTATTTCTAATAAAATTTTGGGGCATGTACTAATGGTGTCTACGTGGGAAGTTCACTAAGTTACATGATCTTATGCAACATATAGTCATAGATCACTACGGCTTGTTGACTACAATGTATACCTCAACCATATGAGCATGAACCATTATCAAGGGTCCATATTCTTTATTCTTTATGCATATATGTTGTTTGTTTATAGGTACAATGCTCCATCCTTTGTTCCTACTACCTCACCCATGCTCGATAATGATTTATCTCTTATTATGGTATGAACTTGTCTTAGGATATGATTGGCAAAAGATCAAGGAGGACATTCCAAGTCATGCATGAAAGGAGATAATCCTTATCTGTTTTGCAAGTAATACTCAGGTCAACTTGATCCATTATATCAAAGTTGCTTGTATTAACTTGCTACATCAAAATCCATGTAAGGAATACTTAGGTCATTTTGAATCATTATGTCAAGTTGCTTGTATTTTCTTACAACATTTTAAAGCTCAATGATGAAAATCAAGCACTATGGATCATCATTCCATCTCATCTGTTTATATTGCATTCCGTTGCATGTCATCCATCCATTTTCATATACATGATTTTGTGTGCAAATGTGAACAAGATTAATATAAGAGGTTATCTAAAAAATGAGTTGGTCTTGGATACAATCATGACAGAGTTCTCTGATACATCATCTATGCATCATGCAAAGTTTAAACAACCTTGCATTCATCTATCATAATCACATCATCATTTCATTATATTTAGTTGCATTTTCCTTAGCCTAATTCATTATCATGTACTTGCATATAGCTTTATTGAAATTTTTAGCCATTCATTAGCATGCATTTAATATCATTTAGTTGCACTTACTACATACAGTTCATTCTCAAATACTTGCACTAGCATCGTTACATCATTTCATTATTACACTCATGACATTTAGATTCATTTATATGATAAATTATCATTATTTGCATTTACTACCATGATTAGCCATTACAAATGCATTCATTTAGTACCATTTAAAATTCATTCAAAAAGCATTCATTTTAATTCCATTAAGGTGCAGTTATTCATTACCCATGAGTTACATTAGCATTTCACTTCATATTTGTCATTTAGATCATAATATAAACCCATTTATATTAACATCAGTTTATACATATGCATTCATTTAGAAATCATCATATAAACATTTATACTTTACATTTGTTTATCCATATCACATTCATCCAAAAACATCTAGATGCATTTACATAAATCATTTATTTTAAACACATCACATCAACATCATTGCATATCATTATCTTATCATCAATTCACCATAAAGTACAAAGTACTGTCTATATCATCATATACATACATAATCATCATGGCATTACCTACATAAAGCATTACATCTCCAAATCATGCATATCAACCTGCATCCATATGTTAGCATCACAATCATAAAACATGCATATAGACATCATGTAGGAATACATCATCATGAAACATACATATAGAAATCATCTCATCCATACATATGCATAGCAAGTACAACTATCCATCTAAGCATAACTCATAAGATCATCATCCTGCATAAAAATCCATACATATCAACATCCATATCATCACAAAATATGGGATCTCCTCATATATATCATATCATATCACCAAAAACATACATGTATCAGAGTACACTGACGTCCAAAATATTGGCTACCAAGAGCCATCCAAGACATAGTCCAACATGACAAATCTAACATGCATGCAAAATTCTCTCTCAGATACCACTCTGACTAGATGTTGCACCACCATCACCACATGCACCATCACTAGCCCCTGCATCACCTAATCTATCTCTCCATGGAGGACCCATCACACCCCCACTAGCTCCTGCATCACCTGATCTATCTCTCCATGGAGGACCCATCACACCCCCACTGCTCTCAAAACTCTGCAATCGCTCTGATCTCGCCTGCTGCATCTAGGAATAGCTAAGTGCTCACTGACTAGCTAGCACCACCTACTCATATAAACCTCACCAATACTCTATCTCAACCTGTGCTCGCCAAATCACCCTCATCACCTCCCCAGTAGGACCCTATGCTCCTACTCCAACCCAGACTCTCTCCTGCAGCTTTGCTAATCTTTCCACCACATCATCCCTCTCCCATAGCACTACAGTCAACTCTGACTCTCATGCAAATAGCTGCACATGCCCATTGACCACCTCTGCCTCCAAATGCTCTACGTGAGTCTACAAGTATCCTATCATGTAATCCCTCATATCCCTACCTATAGCTCCCTCCTCTGTATCCATAGGTGCCTCTCCAGTGGTTGCCTCTCCAATAGGTGCCTCTCTAGTGGTTTCCTCTCCAGTAGTTCCCTCTCCTGTCTCCATAGGTGCATGTCCCTCACCAGCATCCCTCCCACCTAGTCTCATGCCTCCTTGTATCAAAGGTCCCTGAGATAACTGCAAAGGCTGCTCACCTCGACCCCTCCACTATAAGCGTCGACCACCCCCACCTCCACCTCTGAATCCACCTCCACCTCCTCCATCCCCACCACCACCATCCCCTCTCCCTAGTCTACCTACCACTCTATGACCTCCTCTCCTCCTCCTTCTTCGTCCCTTATCCTCCTCAAACTCTAGAATCGGCTCTACTAGATCTGATATCTGCGGAATCGGATGTGTCGCAATATACTGTGTGTACTCCTCTGACACCCCAACATCTACTACCCCTAGCCTCATCTACCATGGTCTCACCTGCAATGTACAAAACTCTGCCAGCACCTGATCATAGGGTAACACTGGTCCCCATAGATATCTCTCTCGAACTACCTGTGCATACACTCCTGAACCACTAAGAAATCCCTATCTCCACCCAAACTGTCTCAACACCCTACCCGACAACTGTCTCTCCACATTGTAGGTTGTCCTACCAATGAGATATTGTGTCATGAACACATATGGCAATGCCTCGGCATCATCCTCCCATGGTTCACACTCAATATTCAGTCTCCAAATCACTGTATTCAGATCATCCAGTGCCCGCTGCCACCACTCTAACTTCTGCAAGTGGGGCTGACTCATCATCCCTCCATACATGTATACATAGGGCTGATCCACTGCTCGGAATCTCAAACTCACTGGTTGGGTAACTCGTAAATGCTCCCATGCCCAAATATGTAGTAGCATGATACCCACTCCCAAGGAGCCCATCCCTCGATATGCTACCTCATGTAGCTCCCGATATAAGTGCGATAGCATGCACGGTCCCCATGCAAACTAGGTCCCCTCTCTAATCATCTTCTTGATCACCTAACCCCAACCAACGGCTAGTCCATGCAATCGTCGATCTAGGCATAGTAGTCCCCCAACAATACCTGGTAGCACTGCTGATAATGGCTCATACAACGTGGCTATGTCCTCCCAAGCTATCGAACCATCATCAATATAGACATCCTCCTAAAAAAATCTCTGCACTGCTAGGGTCCCCCATGCTCGGTCATAACTCACAAGCTCTCCTCAGATACGAATGTGCAGGATGTGCCATACATCCTCCAGAGTCACTGCGATCTCTCCCTATGCTAAGTGAAACGTACATGTCTCACTATGCCACTGCTCTACCAATGTTGTAATCAAACCGTGATTCATCCGAATCATAGGCATATACATCACATCATACAGGCCTATAGCTGCAATGCAATCCACCTTGGCCTCTATCAATCGATCATGCAACACCTATGTGGCGAGACACCTCTCGTGCAACTGTAAGACATGAAGATCCTCCTGCACATGTGCAGCAACCATCATCATTAGTTGTTTTGTTTCAAACTTTTTTAAGTTTAAACCTAGACTATCAACAGATACTTTGATCAAGTATTTTCAAGTCTCAACAGGTAAGCAATCATGGCACACCTAGACTTCAACAAGCATTTATCCTAATGACCTATGTCTCATCAGGGCTGCTATGGTTCAAAATAACTCTAACCTCACCTCTCCATCCATCCATCATTGGCATCAAGAGATTTTGTTCAAACCAACTGGGGTAGATTTTTTCCTACACAAAAGCGCTATCTTGACCACAAAAGTGCTAATCTCCTAACAAAAGCACTTAATCACCTAGGTAATAGTGCTAAAACAACAATAGCGCTATACTGACTATGCAAAAGCGTTACTTCATATCAAAAGCACTCAATCAACCATGCAATAGTGCTAAAAAGGCAAAAGCACTAAAATAGCTATGCAATAGCGCTCACCTTGGCAAAAGTGCTACAACTACTACGCAATAGCACCATAGGGGCACAAAAGCACTAATTTGGCTGACAACAGCGGTAAAACACAATTTTAGCGCTATTGTCTTGACTCAACTTGGACCTAGCTAAAAACATATCAAAAATGCACAAAAATAAAAAATTCCAATTCACATACCACTGGTTCATAGTTGTTTGGCCATTGGAATCATCGGGCTTGCTCTAATCAGTGCTCTGTTATGGGAACCAGCATCCTGATCGCTCCTTGATCTTTCAAAAAGTCAAAAACTAGACCTCAAATTTCACTATGGACATGAATGCAAATGACCCTATTTTCACCCCTTCCTCTCATATATACCCTGCGTCGTAACCCTAATTTTCCCCCGCTCACTGCTGTGGTCCCCGCAAACTTCCCGAGCCTCCCATTTCTCCATTTTATCTTCGATTTCTTCTATTTTTCACCAACATTGCTAACTTCTTCTCTTCTACCACCCTACCAATTTTCATTCTTTTTTGAGAGATCGCCTGATTTTTCGAAATTTTTTGCCCATCTCTCGAGGGGGCATACCACCCGCTAAATTAACATTTATGGGGCATATTTCTTCACACCTATTTTTCTTTCTTTGAAACAACGTGATAAACCACACTATCTGAAAGAGGGGCAAATGTAGTCACATAAATCTATCCAGTTTAATTAAATGAATATTTAATTAATTCATCTGCAAACATTCTTCTATTAATTAAATAAATTACTCAATTTATTTTAATTAATTCATTAAACCAAACTCACAATCAAATAAATGAATAAATCTTATTTATTTCATTTAACCCTTTTCCTCTTTTTAATAAATTAAATAAAACATTTATTTAAATCATTTATCCCCCCCACTTGCATTTTCCTACAAATGCAACTTGCACCTATTTATTGAAATAAATGAATTTTATTTTAATCAAAATCTTATTTTCCCTCACCCACCAAACTCACTTGCAATCCTAACCCCTTTCTAGATTCTTCTAAGCCCTTCCTAATTAACCTAATCCATCCCCTAATTATTGTCACATTCCTAAGCAACTTGGAGTAACTTCTCAAAGACCTCAAAGTCTTTGAAAAACAATTAATACTTTGTGTGTTCAACAATTTAACCTCCAAAGTCTTCCAAACCACTTATGGCTCTTACATGACCATTTATGGTTAACCCCTAACTCAACCCTCATGTGACTCATATGTTTCCTCAAGCATTTATTGCTTTGACCATGGTTATCCCTTTTACCTTTGCACAAGAATTTATCCATTGGATAAAAGTTTTATTCTTTGAATAAAGAATTTATTCACTCAACCCAACCATTGACCTTAACTCCCAAGTTAACCCTCAGGTCATGTCAAGCATTTAATGCTTCTTCCCTCTCCTCTCAACCCCTCTCATGTTGACACTTTCCATCTTGGGATTGGGTTGAAAGCCCTCACATGGATTGAATATCATTCAATCTTGACCCTTCTTGAGATTACTCAATCTCAACCATCCATTTCTCCATTTTTCTTATAAATAGAGCCCATTTCTTCCTAATCCAGATCCTGAAAACTTGTATGCATTTAATCTATAGTCAATTTTAGAGAGCATTCTAGCATAAAATCACTAATATATTGTCATTTTGGACTAAAATAAATGTTATTTCATTTCATAATCTATTATTTTAGCTTGCTTTTACACTTGCATAGCATAAGTTATAAACATTTTCAATCTTGAATCTCCATAAGCATCCATAGTGCAAAAAGCTACTGAGAGCTACACTACTTTGGAACCTGGAGAGGAGAGAAACAAAGGAGAAGGAGCTAAGAGTATGTTAGAAGACATTTGGAGATTCCTTGTTATATCTACTTCCATAGTTAAATGTTTTAGCATATTTTTAGTGTCTCTTTTGATATGTCTGCTTAGGCTTGTTTTTGGTTGAATAACACTAACTTTGATCCTTGTTTCTTGTTTTTGTGTGTTATACGGCCACAAGTTTTAGTCTAACCATTGTGTGTATTTTGTAGAGCATCACAAACCACTCTAGCCTTGTTTCTTACAACTTGACCATCCTCATTTAGCTTATTTCTAAAAACCCATTTAGTTCAAATAACATTCTTATTTTTAGGCAGGGGAACTAAAGTCCAAGTCTTATTCTTCTCTATCTAATTTAATTCATCTTCCATAGACTTTAACCAATGTTTATCTTTACAAGCTTCAATAATAGATGCTAGTTCAATTTGAGAAATAAGACATACCTCCTCATTTGCCAGTCTTCTTCTTGTCATAACTCCCTTGTTCTTGTCTCCAATGATTTTATCTTTAGAATGATTTAATCTTACATACCTTGGTCTTTGCTAAACTTTAGGTTCTCTATTTTTATCATCAGTCACAATTGATTTTTTTGATCGTACTAGTGTAACTATCTCAGTTTCTTGTATCAGTTGAGGCATTGTCAGATCAGTTATGATCACTTTCACTGTCGGTTCTCTATCATATGATATAGATTGATCTCTATATTGGTCATCCACTTTCACATTTACACTATCCACAATTTTCTACAAACTTTTGTTATAGAATTGAATATCCAATAAATATCTTTTCATCACATCTAGGATCAAACTTCCCAATTGAATCATCCCTTTTGATATAACATTTACTTCCAAAAATTCTGAAATACTAAAGAGTAGGTGTGTGTCCAAACTATAATTCATAAGGAGTCTTACCAGTTTCACCTTTGATATGAACTTTGTTGAATGTGTAGACTGCTGTACTCAATGATTCTCTCCAGTAGATGTGAGGCAATTTGACTTTCATCATCATGGTTCTATTCTTCCTTTCCACTACTCCATTCTGCTGAGAAGTCTAGAGTGTAGATAACTATCTCCTAATTCCATTTATCTCACAAAAAATGTTAAATTCTGAGATGTGAACTCACCGCCTTGATTTGATCTCAGACATTTGATTTTCAATCCAGATTTTGTTTCCACCTTTGCTTTCAAAATCTTGAATTTCTCAAAAGCTTCAGATTTCTCGATTAGAAAAGTCACCCACATCATTCTAGAATAATCATCAATTATTAGTATGAAGTACCTATCACATTGAAAGCTTCTAGTCCTTGCTGGACCACATAAGTCAGTATGAATCAAATCAAGCACATCATTAGATTTATCATGTATTCTTTTAAAAGAAGTTCTAACTTGCTTTCCCAATTGACATTCCTTACATACTAGTTTATGGGGCTTTATAATCTTAGGTATATCTATAATAGCATTTGTTGAACTGATCTTAACAATACAACCAAAATTAACATGACATAACCTCTTATGCCATAACCAACTCTTATGAATATAAGCAATCAAACATGTCTTATCACCGATGTTCAAGTGAAAGATATTACCTCTAGTCTGTGTACCAGTTGCAATCTCCAAATCAGTTTTGTTAATGATTTTGCATTTTCCATCTTTGAACTGAAGTTGGAATCCCTTATCCACCAATTGACCAACACTTTAAAGATTATTCTTTAAACCTTCTAAATAGTAGACATTATCAGTATTACACTTGTCGTCCAAAGAAATAATACCTTTACCTTTGATCATACATGCTTTGTCATCACCAAATCCGACTTGACCACCATTGTATTATTGTAGCGACATAAATTTTCTTTTATCTCTAGTCATATGATGTGAGCATCCACTATCAATTACCCATTCATCCTTGTCTTCAAATTTTGTTGCCAGAGCCTTTTCTTCATTCTTGATAACCAGTTCTAATTCATCTTCATTTAGAGCATAGAACACCCATTCCTTTCTGCTGTCAGGATCCACTAGCAGAGTCTCCTACCCATTAATCATCTAAGTCATCACTTACTCCTTCCTCATCCTCTGTGTAGCATAATTTGTTTTTCTTGAATCTATATTTGTTTTGATTAGGCTTAAATAATTTCTTAACTCTTTCTTCAAATCGTGCATTCCTTTCAGGACATCTAGATGTAAAATGACCAATATTATTACATGCAAAATATTTAAAAGGTTTTTTTCCTTCATACTTACTTCTTATCAGTTCTTTAGGTACTCTTCTAGCAAATAGGGCTTCAAGTTTCTCAAATTCTTCATCATCTTTCCTCATATCTTCCAACTCTTTTGCATATAGGGCTTTCCAATCACTTTTGTTGGTAGATGATGATGCATGAAAAGTAGGATCAGATTTTGCAGCTTTAGAGGTTCCAAATTCTTCAAGCTCAAAAGCATATAATTTCCCAATCAGAATGTCTCTATTAACTGAAGTGTTTTCCATTGTTCTCAATTTATTAATTGCAGTAGCCTTCATCTTGTAAGCTAGTGGTAGGGCTCTCAAAACTTTATAAACTATTTTATCTTCACTCAGAAATCCTCCACAACATTAAATTCCCATGACAATCTCATTTACTCTTTCCATAAATGTAGCAATTCTTTCATTATCTTCCATCTTCAAGTTCTCAAATCTTACCCGGTAACCATCAAGTTTAGCAATTTTGATAGTAGGGCCACCTTCATTCAAAGTTTGCAATTTATCCCACATAACCTTTGGAGATGATTTATCAGTCAATCCCATGATTTGCTGATCAGTGAGTGTACATAAGAGGGCTTCTCTTGCTCTACATTCATTTTTAATATTTTTGTCCAAGTTTGTTGGAGAAGGATTCCCAGATATCAGGTCATAAGGTGTATATACTTTCTTAGTGATCTTCCAAATATCCTTGCCAAGAAATTTAAGATGAGTCTCCATTCGGATTTTCCATATCCCATAGTTTGTTCCATCAAGCTTGGGGATTTCTCTTCTGAAAATAGTTGCCAGTGGATTTGAATTATTAGTTGCCACAGGATCTACCTCAAGCAGTTAAGCTTCTACAAAACAGGATGAAAGCTTTGATACCAATTGTTAGAATAACCGGTGGACAACTGAGAGGGGGGGTGAATCAGTTTTCAATAGATTATATTAATCAAACCACTTTATAACCTTTAACCGGAGCACATAAACATTAAATACCAAAATAGCAGAAGCAGATACCAGTAAGTAATAAAACTTAAGAATGAAATAGGGAATCAACACAATGCAACCATACCACATAACACCATGATTTGTACGTGGAAAGCCTAGTAAAGGGAAAAACCATGGTGGGAAGCCTACCCATAGTTAGTTGATACTTCTATAGAAAGCATGTGATACAATAAGGGGCCTGCACATGTGGGGAGGCACACTTCCTAGAGCATACTGGTCATTACAAAGTAGTCTCACTGACTACAGAGAGGTTATAACCGCCTCAATATAATTGGACAACAATCCAGAAGAATGAACTGCCAATGATAACATCTACTATCCCTGATTACAATCTCAGTTAAGCTTAATACTGAAGGCCTTTGACCTCTTACATAAACCCAATTCAATCAGCTATGATCGACCAAATCTCCTTTGCATATGATATTTCATTCCATGACCATTACCACCATGATGTACAATGAGATCTTACATCAATTTATATAAACCCTAAGGCCTAAACCAATTAGGTCATCCACCTAAAAGATATTATAATAATATCATTACATACATCCACATTAAAATGATATACCATGTTAGCTTTAGAGCAAAACAACATTAACCAATCCATAAATCATCCTAGTAATGTGTAGAGAACACGTAACATGATACTGATCCATAACCTAGACCCAAATAGAGTCACCAAAATAGAGTCACCATGCCAAAGTGATGTCTCTAATCAGTCAAAGCACAAAAAAAGATTACCGTTTGCATCTTGAATTCCATCTAGAAGCCGCACCAACACCATTTATGCATTTTGTCAAAGATTCTCAATAAAAGCTCTGTCGGTAAAACCTTAAACCCTTACCGATATAGGCTTACTAGAGTGTATGATAGCATCTAATCATCAAGTCAATACCAACTGACCAAAACATACTCTTGAAACATCAAACCAAACATATTCCATTGATCCAAACATGTCAGTAGTATCCAACTGATAGTCCCTTCTGCCGGTAACACTAGTTCTTCAAGCGGTAACCAAAATTTGTCTATTGGTAACTAATTAGAACAGCTAGTGTTGACATCAATGATAAAACATCAATGTAACACATAATTAATTCCTTCATATTGCCAACACATACAAATGCAGACTACAATCTAGAGAAGTGTTGAACTAGAAAAGATAACATCTCCTATTCTGAGTACAGTTTCGGTTAAGCTCAATACTAAAGGACTAAATCCTCTTACAAACCCAATTTGATCTTCATTGATCGACCAACTCCTCTATTTGAATAATATTACAATATTCGCACATTACATTCCTTGACCATGACCTCTTACAATAACCATGATGATCTACAATGAGATCTTATATCTTATTTATACAAAACCTACACCATAAACAATCAGGTCAGATATTAGACAATAAACCAATTACATTATTACAAACCATGTCGGCCTTAGACCAAAACAAATAATATCCAACACATAAGACATCCCAGAAATAAAACAATAATTACTTTCCAAATGTTACATTAATGTTGGTCCATAACCTAGATCAACCGGGACCAAGTATAGGTCCACACGCTTCAGCAATGATCTCCAAATGCTAAGTCTCAAACAAGATTACCAATAGCATCTTGAAAACTCCATCAAAAGCTGCACCAACACAAATTATGTAATGCATCAAAGATATCCACCAAAAGATCCATCGGTAAAACCCTCACTAGAACCAAAAACTAATCTTCTATGTAAGCAAGATACCATCCAATCACTAGACCAAAACCAATTGACCAAATAAGCCAATTCCATCACCAGATTATACCAGAGTTAACCAAATCATGTTGGATCCAAGTTAACCAAAAACCACTCAACCAATTGGGACCAGAAGGGTGCCGATAAAGCATCCAAACAGCTAGTGTTGACATCAATGACAAAACATCAATGAAACACATAATCAATTCCACCAAATGGCCAACAAATTTAACCTTTAAATTTATCTAATTCAATTGAAAATATAATCTGAGTGAAAAATTAAATTTTAAAATGCAAACAAAATTAGCTTTGAGACAATAAATCAGAATTATACATGAAAGATGTCAAGTTCACCAAAATGTAATGGTGTAATTTGGAATTAGGGTCAAATTAAGATAATACAACCAAGTTAGCAATCCCAAATTAACCAAAACATGGAGAAAGAGGGTGAACCCAATAGATCTATCCTCAATCCAAATAAGGAAACTTGGCTGAGATTTCTTGTTAGATTCATTGGTTTTGTGATGTATCCCTCTTTCTATATTGGGGTTGAATGTAAGTTGTGAAATTAGAGAAAAATAATAAATTATTGAAGTAAATCTTCACAAATAGACTGCTACAAATATCCCATGGAGCCACAATCTTGGATAAAGGGAAAAAGCAGATGTCTAGAACTTGTTCTCAAAAGTTTAGCTTTTTTTTGGGACTAGGTAGTATAGACTTGCCTTGGTCCTCTAAATATTCTACCATTGAGAGCTAAACCTATGAAATTAGAGAAAAAAAATGAATTATTGAAGTAGATCTTCACAAATAGACTTCTACAAATATCCCATGATGCCATAAACTTGGATAAGGGAAACATAAGATGTCTAGAACCTATTTTGAGAAGTGTAGCTTGATTTTATGGGACTAGGTAGTACTGATTTGCCCTAGTCCTCTAAATTTTCTACTCTCAAAAGCTAAATCTATTTGTCACTATTGACTCTACTATAATTGCTTTGTACATCTCTTGTACCTATTCCCTGCACACAGAAAGATAGGAAATATGTTGGGAATGTTAGGTCCTGGGGACAACTAAGACAGGGGGGTGAATCAGTTGTCTTAAAATATTAAGCCAAAAACCACTTAAACAAATTATAGTTTAATACTGGTGAAACATATGTGATACCGATGAAACAAATTAACTGATAAATGCAATACCGGTAAAGAATAATGCATGAAACCAAAAGACAAAATCATCCACAACACATAACACCAATATTTGTATGTGGAAACCCTGTAAGGGGAAAAACCATGGTGGGAAACCTTACCCACAATCGGATGATACTACTGTAGATAGTAAGTGTACATAAATGGCGTCTGCACATGTAGAAAGGCCAACTGCCTAGAGCTCACTGATCAAACACAAATGGGAGTCACACTGACTATAATTGGATGGTTAAATCCAATAAGAATGTACTGCTTGAAATAGCATCTTCATATGTTGGATTCAGTACCAGTGTAATGTTGATATGCTTTCACAAAATTCTAGCTTTACCTTCAAATGATGTCTTTGTGTATAGCTCTTCTTAATCTTGCATATACCTTCACACACAATCTTTTTTGCATTCCACATTTGATCTTACATTTAAGATCTTACATTTATATCATAACCTAAGACCAATTATAGTAGGTCGGCTCTACAAGATATTACAATAAAATCATTTTACAAATAATACAATATCTGATGCAATAACCGATTGAACATGTCAGCTCAATGCATTTACAACATTAATTAATTATCTTCATAGCGTGCCATGTTGATCCCTAAACCCTAAACCCTAAACCTGTCAGTGTAACCCTAGATAACCCTGGACCTATTTGTCGGTAAAGGCAAATATGCAAGTATGAATATACCAATGATTAATTCTTCAAAACAAAGTGTCCCCCATGATGTCTTTGACATTACCAAGTGTCTTCCATGTCATTCCAAGTGCCAGTGATCATTATATCCTACTGGTGAACCATATACTAGTAACTATGCAATAGTTACTTGTCTGTTGGTGAATGTTGTTGGATCTCCAGAGTGCTAGTGTTTTAGTAGGTGTTGACATCAATGACAAAACCATACCAAAATACCAACAATCTCCCCCTTTGGCATTGATGGAAACACAAGATGGAAAAACCATCAAAGTGCCAAGTATAAAACCAACAATCTTCTCAAGGTAACAATCTCTCCCCTTGAGAGTAACATGAGTTTCTTTATGTTATTTTGTACTAATTTTTCACCATAGATATCTTCCCCAATTGATAATGTGTTTTTCCATATATCTCTCCCCCTTTGACATCAAATGCCAAAGTTACAACAAAATACCAATTGTTAGTTTCACATACAAAATACCAACTATTTTCAATATACCATCTACTCCTCCTAAGAAGTAGCTTACTCATCAAAGCCGGATTAAGAATATATCTCTTTTCATTCTATCGGTTGATGATAGACATCAACTCTCTAAGTATCTACCAGTGGGGTTATGACCCCAAGTTGTTCTCATAGTTTTTCAAAAGTCTCCTTAGGTAGAGGTTTAGTAAAAATATCTACAATCTGCTCTTTAGTGTTCACATAACCAGTTTGACTTGTTTTGCTTCAACATTTTCTTTCAAAAAGTTCAATTTGATAGAAACATGTTTAGTCTTAAAATGTAGTACCGGATTCTTAGATATATCAATTGCTGTAGTGTTATCACAATAGATAGTTATAGGTTCCTTGCAATTCACTTTTATGTCCTTTAATATTTGTTTAAGCCATAATACCTATGTACAATTTGTTGTTGCTTCAAGATATTTTGATTTTGTTGTTGATAAAGATGTGCAACTCTATTTCTTGCTTAACCAAGAAATTAATCTACTTCCAAGGAAAAATGCTCTGCCGGTGGTGTTTTTCCTGTCATCTACATCTCCTTCCCAATTAGCATCAATATATGCACATAATTCAAAGTTGTCATCTCTAGGATACCATAATCCAAGATTTGTAGTGCCTTGTAAGTACCGGAAAATCCTTTTTACTCCTGATTCATGATTTTCCCTAGGATTACTTTGAAATCTTGAAACAATACATACTGCATTCATAATATCTGGTCTTGTTTATGTTAAATACAGTAAACCTCATATCATAGATTTGTACCTGGTTGGATTAACAGGTGTTGATTCATCTCTTATTGATAATTTGTCATTTGTAGTCATAGGTGTACTTACCAGTTTAGAGTTTTCCATCCCAAATTTCTTTAGTAGCTCTTTTAAGTACTTTGATTGACTCAAGAATATACCATTGTCAGTCTGAGAGATCTGCAATCCTAAAAAGAATTTTACTTCTCCTATCATAGACATTTCAAATTCTTGCTGCATTTTGATAGAAAAATCTTTACATAATCCATCTTCTCCTCCAAAGACTATATCATCAACAAAAACTTCTATAACCAAGATGTCATCATTAGTTACTTTATAGTATAAATTCATGTCTGCATTACCTTTAGAAAAACCAATCTCTAAAAGATACTTGTCTAATCTTGCATACCAAGCTCTTGGAGCTTGCTTCAACCCATACAAAGCTTTCTTTAACCTACAAACCATATCTTTGTCTTCTATTAAAGAAAATTCATCGGGTTGTTCAATGTAAACCTCTTCTTCAAGAATTCCATTTAAAAATGCACATTTAATATCCATCTGATATACTTTATAGTTTTTATGAGCTATAAAAGCCAAAAATAATCTCACTGCCTCAATTCTAGCTACCAGTGCAAAGGTTTCATTGTAATCAATTCATTCTTTTTGAGAATATCCCTTACACACTAGTCTTTCTTTATTTCTGATTATTTTACCATGTTCATTAAGTTTGTTTCTAAAAACCCATTTGGTTCCAATAACATTTTTATCTTTAGGCCGGGGAACTAATGTCCAAGTGTTATTCTTCTTAATTTGCTCTAATTCTTCTTCCATAGCTTTAATCCAAAATTTATCTTCACATGCCTCATTAATTGATGATGGTTCAATTTGAGAAATAAGACATACCTCTTCATTTTCCAATCTTCCTCTTGTTATAACTCCTCTATATTTGTTTCCAATTATCTAATCTTCAGAATGATTCAATCTTACATACCAGGGTGTCTTTGGTTGTTGTTGTTCCTCAGTTATCATGGAATTTTTATATGATACCGGTGTAATTGGATCTTCATTCTGTGCCGGTGGATTTAGTGTAGATTCATTTGATAGAATCTCTGTTGTCAGTTTGTAATCCATATACCTTGAAGTTCCCCTGAATTGTTCATCAATCTTTACATTTGTGCTTTCAACAATTTTCTGCAATCTTTTGTTTAAACATCTATATGCTTTGCTCTTAGATGAATAACCAAGAAATATTCCTTCATCACTTCTAAGATCAAATTTTCCAATATACTCATCTCTTCTAATATAACATTTGCTTCCAAAAATTTTGAAATATTTAAGAGTAGGAATAATACCAAACCATAGTTCATGAGGGGTCTTACCGGTTTCACCTTTGATGTGGACTTTTTTGAATGTATAGACCATTGTGCTTACTGCCTCTCTCCAATATACATGTGGTAGATTTGCCTCTGATAACATACTTCTTGCTGCATCCAAGATAGTTCTGTTTTTCCTTTCAACAACTCCATTCTGCTGTGGTGTCTAAGGTACTGATAGCTATCTTCTGATTCCATTCACTTCACAGAATGTATTGAATTCCTTAGATGTGAATTCACCTCCTTGGTCTGATCTTAAAGATTTGATTTTCTTACCGGTTTCATTTTCAACCATTGATTTGAATAGTTTAAACTTTCCAAGTGCTTCTGATTTTTCTCTGAGAAAGGTAACCCAACACATTCTAGAATAGTCATCTATGATTAGCATGAAATATCTATCACCTTGCAAGCTTTTAGTTCTAGCTAGAACACATAAATCAATATGAATTAAATCAAGAGAATTTTTTGATTTCTCTGGAATACTTTTAAAACTAGCTCTAACCTATTTTCCAACTGGGCATTCCTTACATACTGTGTTGTGAGGTTTGACAATTTTAGGTAAATCTCTAACTGCCTTAGTAGTAGTGATTTTTACCATGCAATCAAAATTTACATGACAGAGTCTCTTGTGCCATAACCAACTTTCATCAATGTGTGCAATCAAACATGTCTTTTCATTGTTATTCAAATGAAAGATATTACCTCTAGTCTGATTACCGGTTGCAATTTCTAAACTAGTTCTATTCATAATTTTGCATTTACCATTTTTGAATTGTAATTGAAATCCTTTTTCTACTAATTGACCAACACTCAAAATATTATTCTTTAAACCTTCAATATAGTAAACATTTTCATTGTTATGCTTACCATCAAGAGATATTGAACCCTTGCCTTTAATTGAACAAGCTTTGTCATCACCAAATCTTACTAGACCTCCATTATATTCTTGAAAGTTCAAGAATTTGCTTTTGTCACTAGTCATGTGATGTGAGCATCCTGAGTCAATGATCCACTCATCCTTCACTTCAACTTTTGCTACCAATGCCTATTCTACCAGTTGCACTGTAGGTGTTGGTTGATCTTCTGTTATAGCAACAAAAACCCATCCATTGTCTACCAAATCCTCATCAGAATCATTAGTTACTCCTTCATCAGCAACATAACAAGATTTGTCCTTATTTTTCTTGAATTTGTATTTCAGATATTTAGGATTAGGCTTGTATGTTATTCTAGCTTCTTCTCTTAACCTAGCATGTCTATCAGGGCATCTTGAAGCCATATGACCAATCTTATTGTAGTTAAAACATTTAAAGGGTGCTTTACCTTCATACTTACTTCCAACTGGACCTTTAGGCATTTTTCTTGCAAATAGTGCTTCAAGTTCTTCAAGTTCTTCATTTTCTCTCCTACTTTCTTCAAGTTCTCTTGCATAAAAGGCTTTCCAATCAAATTTGTCAAATGATGGTGCAAATGATGTTGATGCTTTGAAAGCTAGATCTATCTTTATAGTAGTAGCAGGACCAAATTCCTCAATCTCAAAGGCTGATATTTTTCCAATCAATGTATCCCTAGTTACTGATGTGTTAGGCATTGTTCTAAGTTCATTTATTGTAGTAATCTTCATTTTGTATGCCGGTGGCAAACCTCTTAAAACTTTTGAAACAATTTCATCTTCACTTAAGGTTCCTCCACAACATTTAATACCCAAAATAATTTCATTCTCTTTCCATAAAAGTAGAAATTCTTTCATCTTCTTCCATTTTCAGACTTTCATACCTGACCTAGAAGCTTTCAAGTTTTGCAATTGACTGTGGAATCTCCTTCATTCAGTGTTTCCAAATGATCCCAAATAGATTTAGTAGTGGACCTATCTAATAGTCCCATAATTTGTTGATCTAATAATGCACTTAGAAGTGCTTCTCTTGCCTTGCAATCATTTTCTTCATCTTTAGTCAAATTTGGAGGATTTGGTTGACTTGTAGTAGGAGCAGTATATCCATTCTTTATAAACTCCCAAATATCTTTTCTAATACAGTTCAGATGTGTCTCCATTCTAATCTTCCATATTCCATAGTTAGTTCCACCAAGTTTAGGACTATCCTTCTTGAAATAGTTGCTTGACATTAGATCTCCTCAAGCTATTAAGCTTCTGTAAAAAGAGGGCTCATCTCTAATACCAATTGTTAGGTACTGGGGACAAATGAGAGGGGGGGGGGGGGGGTGAATCAGTTGTCTTAAAATATTAAGCCAAAAACCACTTAAACAAATTATAGTTTAATACTGGTGAAACATATGTGATACCGGTGAAACAAATTAACTGATAAATGCAATACCGGTAAAGAATAATGCATGAAACCAAAAGACAAAATCATCCACAACACATAACACCAATATTTGTATGTGGAAACCCTGTAAGGGGAAAAACCATGGTGGGAAACCTTACCCACAATCAGATGATACTACTGTAGATAGTAAGTGTACATAAATGGCGTCTGCACATGTAGAAAGGCCAACTGCCTAGAGCTCACTGATCAAACACAAATGGGAGTCACACTGACTACAATTGGATGGTTAAATCCAATAAGAATGTACTTCTTGAAATAGCATCTTCATATGCTGGATTCAGTACCAGTGTAATGCTGATATGCTTTCACAAAACCCTAGCTTTACCTTCAAATGATGTCTTCATGTATAGCTCTGCTTAATCTCACATATACCTTTACACACAATCTTTTTGGCATTCCACATTCGATCTTACATTTATACCATAACCTAAGACCAATTATAGTAAGTCAGATCTACAAGATATTACAATAAAATCATTTTACAAATAATACAATATCCAATGCAATAACCGATTGAACATGTGGGTTTTCCATAGGTCAAACCTTAATTTTGAAACTAAGCATGAAATTGAATTGATAAATGTAATGAAGGACTATAATAAAAAAAATTTTGAGGGAAAGGTTGAATCTGATATGAAATACTTGAAACCAAAATATTTACCTTGATGAATTTTTGTTTGACCTTCACACAAATCTTTTAGTATTTCATGTAGGATGTCTTCATAAAATATTGATCATGGATGCCATTTTTGAACTTGAATCCACTTCTCCTCCAATGCTTGATGAAAGAATTTTTGAGTGCTTGCTCACTAGAATCAAGGATCTCAATTTTGTCTTCTTGAAAATTTTAGGTTTGAAATGAGAGGGGTAGACCTCCTTTTATGCTTAGATGCAATATATTTTTTTCATTCCCTAGACAAACAAACGCGCCAAAATATTTTGAAATTTTCTTCATACAATGACCTTATGTGTCACCATCATTACTGCTCAACCAATATAACCAATTCAAAAACCTTAATCGGTTAGGGTTTACCGGTTACATAACATAGAAAGGGTTTAACCTTTTACTCCGATTACCGGTTCAACTCACAAACTTACATACCGGTTTACAATAACCTTCACAAAGCTCTTCCTACTAGTTATAAGACAATATCAACAATAACAATATCAACAACATTATTAATATCATTACTGGTTCAATTGACATCAATGACAACATAACATATCATTAATACAATCTTCATGCAAATGCCAACATAGAGCCCCCGGTAGAAACTAATGTACAGGCAAATATTGAGATATCGACAGAATCAGAGAGTGTAAAGGTTGCAAGTGTACATGTTACTAATGTTGAGGACAATAGTCCTCCAAATCAAAATGTAGAAGATGAGGTCATAGTTCTTAAGGAGGAACCAATAGTAACTGAGATTGCACCAAGTGGCGAAGCCACCGGTGCGAGTGAGGAAGCTATAAAAGTTAAACCATCAGAGGAGAAGAAAGGATAATCCAACAAGGAACTGATAGTGAGTCCATCATTTTTGTCAATCAACAACTCATAGGTTGAACGGAAAAGCATTACCGAGATGAGTTCTACTGAACTCATGATGATGGCTACAAAAAAAATGATAAAGCAAGGGTCTATGGAGAAAGGGGTTATTGATCAGTCTATCACTATTTCGCATAGACTTGTCCTAGAGTATAAATTTGACAAAGAAGTGAGCCCATTTGACAAGCTTAAAATGATCATAGAGCACATTTCAAAGGATTTTCAATCTCTCCAGTGTTGGGAAAAATGGTGTCTCAACCTTGCATTTATGTGAGGTTACTATTTATAGTAAGTTTTCATTTGAGCATGAAATGGTGTGAAACTCTTCCTGAAGCTTTTGGTTGGCTAGATAAGCATTCCGGTAAAGTTGCGTCACAAGGTCACAGCTAGTTTTGAAGATATTAAAGTTTTCATCTTGGAGGGGTGCAATAAAATGTTTAAACTTAATTTTGGGGGATTTAGAGGCTCCGAAATGCCCTAAAAAGTGACCATAACCGGCGCAGCTGGTTATGAGGTGATAGAGCACTTCGCGAGCTTTCCAACGCTTCAAACGGTTCGTCAATCGGACACCCGGTTCTCAAGTTATGGCCTCCGGAAGTTTGTACTCCTGAAATAGGAAAAAATAATTTGTATCGGATACATAAATGAGTTGTAAAAGGGAGTGACATGTGTTGATGTGTGCTTTAATATGTCATAGGGCATCTAGAAGGGAGATAAGGTCGGCTACACCTTATTGGGTGGTTTTAGCCCATGGTTTTGTAATACTGTTTGACGGTTTCCTATATTGTATCTCCTATTTATGAGGTGTGTGAGATAGAGGTTGGGTGTAAGAGTCCTATGGCTATTGAGTTGCCTCTGAATCTCTGATTAGTGGTACTCCTACGAAGAGCTTGCTCTGCAAGTATGTTGTAATCTGTTTTTGATTGCTGAATAAAATATTGAGCTGCTTTTGGAGTGTGGGGTTTTTCTCCCGAAAGGGTTTTCCCCACGTAAATCACTGTGTTGTGGTATGAATGTTATTATATCTATTTCTATTTTCTGTAACTGTTGTAATGATCTGAAAAAGTTTTTCATTACCCTCCTCTCAAGGTTAGTGTAGGAAGTTGTTTCCGCTACTTAACTTCCTTACATCCAGCAGATATCAAACTGATAGGTATTGGAGCAGTTTACACAGGAAAAGAGATTTTGATAAAAGGGTTAAGGATATTCAGGAAGATATTGTAGGTATAATAAATTTTTTGATGGATCGTATTCTTTAACTATATCCATTGATGGTCATATTTTGGTTTTGGAAGCTCAAGTTTCTTCTCTTGAGAGGGAAAAAGATAAAATCATAAGGAGAGCCAGTTTTCTTAGAGTATTGGTGAGTCCCCGATTGGATTCATTAAGTTTACATAAGAAGGAGTGTATATATATGGTTGGTAAGCCCACACCAACATAGCTTAAAGATTTGGAGAAATCCTATCTGGATATTTTCAAATACATTCAACTCCGATAAGGTATTATGGGACATTCTTTGTACAGTCTTTTATTATTCGTCCCAGTTTTTTGTTATTTTTGGGTATTGATGTCAAAGGGAGAGAGATATTGATGTGAAAAACTTAAGGAGTTGTATACATTAGGGGGAGTATAGGTGACAAATACATTCTTGGTATCAGGAGATATGGAATATTTTGATCATGATCATAGATGAATATTCAACTTAGGGGGAGCAGGCTCAGGTTGAAACTGATAGATGGAAACCATGATCATTTTTCACATGAGTGTTGCCATCAATGCCAAAGGGGGAGATTGTTGGCAATTGACACTCAATTGGTTGGTTTCAATATGTTTTCATTGATGGAAACATGGCAACATGTTTCAGCTTCATATTTTGGTTTATTTATGTATCGACAAACACTTCACTTGCATCGACACCCACAAGTTGGAAGGAATTCTTTAGTTATGGGCAATGCAGGTTGACATGGTTTATATTCAAGTTATCGATTTTGGAGGCCGACATCATTTCATAAATCCGGCATCGACAATTGATTTTGATATTTATGTATATATGTTATTTAGCCGACATGTATATTCATATTGTAATTATCTGTGTAAAGTCGACATAAGGCATGATGGTTTGTAAGGGGTATATAGGTCAGTTGGTTAGATCATTTTGGATATAGGAAAGGATATGTAGGAATTAATATTGTGGAAGGTAATGTAATGCAAAATATGAAAGAGAGATCATGTATGTGAGGAAGTTTATGTAAGAGGGTATTCTAGTAAGGGTTTAGGGTTTCAGATCAGAACACACAGAGCTTAATCGAAATTGTATTCAGGCATTGAAGATGTTATCTTTGCATTCACTCATTTCTCTAGATTGTAGTCTATATTTGTATGTAGTCAACAAGGCTCCTTTTGTGATTGAGAAGTGTGCTCTAGGCTAGCTGTAAGCCTTCCTGCAAGTGTAGGACCCTATATTCTATAATATCTCTTCATATGGCCAGTGGATTGATATTGTGGGTCACAAATCCCACCACGGTTTTTCCTGTTTGAGATTTTCCATGTATAATTCTATATATTATGGTATTCATTTATGTGATTGGATTATTTCTTGCTTTACTTCTTTCAATCTTATATGTACCGGTATACTAGTTGGTGTATGCATGATTTAATAAGGTTAAAATTGATTATTCTGGTAGAACACTGATTCAACCCCCCTCTTAGTATTCTTGGATTCCAACACTTTTCATGTTAGACATCCTATTTTTATTAATCTAGATGATGATATGGATGTTGATATTGTTCATGCTAATAATGTTGATTCTAATGATTTTGGTGATATGTATGAGCTTTTTAATGTTAATGATGATCTATCTTCACATTTTTCAAAAGAATTAAGCCTAGCTCCTAATGAGAAACAAAGTGACTCATCAATAGAGCATGGCCCTTATTTGAACTTGCAATAGCTCCATCTACCATATTCAAAGTGGCTCCTCTTGCATCTTGTCCACCATCCCTAAATGATATGTAACAAGATTGGGAGGCATATGATTTTCTTCATTAGCCTCATTTCTGTCATGTATCCTCTCTTGTGTGTTTTCTTTTTCATAACGCTCTTCCCCTATTATGTGCTTCTTAACATGTTTTTGTGTTATGTTAGGTTATTTTTGGATGACCTTTGTTACTCCATTGGTGAAAGATAATAAAGAGTTTGAATCTATTGTGACATTCTTCTATTTGTATCTCAATTCTTCTATATTTCATCTCTATGTTATAATCATACATGTGCTATTGTTTGTAAATGTGCCTCATGTTGTGTACTTGGGGATGATGTACAATGTTGAGATCTCTTTTTGGTCCCTTCTATGTTGACTCAAAAAGACATTTGTTTGTTCTCTCTTGTGCTCTTCTTCCATTATGTTCATAGTTCTACTACCTTTGGGGAATGAGACCAATTCAATACAAATATTCTTGATATATATTATTTTTCATTAGATCATACTGATCCCAGAAATAGTGGATCCCTTATGTGCTCTTCCTTATATATTTTGTGACCATTATCCTTTGATTTGTCCTTTCTTGGGGGAACTGCATTGTGGTAACATGCTTGTCTTTTGGATGCCTACTACCTTTAAACAATTTCTCCTCATGAAGCATAAGAAATTGCTTTAATGTGGGGTCATACTCTTTGTTCAATGTTACACTTTATGGACACACTATAACATGTTTTCGATACTCAAGCTACTTTGAAAATTGATCCTTTTTCATTTTGATTTGGTATTTTTTTTTTTCATAACTCATAGTAAGAAAATATTACTAGGTTGGCAGTCATGCTCTCTCTCTGTCCCCTTTCACATGATGTCACTTTTATCTTGATATTAGAGTAGTAAGATCCTAAAGTCCCTGGGGGCTTGGTGTGTCTTGTCCCTTTCATATCTTGGTGATTTTTTTTCAATGCAACTTTGTACTTTCACATGAGTATTCTTCGTCTTATACTCATGCTAAAGTACGGGTAAATATAGCATAAATTGTATTTTCTTACAATTTTGTCCTCACCTAGACCTCACTTTGGCACTTCAACTACTGAGGCCTAATAGAAATGTTGATTATGATCACACCACATATCAATCATGCATTTCCATCTTCTTCTTTGTCTTCCCCCATTCTAGAGTCCTAATTTTTAAGACCAGGGCATCCTGGTCTTCTTAATTAGGCTCTAAATTGGGGCCTCACAATGGTCATCACAAATGAGCAAGAATTTGGATCCGGTGTTAACTTGCTCTAGAGATTTGATTATTTTCAGTACTCAAGTATAAAAGGAGGTCTAACCCTCTCATTTCAAACCTAATCTTTTTAAGAAGGCAAAATTGAGATCCTAAATTCAAGTGAGAAGGAAATTAAGCATTGGAATAGAAATGAGACCAAGTTCAAGTATTGAAGATGGCATCCATGAACAATGTTTTATGAAGACATCCTACATGAAATCCTAAAATCTTTGTTCGAAGTTAAAAAAAAACTTCATCAATGTAAACATTGTGGTTTCAAGTATTTCATATCAGATTCAATTTTTTCTCAAAAGGAAAGTATTTTACTACAATCTTTCATTACATTTATCAATTCAATTATCATGGTTAATCTTGAAATCGGGGTTTGACCTAAGGCAAAGCCCCATTCCCAAAATATAAATACTATCTTTTTGTGTGCAGAGAACAAGTGCAAAAGTTGTTCTCAGGAATTTCAGTTAAGTTAATAGTAACAAATAGGTTCATCTTTTGACAATGAAAAATTCAGAGGACTAGGGTGAGTCTACATTACTTGGTCCTGAAAATCTAGACCAAACTTGTGAGAATAGGTTATAGAGATCTTCCTTTGCCTTGATCAAAATTTTTGGCTCTGTGGGATATCTATAGTAGCTTGTTTGTTATAATTTACTTCAATCATTCATTGTTTCGCCCCAATTTAATAATTTACATTCTACCCTAATATAGAAAGAAGGATATATCACAAAACTAGTGAATCTCATAAGAAATAGCAACCCTTTCCTTATTTGGATTGAGGTAGATCTATTAGTTTCACCCCAATTTCCCCATGTTTTGGTTAACTTGGGATTGCTAGTGGTTTTATTATCTTAATTTAACCCTAATTCCAAATTACACCATTATAGATATCATTAAAATATAGGAGTTAAATAATCATGACAAGACTAGCAATTTTTTTCATCTCTAGGATAGATGTAGTTTCCTACATAAATATTAATGTCTTACAAATTTTGGACATGTTAGCATGGTGAAGGTTGAGAATTTTTTTGAAAAGAGAGCAAACAATGGGGTGATGTGTGTCATGAATATAGTCTTCAAAGAAAGTTGTCTTTCATTACATGAATGATGGATAATATGTAAAAATAGTTTACTATGGAATAAAAACATAGACAAAAATGATTACAACAATAATTTGAAGAAAGAGGTAGGGACCATACAAACAAGAAACTCACAATAAAAATGTCATGTAGAAGAAGTAGATAGTGCAACATTTCTAGAGAGGAAGTACAAGAATTGAAGAAAATTCATGAATGTGGGTTACAAACTAGACCAAGATATTGAAAATGTAAGGAAATCTTTCCTTCATATTGTGAAACTCATGGCTCAAACATAAATGCATGTATACTATTGGAATAATCTAGGACCTGTAGAAATGGGAGCCTACAAACCATAGCAAGGATCTAGTTCTCAAATATTACATCCTCTAAAAACTCAATAGAAGTTATTTGATGGATTAATCAAATGGTGTGTGTGTTCAAAACATAATATAGAGTAGAAACCAAATTAAACAATGTAATCTCTCTCATTTGATCTTTATTTACACTCCATCAAATTATAATGATACATTTTAAGGTAAACATTGTGATTAAAGTGGTGAGAAATTGCATAAGAACACTTAGTGTGTTAAAAAATAGAACAGTGTAGAAAATAAAGCTAATTGAGCACATAGTCCTTTAAGTTTTGTAGATAGATATTAAAAATAATGTTATCACCATACACAAAGCCTAAAAAATAGTAATAAATAATCTCAAATGAGTGACATTGCCACTTTTACCATTATATATTTCAAATTGAAAGGCCAAAAAACCCATTGTAAAAAGAATAAATACCAATATCATAAGAAAGCATATTATAATGTTGATTGTACTTGCACTATTTTTAAAGCTAGATGGTGAGATGCTAACCTAACTTTGCATAACATTCAAGTTTTTTAATGGTAATATCAATGTTAGAAGAATCAATTTTTTGGTAGTTATTGGAATAGGGATGGATGTGGTATAATAATTTGATGGTAGAAGTGACCACTATGAGCACATTGGATGCGAGAAGTGTGAACAATAAGAGGATTAGATATAGTGGCAGCTATAATAAAGAATGGGATGTGGAAAGAGGAGAATGAACATGTGGCACATGACCATTATAGGAGATTTATTAAAGGTTACAAAATAGAAGAGGATACTTGGAAATGATGGTCAATAGACACATCATTATGATAAATTGATGATATTTTCATTTAATATATCTAATACTTGCATTATCACTAATATATAATGAAGAACATATACAATAGTCTAAATTACTAGGATCTAACCTAAGCATTTGTGTTCAAATAACACTAACTTGCATATTTTTATTTACAATGTGAGAATCAAAACGGGGGTAATATCTCCCCTTGAGGTAAGTTGTTTTTTCATATGTTTTATGACATGTTCTTTAATTTCACTTACAAGTATTGTAGAATTTAACGTAGGGAATGTCTTAAGTGGAAGGTGAAGGTTGAGACCTTACCATACAAGAAAAATGTGAAAAAAAAATGAAACAATTAAAATCAAGTAATAATTAGATCTAATATGACAACAAAAAATAAAAATTGATCAAATTTAAAAAATCATGGGAAAGAAAAAAGTGTTTGGTAGATAAAATTCATCAAAAGAACAAGAATGAAATGGAATCTTGAAGCTACCCCTTCTAAATTATAATAATATAAGGTAAATAAATTAGATTCTCTAGTAACAGGATTTGAGTCAACTAATTGACAAGTAATAATTTATTAAAATGAGTAAGATTAAGAAATGGCTTAGAACCTCGAATGAAGTTTATGTGATCATGTGTCTCAAATTATTTATTATTTCACTTCTAGCTAGAGATTATGCCCACAAACTTCATGTTTTTTTAACAAATATATCTTAAAGCAATACAAATCAACTAGACATAAAATATATTCTAAACTCATCCAAAATATATGATCTTATATATATCTCTACCGTATTTTGATATTGACTACATCAAGGTGGTGTTAATAAGCACACCCTTTTAAAGTTTGTTATGATGAGATTTAAGTGATTCATTTTGCTTGACCTTAACGAAACCCCTTTGTAATTGTTTTCAAAATGAGTAGTGACAAGATATATAGATGTTGAGTGAAACACACTAGATCCAAGGATGTTCGTAATTTGAATGTTCTATTTGATTTCTCTTAAAAATCTTGGATGCTTAGATAGTTGCAATGAAATATGAAATGGACATCCTATTAGAATGTCCTAATAATAGTCTTGAAATAGGTAATATTGAGTATTCAATTCTATTTTATTTTTTCTTTAAACAAATTGGTAACAGTTAGATTTTGGACGAAGGGTTGGTTCAAAGAATATGCAATCAAGAACTGATCAAGGTTGATGTCAATGCTTTATAAATTATGTCTAGAAGATAGAATCACAATAATAGTTTTTGTATACACATAAAAATGACTATGAGAAATTAAATAAATATTTTATATTTATTTAATGATTATTCTTCTATTAAATAGTTAATTTGAAAAGATTAATTTATTTAATTCATTTTTGTGTCTTTCTATTAATTAATTTAATTGAAATATTTAATTAATTAATTCATCTATCATGTTCCTCTAATTAATTAAATATCTAATATTTAATTATCCTTTTAACCAAGTTAATTAAATATCTAATATTTAATTATCTCCTCCAAACAATTAAATATCTAATATTTAATAGTTATTATCCTATCCTATAGTCTCAAATATTAAATAATTCTTAAATTATTTAATCCCTTATCCAACTCATCCTCCATCTCCACTTCATCTCCCCTTTTCCATATTTCTTAAATCTCTTAATTCATCATTTATCTCCAACCTCCAAACTTAATGAAAATTGTGTACGTACACATATTTCATAACCATTTACCATATTCTCTCCAACACCCCCTACATCTTAGGAAGGACTTGAGTCCACTTGTCCTCTCATGCCTAAATCTTCTCCAACCATCCCTAGATTCCCTCAGTCAGCAACCTAGTCAAGGTGAGATGAGTGACACTTGTCTTCTCCTTCCTCCTTTCTCTCAACCTTCACCTTTTCTCACAACCATCCAAATCTGTAGATCTGATCATGACCGTTGATCTAAGCCACATCATCTCATCCTCCCAAAGTCTATAAAATCAAGAGCTTCAGTTGAGAGAGAGTTAATCTTCAAAAATCTTCAAGAATCTTCAACTTAGC
Source organism: Cryptomeria japonica (assembly GCF_030272615.1). Taxonomy (NCBI): domain Eukaryota; kingdom Viridiplantae; phylum Streptophyta; class Pinopsida; order Cupressales; family Cupressaceae; genus Cryptomeria; species Cryptomeria japonica. Next base: position 251,961,175 of record NC_081405.1, read on the forward strand.
TTTCAAGTGCATTTTCAAGCAAATCATTTGTATCTGTGAGTTTTAATCTTGAAGCAAATAGCATAAGCATTTTAGCATAATCATGTAGTATTGCATATCATAATATCAATTAACTACAAGTTATCATTCCATTCTTCATATGTCATCTTGGAAGCCATCAGTGCATTGTCTGAGAGCACACCATCTGCAACCAAGAACAGTGGAGTTAGGACACAATGGAACATAAACCATGAAGGTAATATTAGTATTTTATTTCATATGTATTTCATGTAGTTTCATTGGTTGTGTTTGGATTTCCTGTAGCATTTCCATTTGTATTTTATGAAACTAACTTGTTGCAGGTAGCATTCTGAGGATGAAATTCAAGTCGACACATTTTGGCACCCACTGTGGGGCTCATGGACCTCGCATATACCTTTTAAAATCTCACAAAAAGTAAAATTAATGCATTTGTAATGCAGGTTCACACATGTGTGAATTTTGACAGTGCTTTTGTTCCGCAGGTTAATGCATTTGCATCCTAGGTTAGCGTATTTTCATTCTAGGGTAGTGCATTTGCACCATAGGTTAGCACATAAGCATTTTAGGTTAGCACTTTTGTCTTAAAGTCTGCGCATTTGCTTCACAGGTTCATGCATTTGTGTCCTAGGTTAGCACATTTGTCAAAGAAATCACGCTTTTGTATCCCCAGAGCAGTGCTTTTGCAGTCTAGGTTAGCACTTTTGACCTATAGGTTAGCACTTTTGACCAAGAAGATAGTGCATATGTTAGATTAGTGCTTCTGTTTACAAACTAACAAAAAATTCTTGCAGGTTCGAATGTCCAAGAAATCAGATTTTTGAGAATACTAACATGCATGTGCAGGATGGTATTTAGGCAAATTTTATGCATTTCCTCATGTAGCTAATTAAAAGCCTTATTTTAGGAAGTAATATATCATATATGGTTCATTTAGTCTAACTAAGAGGGCAAAATGACAACATGCAACTTGCATTTTTAGTAACTTCTCTTAAATAGTTGCACATAGACTTCTAAAAAGGCTAAAATAAGCACCATGCTTGTTGGAGAAACATCTCCAAATAGGACTTAGCCAACAATTGATTTGAAAGGATTAAAAAGAACAATTATATTCCATGTCTCGAAAGTGGTAGGTATATGCTCTCCCCTTAATTGGGTGACCAAAAAGCCAAACCCACTCTTTTATGCTTTCTTTACTTTCAAGCAATTAAATCCTTTAGAGGGCCTGCCTTCTTGAGCTGCCTTGAGGGGGCCAGTGAGAGGGGAAGGACCTAAAGTGGAAATGGGCTAATACTGAGTCCTTCCAATCCACTATAAATAAATCATGTTTGTGATGAAAGTCCCAAACAACATGTGCTGATAAGTTCATACTGACACTATGTTTCCCCATAAACCCTATGGAGCGTAACCTCTATAGGTTGGGAACCTTCTGTATTTACAGAGCTGAAAGTGCCACATGTATGGCCACATGACCGGAAGCCTTTACTAAAAACCACTTGTACTAGTTGCCAAAATCCTTCAAGTTGTTGGCGTAGGAGGTCAAACCTTTGAAGCGGCTCACATACATACGGTTCCTAGTAGAGATATAAAGTTTTCCATGGGGATTTTTCATGGAAACTGGTGCTTGGCTGCCCCGAAGAAGTGAGTGTCAAGGGTGGAGCTAGTGGGGTCAAGCATCTAAATATCCGCTTTGAGTAGCGTAGCCTCGAGGGAAACCCCACATGAGATTCAACAACTATTGTCTCATCCTGCCATAGGATTTGTACTTGCTTGTGCATTTTGTTTATTAAACATTATGTCTTCTATGTCTGTAACATGTTCCAAATGGTCAAAAATTGAAGAAAATTATCATCTACAAGTGAGCAAAAATCCAACAAATTGCTGAAAAGGTTTGATCAAAAGAGTAATACAAAAGCTTTCCAACACTTGAAACACCAGATCAAAACCAGAGTGTCAAAATATCAGTATCAAAATAATTCTTGAAGTAGGTTTGTCTCTAAAACATCACATATTTTTCAAACTAGCTCAAACAACTAGGTCACTCATCCAACAGGTTATTCCCAAAAAGTTCTATAAACATCAACATTCAGCAAGCTATTGATTCAAACATCTTAAGTGCAAAAATTAACATCCTTGTCAAGTCTCTCATCAGGATAATCAAATCCTCTATCACGAAGCTTGATCAATATATACTAGGTTCAATAATCTTGGATATATCTTTCCTATTTTGAACCTAGGTTATATCAGAAATCAGAATTGCACCAACATTGGAATCAAACAAAATTGTAAATTGTCAAATGCTTATATGGCTTTTAAGTATCACCTTAAGAAAAGCAAACCCAGTTATAAAGCTACTCAAAAAAGGATAAGATTCTTGTACATCAAATGCAAGATCTTATTGAAACATAGGACATTCCTACATCATTTTCGTCACTACTTATGTGGCTGCGGTACAGAGTTTGACGATGAAATTTTGCAAAGATGTGCTTTTCAACAAAGAGATGCTTCATCCCAATGAACAAACAGTAGTGGTAAAAACAACAAGGAATATCTTCCTAAACCAATAATCACCTATTGACTTTTTCCTTTAGAAATTTCAATAACTTTGAAATAATCACATGCCAGTTTGGACTAGAGCCCAACACGAACAACTTAGAAAACAACAACAAATGGAGGAAGAAGTTAATCCTGTATTCCAAGCTTTTGGATTTACAGCTATTGACGAAGAAGCAGTCAATAGCACTATTAGAGACCTTGAGCAAGATTTCAAATTTGATAGGCTAATGGAAAAATTGTTGGCAAAACAAAAAGAAAAATATCTCTTGATGTTGGCAAAATCTGGAGCTAAACTACCACAAGACTTTAACATAGAAAGCTTGAAACAAGATGTGGAGGCAAGTAGAACCCAAAACACAGATGAGCCAAATAACAAAGATGTGAACAAATAAAGCAATGAAGAAACAAGGAAATAAAGGGTTGACAAAAGAAAAGACCATAGTGATAAGAGAACTCACGAAGAAACAAGGAGAAACTATGTGGATAATCCATTGTCAAACCTTACTCAACAAATACAAACTCTACAACAATAGATACAAGACATGCAAAATGGGACAAGCTCCAAGAAGTATTCATTAGAAGATATATGCCCATATCCTTTTGATAAAAATCTGAATATGATACCATTTCCACAACATTGCGAGATTCCTAAATATGACAAATACGATGGAAAATCTAATCCTCAAGATCACTAGGGAGTTTTGTACTATGAGCATGGAATTTGCTCATGATGAAACTTACCTTATGCATCTTTTTCCTAGGAGTCTAAATTGACAATCAATGGAGTGGTTTTCAAGATTACCATCTGGAATCAAATCTTTTGAAGAACTTGTGAATAGATTCATTTCACAATACTCCTACAATATAAGGAATGAAGTAACAATGTTAGATCTTTGCAATATTAAACAAAAGAATGGTGAATCCTTTATGATCTTCTTGCAACGATGGAAACACATGTTTAATAAGTATCCCCGAGATGTACCCGATCAAGAAAAAATTGACATATTCATTGATAATCTTATCAGTGAAATGAGTTATCGACTAAGGATGCAATGTCCTCCTTCTTTTGCCAAAATGATCGAGAATGGTCTGAAAATAGAGAACGCAATGGTAAAGAAAGGAGAGCTAAAACTTTACAATAATTCATACAACAACAAAAATAACAACAACAATGAAAAACCCAAGTTTTGGTCAGAGAATAGGAATTTCAGCAATGAAGGGAATGGTGATAATAGTACTACAAAACAACAACAACGAATTTTTAATCTATCAAGTCAAATCCCAAGCAATAACAATCTAGAAAACAATAAAGCCAAGCCCTTTTTCTCCAATCCTTGGAGAAAATTCACAAACATTGGAGAATCTTTGGAATCAGCTCTAAAAACTCTGCTTGCCAACAAATTGATTGTTTTACCAGAAGCAAGAAGTTATGAACCACTAGTCAAGCCAAATTGGTGGAATGACAATCATTTTGGCAATTACCATTAGAATAAATGAAACCTAACAAATGATTGTTAGAGATTGAAACACCTTATCCAAGATCTAATCAATAATGGAACCATCGCAGTGGATAGCCATAAGACAAATGAATCACACCTAGCTTTCGAAACCCCTCTTCCGAATTATAACAAAGGTGAATCATCCCAATTAAAAGATGGCATAGGAAAAGCCAAAGTGAATTACACTTATACATATGATGATGTGGTAAATGTGATCATTGTTAAAGATAACCCATCTTCAGAACCAATCAATGTTATTACGAGAAGCAAAACAAAGGTTATCTTTCTAGGTATAGCAAAAGATCCAACATTCAATTCACAACAATACAATTTAGTAGAGCAATTACAAAGAATACCTACTCAAATATCAATTCTGGAACTTCTCAAGTTTTCACCTATGCATAAGGAAATTTTGGAGAAAGCTTTGGTGGAAACAACAATTTCAAAAGATTTGGATGTAGATCGGTTCCAAAACATGGTAGGATACCTTATAGCTCCTCATTGCTTATCATTTTTAGAAAATGATGATGCATCCTTACAACATCCTCACAATGCTCCCTTACATATTGAAGTCTCCATTAATAAAACTCATGTCAAACATGTACTTATAGATGGAGGAGCTGGCTTAAACATTTGTGCATTAAGTTTGACAAAAGCTTTGGGATATTCAAAAAATGCAGTAGATCCGAAAAAGAAAATAACCATCAAGGCTTATGATGAAGCATAACGTTCTTCTAAAGGAACTGTTGTACTACCAATAAGAATAGGACCTATGGAAAGGGATACATTGTGTCAGGTTTTAGAGTAGAACCTCTCTTACAACATTCTTCTAGGATGACCTTGGATTCACAAGATGCAAGTAGTTCCTTCTACATATCATCAATGTGTGAAATTTCCTCATGAAGGAAAAGAGGTCACTATAATTGCAGATTCCAGTCAATATTGCAATAATTTGAAGCCAACGCAAGATACAAGAGTTCCACATAACAGAGAATCAATATATCCTACCAAAGAAATTCAAGCAAAGTTATGGGAAACTTTTGAAGAAAAGCTCAAGTTAAATGATGAAGGAATGGGAAAGTATTCTTTGCATAATTTTCCACTTTCCCCTAAGTCATATGGAAGCCTACAAATATTCAATCAAAGACATTAGAAAGATCAAAACATATGTTTAAGGGAACATTTGTTAGTGCTGGAACTCTTGAAGAGGAAAATGAAGACAGAGACATTCTTGGTTGGTTGTACAAGGATGAAGATAAAACTATTGCAACAACAACAGAAGTCAATATTCCCATAAAACAATATGGCAAAGGATATGAAATCATGCAAAAAATGGGATATGAAGGAAAAGGACCAATTGTTAAGCAACATCAAGGTATTTCAGAACCTATTTGTTCACACTCGCAATCCAAAGAAAACAAATCTGGGCTTGGATATCTAAAATCCAATCAAAAGCAACATAATCATCAATAACACAAATGGAAAAAGAAATCGGTTTCTAAAGAAGAAAATTGGCAAGAAAAGCTACATCAAGTGGCCAAAACAGTAACCAATAAACAAAAGAAGCAAGAAGAAAAAGAAAAGAAAGAAGAGGAGATTACCATCAAAGGTGAAGAAAAATCTTGTCAACAAGTTCTAAAAATACAAACAAATGCAAAACCTGAACAAGATATTCCAAAAGCAGTAAAAATAGAGATGGCAGAAATTAGAGAGCTTTTTGCATCATGCAACATCCCATTATGGTATAGTGGAGTAATCTTAGATCAAGATTCAGAGACAGATTCCAATGAGTATGAGTGGGGTTCAGATGTCTTATCTAGTACATCAATTAAGGAACACAATGAAGACCAAGCAACTATCACAGAAAAAGACTTGTCAATTGCAAAACAAAAGATGGAGTTAGAAAGAAGGCAAGAGAAACATAGAATTCAGAGAAAAGAGGCGTATGCAAAAAGGAAAGGAAATGGCAAAGACAAAGAAGTAATACCACAAGAAACACAAACACAGATAGATCAAGCATATGAAAGTACAAGATTTTCATCAAAAGAAGAACAAGATGTATCCAGATATGGTAGAACCATAGAAGAATTAAGAGATAGTCAAGTTGGATTGACTATTAGTCTAGAAGAAGTTGAGTTTGAAAGGAGACAAAATCTAGCAAAGGAATCCTCTTTATCATGTACACAAGTATGTCAACTCCAAAATGTAAATGAGGTCAATCAAAAAAGAATTTGCAATATCAAAGATGTGTGTTTTGATATAATCCACTCATTTAAGGGACAAACATCAATTGAAGAACCACTTGAGTGTGAACTACACAATGCTAATATTGATTTTGTTGAAACTAATTCAGAAATGCTTGAGAAAGTCAATTCTCAAAAACATTTAATCTATGACAGTACCTATTCTATGCCAAATTATGATCATTATGTCATGAACATTGAAACACCTAATGATGATAGTGATTATGATTTACCCCTTCTTCATCCTGAACTAATTGATTGGGATAATTTAAACAACCCCGAACTGAATGTCTTTTCCAATGATCGTGACTTAGTCGTGTACCTTAATGTTGTTGAACCCATCCATCCTAAGGTATCTTCCATTGTAGAATCAAGTGATGTTTCTCATAGTTAGGAGAATGCCAAACTTTCTAGTTGCAAAAGAGAAATAAAACAAGGAAAGAGGCCTATTATTGAAAACCATTTCATGGCAACATTAGATCAATCAAAAGAGAAAACAAAGGAAGTATCTGATGGTGAAAACCTCCTTGAGGTGCCAGAAGATGGAAAGTTTGATATTCTTCCTGCATATTTTCAAGAGAGATCTGCTATCTTGATAGAACCAACAGAAGTAGTAAACATTGGTACATCAAAGGACCCTAAAATTCTTCATTATGTTGCCTCATTGTCAGAAAAAGAGAGGAAAGAATACATGGAATTCTTTAAGCAAAGATGAGTAAATTTTTATTGGTCATATGCAGATATGCCAGGACTTAATCCAGATCTTATCATGCATCATCTTAATGTGGATTTAAAAGCAAAACCCATTAAGCAGAAGCTAAGAAAGATGCATCCACACATTGCTCTTCTTGTAAAAACTGAGCTCAAGAAACTATTAGAAGTGGGTTTTATAAGACCTATTAATTATCCAGAATGGGTTTCAAGTATTGTACCAGTGTCGAAACTAGATAAAAGCATAAGAGTCTGTACAGATTTCAGAGATTTGAATAAAGCATGTCCAAAAGATGATTTCTAGCTACCAAACATTGATATCATAGTGGACTTATTAGCAGGACATGAGATGTTTTCATTAATGGATGGCTTCTCAGGATATAATCAAATAAGAATCGCACCTGAAGATCAAGAGAAGACAAATTTCACCTATACATGGGGAACATATTGCTAGAATGTTATGCTATTTGGGCTTAAAAATGTAGGAGCAACTTATCAAAGGGCTATGCCAACAATTTTCCATGTTATGATGCACACATTTATGGAAGACTATGTTGATGACATACTTGTAAAATCTCATACAAGACAAGAACATTTGAACATTTTAAGCAAGATTTTTGACAGGCTGGAAAGATATCAATTGAGATTAAATCCAAAGAAATGGGCATTTGGGATAACCTTTAGAAAGCTCCTTTGGTACATTATATCAGCTTGTGGCATTGAAGTAGATCTTGAAAAAGTCAAAGCTATCATGGAGATGGAGTCACCTAAGAATATAAGTCAATTGTGATCGTTACAAGGAAGATTGCAATCAATCAAGAGATTTGTTTCTCAATTAGTAGATAGATGTCTTCCATTCACCCAACTTCTACATAAAAATGTTCCATTCAAATGGGATCTAAAATGTGAAGAAGCTTTCTTGCAAATAAAAGAATATCTTATGAGTCCTCTAGTACTGATATCACCAACCAAGTGGAAACCATTGTTGCTCTATATCTCAACAACAAATGTATCATTAGGCGCTCTCCTAGCTCAACATGATGATGAAGGAAAAGAAAGAGAAGTGTATTATATCAGTAGAATGCTTGTTGGATATGAATTAAATTATTCTTCAATAGAAAAGACATGTCTAGCAGTTGTATTTGCAACTCAGAAGCTGCGACATTATATGTTGATTCATTATGTGAAACTAATAGCAAAGATATATCCTCTCAAATATTTGTTGAGTAAGTCAATGATGACAGAGAGACTAGCCGAATGGGTTATGATACTAAGTGAATTTGACATAGAATATGTTGACCAGAAAGCTATCAAGGGACAAGTCATCGCTGATCAATTGGCTGATGCACCTTTACAAAATGACATGCCTTTGCATGTCGAATTTCTTGATGTAGATATCTTGAGAGTAAGTACAAACTTTTGGAAATTTTACTTTGATGGTTCTTACGCACAATATGGATCAGATGCAGGAATATTTTTCATCACACCTCAAGGCTACACACTTCTAAAATCGTATAGACTGCGACTTCCATGCACCAATAATACTTCAAAGTATGAAGCATTGGCTATAGGGCTTAAAATGGCCATTGAATGGAATGTTAAAGAACTACATTTCTATGGTGATTCACAAATTATCATCAACCAAATAAATAATGAATATCAAACAAAGGATGATAAGCTTATGCCATACAAACCGCTGGTAGAGAAGTTTAAAGAACACTTTAAAGAAATATCATTCACCCAGATTGTAAGAAATGAGAATAAAATAGCATATGCAATGGCTACAATAGCATCTCTCTTGCAAAATAAGGAGAATCAACAGTGTTAAGAATTTCTCATGGAAGATATCTTAACCCCTACCATTCAATCCCAACATACCTATTGAATTTGCCATATATCAGGAACCATTCAATCCTTATACGGTCAAACTTATCAGTATTTAAAAGATCATATCCTTCCTCTTGAATTATCTCATAATAAGAGAAGAAATTTTATCCATCAGTCCTCTCACTATACTATTATTGCTCATATCCTATATAGGCATGGTCTAAATGGTACTTTGTTGAGATGTCTTGAAAAAGATGAATCTAAGAGAGTTCTTAATGACATTCATGTAGGTATTTGTGGCACACACTCAAGTGGTTTAACATTGGCTAAGAAACTTATACGTATGGGTTACTATTGGCCTACTATGGAGAGAGATTCATTCACATATGCTAGAAAATGTAAACAATGTTAGATCCATGGGAATCTCATTCATGCACCAGCACAAGAGTTATATCCTATGATAGGATCATGGCCATTTTTACAATGGGGCCTTGATTTGGTAGGAAAGATCAATCCCTCATCTTCTAATGGACATAAGTTTATTCTGATTGCTACTGAATATTTTACTAAGTGGATTGAAGCAGTGCCTTTAACAACAATGATAGGAAAACAAATATCATCATTCATTTTGAATTATATAATCTATTGCTATAGAGTTCCTATGACCATTATCACAAATAATGGAAGAACATTCAAAAATCAAGATGTGAAGGAGCTATGTGAACAATTTCATATCCAACATAGGTTCTCTACTCCATATTATCCACAAGGTAATGGTCAAGCTGAGGCATCAAATAAAACTATCTTGAAAATCTTGAAGAAAATAGTCAATGAAGCTTGAAAAGATTGGCACATTCAGCTAAATCCTACTCTTTGGGCATATCGAACTAGCGTCCACACTCCAACAAGGGCAACTCCATATTGTTTGGTTTATGGATCAGAAGTCATATTACCTATAGAAGTAGAGATACCTTCTCTATGAGTATCCTTGCAAGTTCTTATACCAGAAGAAGAACAACGAGTCTCTCGACTCTAGGAACTAGAATTGATTCAGGAACATTGCCAAAATGCAACAGATCATTTGAAAGTATATCAAAAAAGAATGGTAAGAAGCTATAATCACATAGTCAAGCTACACATTTTTCAGATTGGAGATATAGTTTTAAGGGAGAATCCAAGAAATCAGCAAGACCGGGAAAAGAAGGGAAAATTTGAACCAAATTGGCTAGGACCTTTTGTCATAGTAGAAACATATGGATCAGGAGCATACAAGTTATCTACCCTTGAAGGTGATTGGTTTGATGAACCTATCAATTCTATCCATCTCAAGAAATTCTATTCTTGAGATTTAAAGTCCTGAAAAAATCAATAAAAAGCATATAAAGCCCTGAAAAAATCCATAAACATCTAAAAAGCAAAAAAAATCCAAAAAAAAAATATGGAAGAATGCAATAAATTTAGATGGTGAAAACCTAGTAAATAGGTGCTATCTAAGAAGTAGGTTCCTCCATCTGTGAGAAAGAGTTACACACTTTTCCACTCCATTCTACCGCATCTATCGCTTCCATCATATCTTACCTTATCCATTCCATCTTTCACATCTATCACTCTGAACCATTTAGGAAGAAATATGCAGCTTACCAACATTTATCAATCTTTGACATACTTATCATAGTCACTTTCTTAGATTTTATCAAAATCAATCATATTAGCATTTGTATCCTTCCATGGTTCGGATCGTGATAAATTCATACATCCATAATAAATTTTGGTTTCCACTGGGGGCAAAATCCTAATTCCTTTTGCTAAGGTGATCTTTTGAATCTTTGAAAATACCAAAACATTTGGAAAACTTAGAAAAAACAAAAACACTAGAGGATTTTGAAACAAATAACGAACAACAAAGCAACGAAAATCAAGGCATTTCATCAACAACTGAATCGTGAAACTTAGGAAACCGAAGAATCACCAACAAGGAATATGGGATTATCAAAGATCATTCACCAAGATGATTATATCAATGAATGACCATAAGAACATGTGAATGACATACAAGATTCAGTGTTTATATCTTGATTTTATTGCTAATCATGTACTCTATGCGACTCGAGGATGTCCATGACTAGAGAAGCTATGACGAGGCATGATTATTTTCTTTGATTACTATCTATGGTTTATCTCTTACTACGGTATGTACTTGTCTCAGGATATGATCGGCAAAAGATCAAGGAGGACATTCCAAGTCATGCATGAAAGGGGATAATCCTTGTCTTTTCTACAAGCAATACTCAAGTCAACTTGATCCATTGTATTGAGTTGCTTGTATTAACTTGCTATATCAAAATCCATGTAAGGAATACTCAGGTCATCTTGAATCATTATATCAAGTTGCTTGTATTTTCTTACAACATTTTAAAGCTCAATGATGAAATCAAAGCACTGTTACAAAGATAGCATATGAAGAATGATAGTACAATTTTTAGTTAGCTCATTATTCATCTACATTATAAGCATTCATTTGTCATTTTCATTATAAGCATATCATTTCATTAATAGATTGACAATCATAAATAAAGATTGAGTATACTTGGATAAACAAAAACAATTTGCATTTGATCATTATAGATGCATTCATTTTAATCATCATCCATTTTCATATAGCTGTATCTAAATCATTGCATTAATTTGCATTCAAATTAAGTGCATTTCATTCATCATGAAGTGTGTCATCATTAGTATTCTGCATTATCATTAAAAGTTCATTACAGATCATTTAGTTACATCTTTGCACTTAGATTCATAATCATTATAAGCATTACATATAAAATCATAAACATTTCATGTAGATCATTTACATTTATATCATTATAAAAAAAAACCAAATCAATCATTCATTTGCATCATTTACATACCATTTAAGTTTTTCCTTTGCATCCGAGGTCATCAAAATCGAAAATCAAAAAAGTATTCATCATGGCATCATCATATAAAGAATCATCATCAAATAGGAGTAACATGCATAAAGATCATCATCAATCTAATCACTGCATCCATAGAATCCATAATATAAAGCATCATCATCAAATAGGAGTAACATGCATAAAGATCATCATCCATCTAATCACTGCATCCATATAATCCATAATATAAAGCATCATCATCAAATGAGAGTAACATGCATAAAGATCATCATCCATCTAATCACCACATCCATATAATCCATAATATAAAGCATCATAATCAAATAGAGTAACATGCATGATAAAAATCATCATCATATAAAATCCATGTCTGCATATAGATCATCATAAAACAATAAAAGTCCAAGTATACAATGATATCAAATAAACAATACAAGTGCCTCCAAATCAAGTCACAGCTGTCCTATACCACTACCACCTGACTCTATCCGTCTCTATGGCTATTGGTGAGAAGATCCTCCAGATGTCTGTCTCCCATGCTCACCACTCCTCTGAGGAGGTCCCATGACCCCACCACTACTAGTGTCCATCAACACAGTGGTATGATAACTACCTACTCTCTAGCTCTTTGCAAATACCTCCTCATATCGTCGTCGCTAGTGGGAAGTCTCCTTCCCAGCCCAAACTAGTGCTCTAATAGTGTTAGCAGAGAGAGTACCTGATCCAACTTGCTGAATGTGATTAAGAAGGCCCTGAGTATCCCGTTGTCTCCTAACAACTCTATCCCTCTAAGTCATAAGAGTTTGCACCTATGCTCGAAGCTAATCAATCTATGCTCTAAGACTATCAATGGTCTCCTATTCTAGCACATCATGCTCTGGTGCATCCTGCTCTAGCATATCATGCACTAGTGCATCCTTCTCTCGCAAATCCTGCTGTGGTGCATGAATCCCAATCCCCTCCTCACCACCAACCTATCCAACTACTGGAATCTCAGTCTGAGTAACTCTCTGGACCCGTCATCTAATGAGGGGAACATGATCCTTAGGATCCTCATCATCCCCACCATGAGCTGCAAGGACCCTAGGGTCTAGCTAAATCTATCCAAAATCAATGCCTCTCCCACAACCCCCATCTAGTCCAGTCACCCTACCTTTTCCTATCAATGGAAACCCTCTCGGTGATCTCATACCTACCCTGCCATGCTCCCTCCCACCCATAAGATGTGGTCTCCCAATCCTGCCAATCGGTCCAAACGGTCCTCCACAGACTCTCAATCGACCTCCCCTCCGTCCCAATCTCCTACCACCACCACCTCCATCCCCACCCTCATCTTCGACTCCCCCAACTTCCTGAGTAGCTCTAAGCTCTCATCTCTATCTTCGTCTCCTAGAAACTGGATCATCTGAATCATCATCCTCATCTCTTGAGCTAGGAGGAGGATCTACTGGATCAGTAATGCAAGGAAATGGATGAGCTAGTATGTATTGAGCATACTCTGCAGTAACCCTAGGATCAAGAATATGCAATCTCATATCATAAGCCACTCTAGGCATAGCAAGAAACTCTAAATGAGTAAGCTCAAATGAAAAAGAAGGTCCCCAATCTCGCCTATCTCTGTACCGTCAAGCATATATCGTCAGACCAGTAGGCATAGGCTGGATCATACTAAACTATCTCAGAATGCGACTAATCAACTGTTACTCAACAATGTAAGGAGTCCGACCAATGAGATATCTACTTTGCATGATAAATGGTAAGGTCCGTGCATCATCCATCCATGGCTCACAATCAACATATGGTCTCCAATTAATGCTATCTAATGAATCAAGCACCCAATGCCAATACTCCATCTTAACTAGCTTATGTTGAGTAAGGATACCTACATAAAAATATACATATGGCTGCTTCTCTCCATGAACTCTATGATGGATAGGTCGGGTAATAACAATGTGCTCCTAGCACCAGATCTGCAATAAAGTGCATCCTGTAGATAAACTAGCACTCTCATCATACACTACCTAGTGAAGATCATGATATAAATGTGCAAGCATACAAACACCCCAAGCATATCGAGTACGATGTTGCATCATACTCAAGAGAATCTCACCCCAACCAACAGAAAAACCTCATGATTGCCTATCTAGACAAATAAATCCTACAAGCAAACCAACAAGAATCACAAGAAGAGTCTCGTAATACAGCACCATATCCTCCCAAGGAATCTCTCCTCTAGAGATGCTCTCATCAGCAAACACAACTCTGCAAGCCTCTGTCTCAACACGATCCTAAAAATCATACTACACTAGCTTGCCAGTCACTGGGATGTGCAGAATCCTATAGACATCTTCAAGTGTCACACTAATCTCACCAGTGGGCAAGTGGAAAGTGTTATGCTCACTGTGCCATCTCTCGGCTAACACCGTCAACAATCCTTTGTTATGCGTAATCTCAGGCATATACAACAGATGGCATAAACCATAGGCATTTATATGTTTGACCTTTGCCTATGTCAGCTCTGGCACTAAATGACGTACTACCGGTAATTTCTCCCTACATTGGAGAACATCAAGTTTCTCCTATTTATCAAGAGAAATCAATCAATCATCAATCAATCGACTGTCTATCAATCAAATCATCTATCTATCTATCTATCTATCAAATCAAACTGAAGCAACCTATGCTATCTATCTATCACATCGAATTGAAGCAATTTAATCTATCAAATCATTTTAAAACCTATCAATCAAGGTTTTCTATCAATCATAGAGTTCAATCAAAACTCTGCTAAGCTCTTGCATTAGAAACTAAATCAGTTTCTTAGAGCTAATCAAACAATCCAAGCAATCAAACAATCAATCAATCAATAATCAACAATTAAGCAATCAATCAAGCAATCAATCAAGTGATCAATCTATCAATCAATCAATCAATCAAGCGATCAATCTATCAATCAACAAATCAATAATCAAGCAATCAATCACTTAATCAATCTATTTATCCAAAAACATCATGTAATCACTCAATCAAGTCCCTATTCATCATCAATGCATATTAAACACGTTAAATCTAATTATGAAAGTGATTTTTAGCTTTTGCACTTATCAAAAACATCAATTTTGAGCATTTGCACTATCCTATTGAGTAAAAGCACTAAACTATAGCATATGCACTAAATCTAAATGCAAATGCGCTAACCTCAAGCATATGTGCTATGTTTTTGAGTAAATGCGCTAACCATAAGAACATATGCGCAAAATAAAGCAAAAGTGCTAACTTTGGCTGCAAAAGCGCTAACAAATGAAACAAAAGTGTTATCCTATGCATATGCGCTAACATCCTTAACATATGTGCTATTCTAATGAGAATATGTGCTATCTTATGCATTTGCGCTAAACCTAATTGCATATGCTCTAAAACTAAATGCAAAACCGCTAAATCAATGTCAAAAAATTCAAAAAATTCAAACAAAAACGCGCCTAAAAACATGAAAAATCAAATGAAAAAGTTGAAAACAAAGCTCGGGATAAGATACATACTGGATACCCATACTCGGGAAGTCGCTGATATCGTTGAACATGCTCAAATCGATGGTTCTCCATAGGAATCACCATTTTGCCACCTCAGCAAGAATATTTTCTTCACAAGCTGAAAAGGATAACAATGAAATTAAAATTAGCCTTGGTCAATTTTATATTTACTATTTGAAGAGTAATTAATGCTATTCAATGGGGCAATTTAATTTGTTTTTAACAAATAAATTTAATTGATTGAATTTTTATCAATTATCATGAGATCAATCGTTCAAACCAAAGTTTTCAACAAATTCACGATCAATCTCCTAAGGGGGCACACAACTAGGATTTTCAATCTCCATTAGGCACACTATCGAGACTTGATTTAATCTTTGAAACAATGTTGTCTCAACATCATTTCAAAGAGGGGCAAAATGTATACACATAAAAATGGCTATGAACAATTAAATAAATTTTATATTTTTTTAATGATTATTCTTTTATTAAATAGTTAATTTGAAAAGATTAATTTATTTAATTCATTTTCGTGTCTTTCTATTAATTAATTTAATTGAAATATTTAATTAATTAATTCATCTATCCTATTCCTCTAATTAATTAAATATCTAATATTTAATAGTTATTATCCTATCCTATAGTCTCAAATATTAAATAATTCTTAAATTATTTAATCCCTTATCCAACGCATCCTCCATCTCCACTTCATCTCCCATTTGCCAACTCATCCAACATGTGGCTAAAGAAATTAATGTTTCTTAAATATTAATTCATCATTTATCTCCAACCTCCAAACTTAATGAAAATTGTGTATGTACACATATTTCATAACCATTTACTATATTCTCTCCAACACCCCCTACATCTTAGGAAGGATTTGAGTCCACTTGTCCTCTTATGCCTAAATCTTCTCCAACCATCCCTAGATTCCCTCAATCAGCAACCCAGTCAACGTGAGATGAGTGACACTTGTCTTCTGCTTCCCCCTTTCTCTCAACCTTCACCTTTGCTCACAGCCATCCAAATCTGCAGATTTGGTCATGACCGTTGATCTAAGCCGCATCATCTCATCCTCTAAAAGTCTATAAAATCAAGAGCTTCAGTTGAGAGAGAGTTAATCTCCAAAAATCTTTAAGAATCTTCAAGTTAGCTTTCAAGTGCATTTTCAAGCAAATCATTTGTATCCGTGAGTTTTAATTTTGAAGCAAATAGCATAATCATTTTAGCATAATCATGTAATATTGCATATCATACTATCAGTTAACTACAAGTTATCGGTCCATTCTTCATATGCCATCTTGGAAGCCATCAGTGCATTGTTTAAGAGCACACTATCTGCAACCAAGAACAGTGGAGTTAGGACACAATGGGACATAAACCATGAAGGTAATATTAATATTTTATTTCATATGTATTTCATGTAGTTTCATTGGTTGAATTTGGATTCCGTGTAGCATTTCCATTTGTATTTTGTGAAACTAACTTGTTGCAAGTAGCATTCTGAGGATGAAATTCAAGTCGACATAGTTTCATCTAGGATCAAGATCAAGATGGATCACAGTTGAGTTTGGACCATTAGAGATCTAACGTAGCACAAAATTAGATTTAAGATTAGTTTATGTCAACTTGTACCTTATAAATATCAAAGTAAACATTAAGACAACTAGTTAATTGATAGATTAAAGTAAATATAAAACAAACAAAAAAATACTAAGTATTCACTTTTATACTCCACCTCTTAAACTATCATTTTAAAATGCAACAAAAAAATTGAGCTACTTTCTCTAGTTTAATGATGAAAAGAAAAAAATTAGATTCCAACTCATGTGTCCCCCCATAATTTCTATTTGTAAATGACTTCTATATTGAAGTCAAGTCTTCCAACTTATCTTCTAAGAAAAGATCTATGTTTTCTTGACTTTGAAAATATATTCTTCCTTTGTCTTTCTTTTACCCTCATATAATGATTATGAACCATTTAGTATTTGCCATTCTAACCTAACAACTACATTGCCATTAATCGAACATAAAAATCTAAAATATAAATGTACCTTTGTCACATTTTATCTTCATTTCTAGCATTCCAAGAAAAAATGACTTCTATGCCCAAATTAATTATTACAACTTATCTTCTACGAAAGAATCTACTTTTTCTTGTCTTAGAAAGAGAAACCCACCTTTTTTTCCCTTTGACCTCACACAATAACCATCAATCATTTAGTATTTTCAAATTTAATTTAAAAACAAGATTACTACAAAAATAATATACAAGTCAAAAATATCAATATACCTTTTCCACAAATTTCTTTCTCGTCCACAGCACTATAGAAAAGTAATGATCAAATTCAAATTCCAATGCCCTTGGAAGATGTATTGATTATTGGAAGTGGGACCCAGACTATAATTGACAAGTAATAATTGACGGAATCAACCAAGTTTTTCCAAAGGAGTTGAAATACTTTCCATTACTTAGACGACCAGCAGTAGCAAAGTTGGACAGATTCCTTTCAAACGTGATGTTTATTTAAGATATTTTCATTAAAACGGGTAGGCTAGTTGCCGATGTTTTAGCAAGAAAAATTAACTCTAAATCTGCGTTAAAATAGTATAATGCATTTTCTAGCTATTGTTCTATTTATAGCTTGTAAAGGGGACATAAACATCAATATATGATGAGGCTTGTGATTTAGTTAATTCTATATCAATAAGCATCTTCATATTAAAAAAATTATTATGAGAAAGAAATTAGTTATTTTTTAATTAGAATTTAGATTTTAATAGTAAAATAAATTGATTTTATTATATTATGAATATAATATTATAATTTTAAATAAAATAAAAAAATGTTTTTGATATTGAAAGTAGTGAAACGAGGGTGTTATTCTTATAACAATTACAATTCGAAGGCGTCAAGCAGACAACAAGACTTCCACAATAGAAATACCAAAAACAACTAGATCAACAACAGTTTGTAAGGAGTAAAAAAACACCAATCAAAAGGAAAAACGATAGTTCAAAAACAAAACTAACAACAAACATACTATAACTAACTAAATTGTTCAACAGGGGAGCCAAGCTCCGAAAAACATAAACAATACAAAAAGAAACCCCTATGACTCTAGATATGACTTGGATTCTTGACACCATAGCCTGCTTGTTGTAGAACATTGTTCCAGACTTTGGTCGGGGACTTGAAGAGCTCCTTGTGGATTCCTTCCTGCTTCATTGCTTTGCCCAAAACCTTATCTTGCATAAGACAAAGGGAGGTCACCAAATTGTGCATCACCCAGAGACTGAAATAAAAATAAAATATTTTGTTGATTTCATTGGCTAATAAATAGTTTTCTAAAAAAATTTATGAGTTGGAAGAACAGTGTATAGATGGATATGTTAAGGGTAAGCATGAGGATACATATAAGAGTGGAAATCGATAAAGGGAAAATGATAATTCAATGTGTCAAGTATGAGAAAACATAAGAATATGTAAGAATTGTAAGTCTATAACAATAATGACATGAGATGTAAACAAATATAAGAGCAAATATCACTTAATTATATAGAATTTGCTCTCCATGCTCAAATAAAACTAGTTGGTCCTCCTTTGCGACCAATATTTTTTCACACACTTCACCTATAGTCATGGTCTCCCTTTTAGTAGAGCTAATAGGGTAAAAGCACAAAATTGTCTCACAATTTTGGTCAACAAAATAATTTCTAGTGAAAGTATTTTGGATGAAAGTATTTGACCAAATAAGCTTCACCCAAAACAAGGTGGCTCTAATGTGGAGTGTACAAGGCATGATACATTCAATTGTATAGGTTTTGATTGAATACATTTTTTGTCAAAACTAATAGAAATAAAAACTAGAAAAAAGGTGGTTTGATCATTTTTCTCGAAATGTGCTCATAGAAAACCATTTTCATTTCAAACCCTAGTAGAGAATTCAACTATGACAATGATCTACACTATGTAGGCCAATTTATGCTCTTATATCCTATATTTTCTCAAATAAGGAGTAGAGTTTATTTAGTGTACTTTCCATGCCAATCTTAATGGTGTGCCCTTATTTTTATAAAAGATTCTATCAAATAGAGCTTTGTGTTGAAATCTATTATGGTGATCAAAATATACTATTCACATTTCATGCTCTCTCGTAGTTCATTAGTATAACTAATATGAGAGATCCTAAATGGGTCATCTTGCATGATATGTGCCTTTACTTATTGCATAAGCCCTTTTCATGTTGGGAAAGCAAAATATAACTATGTAAAAATTTGGGGTTTTGAGGTATTGCTAACCCTTTTGTTGTCATGCCTCTTATCACACACCTTAACATTCCTTCTCTCCAAACTCGAGGTCAAAATTCAACAAAATTTCTAGGCATAAACTTTGTTGGGATTTTCTCATCTATCTTTCTCCTTACCTTTTTTATTCTTCAACATGTTGTAGGCATTACCCCAACTCCCCAGCTCTTGATCCCTTCTCATCACATTTCCCTCTTAGTGTCTTTTCATTGGGTTTCAAACTATCGGAATTTCTTTAACCTTCATTCACATTTTGACATATTGTAAGCATTCTTCCTTATTCTTGATCCCCAATTTACTTATTTAATGATATCATGTTAATATCTTCAATCCTTTGTTGGAATCATGATAATGTCATCCCCTCTTTATCTTCATGTTGACATCATCATAGGAGAAAAAAATTTCAATGTTCCTTATTCTCCTTTTCTTTAGTACTTGTGACGGGTTATATCTTTGAGAATCAATGAAAGTTCTCTAATTAGGGTGTTGTAGTTGAGAGTGCTTTCTTTTCGCTCAACAAGCAATGCATGGTAGGGTCAAGGATCAATGCCCAATAATTTTTTTTTTCAGGTTTACAAGAAATTCAATGTTCTCTTTTGTATGATGGTAGCCCAAGTCCCAAAATTCATTTATTGCTTTTGAAGCCTTTTCTACCTACATTTTCATCATTAATGCTACAACCACTCTTTTAACCACCAAATTTGATCCACGGAGACCCCAAAAGTGAAATTAATGATTTTTGACATGATTTCGAGACAAAAAATGTGATGTCATGATGCATTTAACATGATAATACATTTTTTAGATGTGAAACCAGGCTATTTTCTTCTTTATCCTTTATCTTACTTCATTCCCTTTCTTTCTTTCATTTTTCTTTCTTTTTATTTTTTTTCCTTTTCTTCTTTTGATATTTCAAGTCCTAGGAGGACCTTAGGACTTTATCTTGGAGTCCTCCTTTTTCCAAAGTTTCCTTTTTTGTCTTGTATGCTTTTTTTTTGTTTCTTTTCGTATTGAATCTTGGAACCCATAGTGGCCTTAGGAATTTGTCATGAGGTACTTGTCTTTTCCAGATTCCCACTCTTACTCACTTGGTTTCATCCTTCAAGATTTCAAGATCCTAGAGGCTGTGAAGACTTTAAACTCAACCACCACATTAATGGTGATCCACCCAATTTCAAAAGTGATATTTAAGTGAATTTCAAGGATCATTTAATTATATTTCACTCTAAAGAGAATTATTTAGCCCCCAAGAGTGACTAAATCTTTAAAACTCTTGATTTTCTATGTTAGAAGGTCAGATTTTCGTTCCCTAATTGTCTCTAGTTTCATGTGTTTTCCATTCTTTTGAAATTTCTTGAAGCAAGTAAGTTCTTTACTTGTTTCTTGGTGCTCAATTTTCGCTATCATTAGTTTTTTGTTTTTGTTTTCCTTTTGTATTTCCCACTTTCCTAGATTTAGGTTTAGCATAGGGTTTAGATTATATTTTCTTCATGCACTTACATTAGCAATAAATTGGACCCAAAAATTTACATTCAACATTTTCCCTAAGAATTTTCAACCCCAAAGTTTCCTTACTCAAAATATGTCCTACAAAAAATTCCAAAATCTTGCATACTTGATCAAATGTGCCCTAGTTATGCATAGAATCCTTGTTCCTTTTTGAATCCAATATTTGATTGGTCTAGTACATAGGAATTTAACCTTAAATATTTTAGATCCCATAAACCCTTGATGCCACCATTAAATCTCAATTCATGCCCTCAAAATTGACCAATTGTTGGAATTCTAAAAACTACCTTCAAGACTTCATGTCTTGAAGGGATATTTATATATTCATCAATCATAGTTATGTTGTGGGATTATATATATCCTTAAGGATCCTTGAGAGTTTTAAGCCAACACATAACAATTTAAATTTTTACCTCTCTAGGACATAAGGTCGCAAAAGGATAAAAAAATGTAAATGTAAAATCCTAAACATTTCAAAAACCTAAAGCACATAGTTTCTAAGTCATGAATCTATATATATTTATTCAGGACTTTGGATCTCGATATGACCTCATGAATTTATCTTGAGAACTCAAAGGCTTTCAAAAGCTTTCTTTCCTAGCTAATGCTTAAATGCTTTCAATGAATTCCTTTGGGATTTTGGATCCCAAAGGGACATCGCAATTTTATCTCTAGAACCTCCATTTTCCAAAAAGAACATGTATTTCCTTGGTCATCAATAGAGAATTTTAATGTATCCCTATAGGACATTGGGTCTAGGAGATTTGAACATCAAAGGTTCAAAAACTTGGAAATGCTTGAGAAACGTCAAGCTTGAGGACCATCCCTGACCAATGGCTCCTTTCCATAGAATGAATAATTTCATGCATGGTAACCACAACATCAAGAATTTGTCTCTGAAGAATAGACCTCTTTTGGTTACAATTCATGAAACTGTCAAGGAAAGGCTTAATCCTATTCACCAAATATTTTAGAGAAAATATTATAGACACTATTACATAGACTAATAGGTCTAAAGTTCATAAGCCTTAGGGGCTCTTGAATTTTAGGGACTAGAGAAATATAAGAATTGTTCAGTCTTTTTAGTAGTTTACTAGTTCTAAATTTACTAGTTCTAAATAAATCTTTGGCATCCATGGTCACATCAAATCTGACAATATCCTAAAAAATCCTTTAAAAAATTCAGAGGGAAGCCATTAGGTCCTAGGGCCTTGTAGGCCCCCATAGAAAAAATTACATTCCTAACCTCCTTAGAGCTAGCATCAACAAATTTTTAGCCTCATCCAAAGCATTAGGAAGACATTAGAGAAGTTGATCTTCCAATAATAGATTCCTAGCCCTACTCTCTTCTATACAAGTATTACAAAAATAATTAGAGGCCAAGATACCCAACTTAGTGTCATCCTTAATTTATTGGTTTGAGTTATTTGTAAGTCTTAGAATAATATTCCTCCTCTTATGTTTACTAGCTGATCTATAGAAGAAGGCCGAGTTTATGTCACCCTCTCTTAGCCACTAAATTTTAGAATTTTATTTCAAGTAAATTTCTTCCTATTTTAGTTTTTCCTTCTAATTTCTCTTAGATTTTCCTCAACCCTATGAGTAGATTCTGAGGAGTCCCCCTGTGCCATCCTTTCCTAAATAGTATCCAATCTTGAATTAATCTCATTCTTCTTAGCAAATATATTTCCAAATGTGAACTTATTTGACCCTCTCATATTCTTCCATATCAAATCAAATTTCTGAGCAATTCTATGCATAGGAGTTCCCTGAATTGGGGTGCTCCACCACTTATTGATACAATCTCTAAACTTTGGGTGTGTTATCCATATAATTTTATAGCACATAGGAACACACCCACTTACAAGTCTATCAAATCATTCTAGAAGAATGGGGTTATAATCTGAAATTGTCCTAGGGAGATCATGAAGAGTGGCATTATATCTAGTATCCTAGTTAGTCAAGACCAAAAACTTGTCCAGCCAAACCTCTATAAGGTGATTTCCCTTCCTATGATTAGACCAAGTGAACAACTGACTTCTCAATTCAACATCAATCATGTTATTCTTACTAATGAAGCCTACCAAATCAGCCATAGTATCTGAATAATCCATGAATCCTCCTCTTTTCTCTGAAGGAAAAAGGGGCAAGTTAAAAATACCCACCATAATCCAATGGGAATCCTGTTCTTGTTGAATCAAGGAGGAGATCTCATCCCAAATCACTAGCCAACTATTTTGGGTGTTGGGCACATACACATTAACAAGACACCAAGAGTTAGATTGAGAAGTAAACTTGATATTTAAAAAACCAGCAGAGGAAGATATAAGAGAGCCTCCTAATTTTATGGAGTCCCACATAGTGACAACTCTCCTAGAGGCTCCATTAGCATTACTAATAAAAAAAGAGGATTTCAAGCAAATGTTTCCTGCAATATTACTGAAAGAATAGTCTATCATCTTAACTTCTTGAAGCATCAAAATATTAATCTCTTTTCTAAAGATAGTCCCTCAGGGCCAATTATTTCTAGGAGTTGCATATGCCCCTCATATTCCATGAAAGGAATTTCATTTTTTAATTCTGGTTGAGGAATCTAGGGTCCTCTTCTTCCTGTTGATGATTTCCCTTACCACTTCCTAATGTCTAGTGAGTCTCTATGATGGGCATCTACTCTTCAATTCTGAAACCACATGCATTTTTCCTATGTATTATTCCTATTTTTCCTTTTTTAAGTCACCCATCCATCATCCCCTGTTTGGGCACAACAACCAGAGGAAACAACATATGAGGAGAAAGTCCATGACATATTTGGGGAGGTAGGAATAGGATCCATAGGGTGACAATAGACACCTATTACCCACCTAATTTACATAAACTTGGAGTGATAGGAGTTGGGACCTCATCATCAATAGTGTAGGTGGAATGGGTGGATGGGAGATGGATCTCCCACTCCTCAAGGGTTTCCATTTTCAACACATTTTTTAGTGTTCCCAATAATGTCACATTGGCAAAAGTCAGAGGGATCTCTCCTTCAAATTGGGAACACAATTTCTCTAGAGTTATACTATTTTGGTCCCCTTAGGAAGACTTATTGGGGGTTTCCATCATCTTGAGGAGCCCTTCAGTGAAAGGGTAATCTCCTTTTTCATCCTCTATGCCATCCCCACCCAGTGTCTTGTCCACAAACTTAGGCTCTATGGATGTGCATATTTCCTTATGTTTTAGAGGCTTTTTTAGGGTGGCTTTAAAATCAAATATCAAATGTCTGCGTTGAAAATATTTTTGACAATAAACAATGGAATTTTCATAAACTAAAGCCTAGGTGTAGCTTCCCAACTTAGATTGCAAGGTGATAAAGTTAGGAAGATTCTTATTCATAGTAGCCATCACACAAAAATGAGCAAAAAATAACCCAGATCTCATCCTGGTCACCTCATCTATAGACACATATTACCCAAATGTGTTGCTAATCCATTTAAATATTTTTTCATCCTAGAACTCAAGTAGAAGCCTCAATAAGAAAACCCACACAGGAGAAATCTTGTTTAAGACCGCTAAATGATCAAAACTAGGTTTCCATCTACAAACAGAGAGATGGTGTATATCATAATCCCATGACCTTGAGAGAACTGCAACCAAATCTTCCTCTATTGTAAATTTGAATAAGAAAACAACACCAAGAATGGTGCTAATTGTAAAAATTCCCTTCAACCTCCATTTTTGAGACACCCATTTCCTTATTATCTCAATAGTTGTCATGAAGGAAAAAAATTCCCAAGTAGAGTATTGTTCATTGAAGAAACAACTTGGTCCACCACCGATTCAAGTAACATAAAAGAAGTGCCTACCTCTGTCTGCAAACACTCCAAGGCTATATTGAGGGCAAATTGACTATTTGTATCACCGACAAGAGCATTCTTCCATCCATTGGCTTGTGTGTTTTCCTTTGGATTCAGCTACTCCAACTTATTGGACTTATCAATATTATTATTACTGTTCAAAATGGGGACAATAGATCTCGTAAGCTGACAATCAAAAGCAACCAAAGTGGGGTCATCGAAAGTGGACAATTTGGCAATGACCTAAAAGGATTTCTTCATGACTGGTACAACAACAACATCTAGAGGAGGACCTACAGGTAGTTGAGCATGGCATCCACCCTCCATAGGCTCTGTGTGCAAGGATTAGAGGGTTTGAAATTTAAAAAAATTGAGTAGGAAGTTCCAAGCTCTAAATAAAAATAATAATATTTACGTAATTATTTTTTTTTGGTAAATAATTATAAAAAAATTGTTTATATTATATATATATATATATATATATATATATATATATATATAGTAATTGTTAACATAAATATAAAAGAAGAAAATAATTTAGAAAAAACTAAGACTATACCATGACTTATTTAGGAAATCTAAAACTATCATTATAGTTGATAATAAATTTGTATCATGATTACCTAAATCACTATATTTTTATTAATACTTTAGGCATACATACATAAATAAACATAATATTATAAATGTTTTATTTATTTATGAATTACTTATTTAAATATGTTTACATATTCTCTTTTACTATGGAAGAATTCTTTAATCACATCCACCTTATTTTAGATAGCTTATCCACCTCATATCTTATAAATTATAATAGAACATATTATAATATATTATGTATTTGTTAATATTGAAATAAATTATTTTGGTTTAAAGTTTAATCTCTTTATTCTATTATAATGTATTTTTAATTTTATTCATATATATATATATATTTATATAAATTTAATACCGAAATTAAATTATTTTATTTTATGTTAATATAAATTTCTATATAGTTTGAATTATTTTTTTAATTTTTAATTAATTTTTTCTTTTATTTTATCATGTGTGTATGTATAAAATGAAATAATTTTATTTAAATGTACATTGTAGTATTTTGCATAATTAATAGTCATTCTATTTATCTATGCTAATTAATTTTAATTAGAAGAAAACATAAGGTGATCAATTAGCTAAGGCTGAAATATTTAAATAGTGAATGTTATTAGAGAAAATTGGATACATGAGGGGTTTGTGTGTGGAAATGTGGATAAAGATGATGCAATACAAAATTTAATGATCTATTATTCAAATTTGATTTAGTCATCATAGTGTTGAAGAAATTCTATGTAGGCTTATGTTCATTTATAAGATTACTTTGTAATTCTAGATCAATTTTAAATAAGGCCCATTGATCTAATTTGATTGTATGAGTGAATACATTGTCTCAATTAAAAATATATTAATTTTTTATTTTTTAAAATTATAAAAATATTTTTATTTCTGATATTTGTTAACTAAACTAGTTTAAATAAAATGAAACCATTTCCATACAATCTAGACCCAAATTTTATAAAGTAATACCCGATGCAAAAATTTAGAAGCCCCTTTCACTAGAAGCACCTTAATTCATATTGCAAGGGTTTTAGGGTCTAAATTATGAAGAGATTGGTGACATGAAATTGGAAAATAAATGATGCATGCATGATCATTTCCAAATTTATTTCGGAATATCGCACACTGCACTTTTTTTCTCAGATTTTCCTTAAGTTTCAAGTAGCCCCCTTTGACGGTAAAAGGTCGGCTAAATTTTCTCAGGAATATGAGAAATTTCAAGTAGCCCCCTTTCATAGAAGTATCCCAGTTTGAAGTCTTCAACAATGTTGTGATTCTCACACTTAGAAGTAGGATAAAGGCCTCGCCTCCATCCAAAATACACTCACTGCTTAGGATACGGTTAAAA